>NW_011359076.1:0-35000 GCF_000735185.1 Notothenia coriiceps | reverse complement strand
CAACTTCAAACAGGAGTCATTTGGGGGGACTCTTGGGAAAAAAGGTTACAACTCTAAATGTTATAACAAATCTACATTTTGGTCTCTACCATCTCCAGAGGAAAATATATTTGTACCTCAACCGGCTCACCAACAAGTGGCTTATGTTGCCAGTCTGCTGTATGTTGCTGGGCAAGCAATGTACCATGGGGTTATAAGACTTTTTTCTGTGTAAAACAATGTACTCAGTGCAGTGAGACTGACACAAACAGTACAGTTGCAGGAAATAAAACCAAAATAATTAGAGAGGCTGAAACATTTTGTTAGGCTGATGAGAACTTGAGTGTAAGGTTTTAATTATGTGTGAGTTTGTCACAATGAACAGCTCCTTTCTCACTACACGATGTAATTCAACCAATTATTGATATAAACATTTTGAATATTGCAACTTGAAATTATTCTGGGTCTTTTTGGTTGTGAACCTTTTACTGTGGACAGATTAAGATAAACATAATGTTAGTTTCAGACCCGCAGAAGAAAAAAAGAGACATCTTCCAGGGCCACTGGCCTCCTTTGGAGAGCTGCCACTTTCCACCATCTCCTACGACCTGCAGGATATCAATTTGTCCAGCTACAATGTCCTCAATAGACCAGACAGCAATGCAACCACAAGACACACTGTGTGGGTTACTCTGGGAAAAAGATCAAACCACTGACATAGGAAGAAGTACAGCTGACAGGTTGAAGGAAAGAAGCCAAACCAAAAGAATTTAAATTATAAGGCTTGACTTGAATTGCAATGAATGTCTCAGATTAGCGTTGAATGATGTGAGAGTGAGGAGATTGTTTAAGTAGTCTGGCTCTTTTTCTCATGAGAATATATCTATTAGCCTTGAATCACCTCAACAGCTGACCTACTTTCTCACGCCATAAAACTGAGAGGCTTTTTTCTGTACTCCTCTTGCTGTCTATGATAGCGGCACTGTGAGTAATCCTGGCTCCGTGACTATCCCTCTCACCTAATCCTACCTTCAGGTTCATTTATACACGTCTTGATCCCTAGTCTTTGAAATAGAGAAAATCAGGTTTAACACACATTTTATAATGTCTACAGATCTTTTCTTGAACTCTCGTTGAGATTCCTCACCTCCGTGTGATTGACCACAAATCAATGATTTTTTATCGACCCATTACCTCCATCTTATTTCCATTAAATTCAGTAAGCAAATGAAGGTATGCAGGAAAGTGAGTCTCCTGCTCCAAGCCTCAAAGAGTGAAAAGTATGTCTGTAGACCTGTAAAACATTGTTCAACTTTCCTGTTTTAGTAGCTACCAGAGACGGGATCAAGTCATTTTTTCCAAGTAACAAATACGTTTCAAGTCTTTGCAATCAAGGCCAAATTCAAGAACGAAAGGTCATCAAGTCCTATGTCCTAAACTTTGTGTTTCAAGTCCTAAACAAGTCATATCAAATCAGCAACGGTACGTTAATTCTTCAGGGTTCTCTCCGACAACATGACTGGATGCTATCCAGTTTTTTCAAACAAAGTGGATCTGGTGCACTCCGTGTCGGCTTTCTAGGGATGAATAGCAATATTGTTAGCTGAGAAAATTAAGGGAATTCATATTATTATTTATTTTTAAATAACATGCTTTCTTATTTTGGGCTTGGAGAGAGGTATCGAGTGTTTTCAAGTCATAAGACCCAAGCCCAAGTGAAGTCACAAGTCATTTGTGTTTTAAGTGGAGTTGCACGTCTTTTTTGATTTCATCAAGTCAAGTCTAAACTCATCAAATGTGTGAGTTGGGTCCAAGTCATGTCATTCAATTATGTATTTGTGGGCTTCTAAAACAAGCACAGTATCAAAGAAATTTCGGTTTCATTATGGACAAGATCTTTGGTAGAAGAAAAACAGCCTTGAAAACATGTCAAACTAGAAAGGATTAAATTGTCTGAACACAGTGTGATCAATGTCTTCAACCTCTGATCTTTAGAGAAGCATAAGCTCTTATTAATGTTTGCATACTTGGTTAAGTTCCCAAGCATATATAAATAACAAAATACTTGAATGCAGTGTTGCCCTGTTTGGCTTCAGTTTTAACTTAAAGAAAATAGATCCATTCAAAGGTTTAACCAGATACACAACAAATCAAACGGACAGCAAATACCTTTCCTACTCTAAATAAAATAAAAACATCACTGTGAATGAAGCACACAGTTACTGATTTGCTAGTCATACACACAAATGCCAGACTACTATTGTTGCCTAACTTTCCTAAGAAACTATGAGTCAGTGCTTAAATAAATCAACAGAAAAACCCAGAGACCTTGCATTCAGACCATACAGTGCCCGTCTGTTCAAAGTCTAAAACATTTGTCTGCTTTCATCGTGGCATTTCATTGACCCTAATCTTATTTTAAAAGACTCATACATACAGTGACTTTAGTGAACTTAAAATAACATACTGTAGTGGTGCAAAAACAGAAAACAGTTGCATTTCTTCAGATATATTCAATGCATTTTAATAAAAAAATGGTTTGGTCATAAGAACAAAATATCTTACATCTTGAATACTCTTTTTTTGTAAACCAGGCTTCTGATCTCTCAATGCATTCCCAACTCAATTTGCAGAGATTTCCCAAGGGATCACTAACTCTTGAGATGAATTGGAGAACTCGTACTTGACTGCAAACTGGAGCATACTCACATATAGAGGCACGTTCCTCCTGCTCAGCTCCATCTGCACAGCAACTGCAGACAAACATGGACAGACATTTGAGACAAAAAGGAAATCCAACACTCAGTGTAGCCACGTGACTCATTACTTTGGTTATTCTGCCTGCTCCTCTGATCCCGAAGAGATTATCAAACCTCATCTGGGCGAGGCGGAGTCAGAGCAGAGGTCCTCCGATGGGACAGCATCATCTTTTGATCTCAACTATGTGAATAATGATTTTAATGACGATGCTTTCTACCTGTGTGTAAAGTACCACAACACCAAAAATGCGCCAAATGATTTGCAGGCAGTGTGTAGCCAGACTACTCGTGCATGTGCGCTCGCCAGCTAAAGTAGGACATCGATTGAGTTTCACTGCTGCAGGATTCAGATCTGTTCTTTATCAGTGGCCGATTCCTAAACTGGACTCAACAGCAAATACTTATTTCAACCATTTTACCAGAAACTGTTTCTTATACAGACATGTTATATTAAAACGCTATATTTGTAATGGTCAAAGCATGACAAAAAAAAAGCGAGTATGACTTCAGTGTGCTAGCTTTACAAAAATAAAAACTGCTCATCACATGACAGTTGGGATAATGATGGGACTATATTGATTTATTATTAAATAGCACAAACTTGATTGTCTACTTTAAGAAATGTGTTTTTTTTTTATGTTATTGTTTGACTCGTGGTTTAATGTTGACCTATTTAGCTGCAGAATAAGGCTCGTTTTACAGCGCTATATTCGACCAGCGTTGACATGTTAGCAAACTGTCAATAATATAAGTATTCCTCACGTTGGAAAACAATTCAACAGCTGGAAGAAAATGTTCACATTATTGACGTACCTTCACAGCTCAAACTCCGCAAGAAGAAACCTGACAATGGGCTTAATTTCAGCAAAAACAGAGCAGCTAACCCGGACACATCCTCCTGTTGCTCACTGCTAATTCAAGTGGCGCCGTTAAGCTTCAAGTTGATAAATGGCGTTCAGTCGGTGCTGCGGCTGTTTCAGTGTGAGCACAGCCTCCACTGAGCGAGCATCCTCCTCTCTGCCAGTGTTGGTGCTCCGTGTCTTCCGCCTGGTGCAAATTCCTCCTCTTAATATGTGAAAGTTAACCGTTTCTTTGAGCTTACAGTGACCTCTGGTGGAAGGCCATAAAAGAGTGCCGTGTGCAGAGAAAAGGGTAAATACACACGTTAAAATCGGTACCATTATCAGACTTGAGTCGAGTTTTCTTACCATTTGAACACAATTATGAAAAGTCAGTTCCAATATTACAAAGATTTATTCACATCTGCTTATAAAACATTTGCCACTGCCAAATATTATGAAAACAGAAAGCAGACATTAACAGTTCAATCATTCAAAACACACAAGCACGCATCCAGACAGATTTACATTTGAAAGTGTTATTTCCAGACTTCCAAACAAAAAAATCAAGTCCGTTCCCATTCACCCATAGATAGATACTTCAAGCAGTAAATGCATGTTCTCTCTGTGTTCTCATGTTCCCTGCTGCGTTTTCAGTCACGCCGAGTTAAAACGCCAGGGAGCTCATGGGTTTGTCATTCTCTTAAAAACCTATCAATACCAGTTTGCTGACATGTGGTCTGTCATGTCTGGAAATGTGTGTCAGATGTTTCAAAAAGAAGTTTTTGGAGTTGTGAAGGCACTCTAACCCAGTCTTAAGAAGCTCCCCCTGCCCTCCTAGTCTCAGGTAGCCTGAATCTGTGGTCTCGAGGTAATCCCGTCCCCCCCGGCCAGGCCATTAGCCCTGCTGATGCCAGGGCACGGAACCTCCATCCTGGGAAAGGAGGAGGCGAACATCGTGTCCAACATGCCCATCACCTCCAGGAGGTCCTGCTGGTAGTCGATCTCTTTCTCCAGCAGCTCCTGCAGACGCAGCAGCTGTCGGTCCACGACTGGAGACTGTCCGATAACCGACCGATAGATGTCCAGGATCATCTCTGCCGCTGTGACCAGGACAGGAGCAAACCTGGGGTCAACCACGTTCCTGGAGAACAAACAGAAGAAAGTTATCGGGTTGCAAAATGTTTGTATACGGTTTGATGTACAATAAACTAATTAAATGCATCTGATAACACATAAGTTAAACATTGTTGAAGTCTACTTGAGTAATGAAGTTTCATCTTTGTCTTACCCTATGAGAAAGTTTAGCAACCGAGCGAGGGCTTGTTCATCCCTTCCTGCCAGAGCGTTCTTCAACGTCCCCCTTCGATCCAGCTCCTTCATAACAGCCACTGTGATCTCTGGCTTTCGGTGTCTGGTCCATGTCTATAAATGAAATTACATTCATTATGACAAGTAAAATCATACTAAAAACCTTTTGCCATGCTTGCTTGTGCAGGAGGGTTGGGTTTCAGCTTCCAATATCGAGGATAGTGAGATGAATTCATAACGCTCAAAAGTAAAAGTAGCTGACTGATTTGTATTGCAAATTGAAAAAAAGGCAAAACTTTACAAGAAAAGGAAGTTGCCCTGTTGCCATTTTATAAATGCATACCTCCAGAGCTGTATCCAAATCCATACATTTTTTTTTTTGCAGGTTCCACTGACATTGCAAATTAATTATTTGAGGTATATACACACTACATGCTAATGATGGTAAATGTAATATCAGCAGTGGCGAAAAACAAGTGCAAAATTGTTTATGGGTTGTCAGAACACTTGAGATCATCAGGAAATTCAGTCGATGGATCACTCAAGAGATCATCATTCAACAATTGATTCAATAGGCAAGAACTTCAGTAGACACCATCACCTACTGCTGCCTTGCATTGTTGGCTGTGCTGGTAATTGAAAAGGAAAATCTAAAGTCATTTAATGGAACCATTTGAATAGCAAAACGTACACAATTCCATTTTACATAAGGACAAGGATAGATCATATTTCTTAAAGTTTGACAACATGAATACATATCATAGCTAGCCCTCATCACCAACTATTGCTGATGAGTATAATAAAACATACTATTTTTCTTAGCGAAAGTAACATTTCTCATTTTAATAATATTTTTTTTCTATAACAATGTAGAGTTAAATTATTGTTTTCCAAAGTAGCCATATGAAAAGCAGGATGATGTACAGTGAGCTGGTCATTATTGCACAATCAACCATAGCAGGCTGAGCAGGACTTGATTCACAGCTTGCTTTATATTATCCCATATGTTCTTTCTTTTCATATTTAAGTTTTGTTTAGAAAAATAAAATGTTTGATTAAAATAAAAAAGGAAAATCAAATGGCGAAATGTTGCTTGATTTTGGCTGTACATCTGTAAATCAGTTTAATCTAAAAGCCACAATGAAAGATGTTGTTCAATAGTGGTTATATTGAAAAATCTCCTGGCTACAAAAAGAAAGATTATCTGGCATGCAAACATTGTTTTATAAACAAATGTGTCACCCCTCTATCTCACCAGTGATGAAGAGATCTCTGTTGAGTTTGCTGGCAACGCCACAGCGAATGTAATCTGTGTGTTCTTGGTAGGAGTTGAGCTCAGTGGCATTTGGGAGGTCCCAAAGTCGACACGTGTAGTCGTCTGACCCTGTGAGGATCTGGTAACGGTCTGAGATAAAGTCTGTCACATGTACAGCCCTGAGCAGGAATAAAATAAGACGAAGCATATACATCAGTTCTCTTTAATTAGAACATGCAATAGGGTCAGTAAAACAGTTTTAAAAAGGTTGTCAGAATTATTGAGATCATCATGGAAATCAGTCGATGGATCACTCAAGAAATCATCATTCAACATTTACAATGTTCAAATTCAATTTTCTAACAAGCAGTCTTTAGGCAAGACCACCCGGACATGTTACACATGGGATACCTACTTTGTGTGCCCTTTGAACATTCTGAGAGCCACCTTGCCGCTGACATCGAACAGCCGGACCACAGAGTCCTCACATCCCGCCACGAGCAGCTGACCGTCTGACCTGAACCTGCCACAGTATGCAGTGTCCTTAAAACGTGTAAATGACGTCACAGGCTCCTGGGAGAATGGCCCGTAAATGTGGATCTGAAGAATAACCACAGTTATAATGAGAAAATGCATACACATTGCTTATTCAGAGGATTTACCGTAACAACAATTGAGTGAACACTTGACTAAATGCAAAAAAATAAGTTTAAAACGGTTTATTAGTTGTCAGAATACTTGAGATCATCAGGAAATTCAGACGATGGATCACTCAAGAGATCATCATTCAACAATTGATTCAATATACAAGAACTAGTAGACACCATCTCCTACTGCCGCCTTATATTGTTGGCTGTGGTGGTAATTGAAAAGAAATGGCAAAATCGAATCAATTATTTTTATACATATATAAAAAGATAGGTGGACATCCCTTAAAGATTAACACAATTCAGAAAAAGAAGACAACATACCCTTGTGAATGCTGTCACAGCAAAGTTGTGTGGGGCCACGGGGGAGAAGTCTATATTTGTGATTGCTCCGAATTCTTTTATGTGGAGCGGAGCCTGCAAGAGAATAAAGAAAGATGCATTGCTGAGCTCTAGGAAAAAATGATAAGGTTGTCTCTGTAATATCAAAACAATATACACTAGAGACTTACCTTGTAGTTTTTCCAGTAGAGTGTGTCCTGTGTGACTTTCTCTCCAAGTTTAGGATAGACTTGGATTTTGGTAGGTTTAAATGAAGCCATTTTTCTGCTGATCACCAAATACTCTGGTAGGGAAAACAAAAACCATGAACACATTGCAAGATATATGACACTTAAACCCCCCTCTGACCTGGTTGGTAAAATACAAATGCATTCAATGCAGTCCAACAATTCTCCAACCAAGATAAATGTACTTGAAATTGTTTGTTGTCGTTAATTTACATCTGTAAAGTTTGTAAACCCGATAGAGCTCTAACAAGGAGCTGGATCAAACAAGCAGATTATGATGCTGTCAGTCAGGATGAAAGAAGGTGTTTTTTCTTACAACGTGAAAGCTTGTTGTAATTGAAAATAAACGTGGATAAACTGGATTGAAAATACTTAAAAGCGAAACAAAAATGAATTCACAAGAATACAACCAGCAAACGGGTTACTAAATGCAGCAACATTGACATAAAGGCCACACAGCCGTGTTTAACCCAACAGTATCACAACCCAAAAAACTATGCACAAAATAGTTAATTGTAATCCAACAGTGTCACTGTTTCGAGACAGCAGATGTCTTCGCTGCGCATTTACAGATAAATATTGCCTTTAAATTATTATTTTTAAACTACACGCTACAACAGGCAGCTTGCTAGAAAAGAGATCAGAGCCAACGTGTTCACCACAGCAGGGTTAGCACAATGCGCTTTAGCCGCCTAGCATTTTCTACTAAACTGCTTTCTGATGATTCTCAGAATTGAACGAAAAGGTGTAAGAGTGCAAACTTACCTTTTAACTATGATCTGTAGAAATTAGATGATACTGATGTTGGTTTTCCAAGTAAACCAAAAGTTGATCATTTTAAGAAGCTATCACGTTGCCTCTCGTGCGCAGGAGGACGCCATGATTACATCGTGACGACTTCCGTTATCAATGGCATATCTTTATTGTTCACTGGAAGGAAAACGTTATTCTTTTTTTCCAATTTCAATGGCACCATATCAACCTAGTATTAAACAAACTGAATTAAACAGTAGTATTAAAGTATGTTTTTGTATATTTCCTAATGTAATAATAACCCTTATCTTATCAGAATGTCAAGAGCTCACTTCTTTATGTACATTTCAGAAATAGGTAAATAATTGGACATGCTCTTTGCTGCCTCAAATGTGACCAGATACATATTATTATTTAGAAAAAAATACACTTTAATGTTTTAAGTCACATTCAATTATTAGTTGAAACAATGTTTTGGGGCACATCCGCTAAGTTATGCACCTCAGAACGCCACTTCCGGTCCTCGCTCCTTTCTCCGAGCTTCTATCGACTGTGTGACCCGCGTGTTTACACACTCCCAGGTTAGTTTACCTCACTGACGTATTGTATAAGCTGTCTGAGCCCCATATATATTAGACAGTGTAGAGGAACAGTCCCTTGTCTCATTCTATGCGCTGTTGCGGACAAATGTTTATTATACGTGGGCGTTAGTGTCAGTTTAAAGAGGCCCGAGCTAGCTGTTTAGCTTGGCGAGCTAACAAACCGACAGTTCAGTTATCATACTTTCTGAGAGCCCGGGTTGAAAAACAAGTGGCCCTGACTAAGTGGCTGAAAAACCAAGCATGACCCAACATCACATACTTTCATTATGCTTATAAAGCTAGCCAGCAGAACGTTGCAGACCTAACTTAGGCACACACTTCAGCTGCCCACCTCTGTCTAATTCATGCAGAACTTGAGTCGAGACTAAAAAGTGTGCAGCTATTTTTGGGCTTCTGGCAGCTGACTACGGGGGGATTTGGGGGAGTTTTAGGTTTGGCACTTAATTGTTATTGCAAACCTAATGTATCTATTGAACTGTTGAGGTCATACATTAAGTGCCTGCTTTTTGCATATTTCTTTATTAGGGATTCTCATATCAAAATCCAATTTTTACTATGTGTGATGATGGGAATGACTCAATAGAAAACACAATAAGTAATGATGATAAGTGTAGGTATCCCATGTTTCACATGTCTGTGTGGTCTTTCCTAAAGGCTGCTTGTTATAAAATAGAATTTGAATATTGTAAATGTTGAATGATGATTTCTTGAGTGATCCATCGACTGATTTCCATGATGATCTCAATAATTCTGACAACCTTTTTTTAATGGTTTTACTGACCCTATAACATGTTTTAATTAAAGAGAACTGATGTATATGCTTTGTCTAATATTTTATTCCTGCTACTATTGGTGCTTTCTTGTCTCCCAGCTCTGTGTTTGGGGAAAGTTTTCTATTTGTGAACAAATATTACATTTCAAATATATACAATGTTGTTCCTTGTGTCAGATGAAGGAGTTTATAATGAACCAGGAGAAGCTCGCCAAACTGCAGGCGCAGGTCCGCATAGGCGGCAAGGTGAGTTGGAATGCATTCTGGCAATTGACTTGAAGAAAAAGTTTTTTGACATTGGATTCTTGGTATATTATATTCATGTGCATTGTTGTGCTCTCTAGGGGTCAGCGCGCAGAAAGAAGAAGGTGGTGCACAGAACAGCAACAGCAGATGACAAGAAGCTGCAGTTCTCCCTCAAGAAACTGGGAGTCAACAACATCTCTGGCATTGAAGAGGTACAGCAAATTATTTCTGAAATTCTTAACAATAAGTAAGTAAATGTGTCCTCTTCATGACGATGATGCTTTTAGGACAGGGTACTCTTAAGTAATACAATTAAGTATTACAAATAGCATATATAAAATAAAAAAAATTGATTGTTACCAAAGGAATTCTCTTTTAAAGAAGCAGTCAGCAGGTATAATACAATATACTTTTTCTCAAATTCAGCACATATCTCGGTTAGCTGTTCAGTTGCTCCGTGTGCATGTACAAATACAAATCTGGGTTGGCTCTGTAAATTGGAAACAAACAAAGAGGATTTGAACCAAGTACATATAAAGGCAGTGGGGAGAGAGGCATGGTAAAGGGGGGTATTTGTGTGGGTGTTCAAACATCAAAGATCGTTCTCCAGAAGTACTCACTCCACCTTTTAACTGATTTGATTTCATCCTGAAGCAATGAGAACAAATAACAATGAAAGTACTGTTAAGATGATTGAATCTGTTCATCATCCTCTTTGCCACTGACCATGCACTCTCTGTTGCTTGTTTGTTCCTCTGTAGGTGAACATGTTCACAAACCAGGGGACAGTGATCCACTTCAACAACCCAAAGGTGCAGGCCTCACTGGCGGCCAACACCTTCACCATCACAGGGCACGCTGAGAACAAGCAGCTCACAGAGATGCTCCCAGGAATCCTGAACCAGCTGGGAGCCGACAGCCTCACCAGCCTCAGGAGATTAGCCGAGAACCTGCCCAGACCAGGTACCCCTCACACTCTTTCCTGATCTGTGTGCATGTACCAGAACTCTCTTTGTGCTGTCTATCAATGATTTGCTGTACTTCACCCCCCTCATAGCTGGAGAGGATATGGCCCCCATGGTTGCTGCTGAAGAGGATGAGGATGATGATGTTCCAGGTAAGCACATTTACACATCCTGTTTTTAAACATTTTTTTATTTTTATTTTATTCATGTAATATAGCATTAAAGTAGGCGAAACACTTACAGTCGAGAACAGGCTGACTTGGACGTTTGCCTTTTTGTCTTGTCACGTCAAGTATGTGTTTTTTTATATCTTTCAAACTGTCTAAATGTATCTTGGTGTGAAATGAAAAAACAGATGATCACAAATGGAATGTATGGCGCTGATACATATGGTAACATTTAGTAATTTAGTTTCATTTGTATATTCAATGTTATGATCCTTGAGACATTTTCTTACCTTTACGGCTCACTGTTTTCTGTCCTCTCCCCTCTTCTCCCTCTGTTTCTGTTTTTAGATCTTGTTGAAAACTTTGACGAGGCTTCAAAGGACGAGGCAAACTAAAAAACACCAGCACACATTTCTATGCCCCTTGGGACTCACCGTACTTTGACAAAGCCACATTTTGTAATCATTGATCTGTAACTGCTCTGTGGCTACAAAGGTTATCTGGCATCTGTTACTTTTGTTTTTGCCTTGTTTTGCAAACATACATATTAAATAATTTAATTCAGTGCAATGTGCAAACCTTTCTCTTTCACGTGCTGCCTTTCCAAGTGTTCCTGGCAAATGTATTGGTGGAATCATGTAATAAAAATGCCATTTAAACAGAAAGGTTTTATAACTTTGCAGTTTTTATTTAAACTCATGGTCCTAGTTTTCACATTTCCTCAGGGGATTAGATAATGGAAACCATTACTTATAACTGAACATTGGATTATTTGTCATTATTTACTGTGTAGAGAAAGCATAACATGTTGTCCGGAAGTATAACCATATAGTAATAACCTAGAATTGAATCACAAAGCATTCCTTTGTTGGGGGAAAACAATAGAAGCTTGACAGGGACTTTCGGTTTAGCTTTTTATCATGAAATGCAAGCCCATTAGGAGTCCCTTTTGACAGCAGCATTAGTATTTGGAAATGTTTCTATTGCATGATACTGAAGATTAAAAACAGTACAGGCATGCAGTGTAGACGGACTGTAATTAAACCAGATGCCTCAAACACTATTAGGCAAAGTACAGTAGTTGCTGTGTAGCCTTTCCTCTTCACAAGGCCCCATTCTGGATACACACATGTACATGATTATAATGTTCTTACAAATCTCTTTAATATTCAGAAGTAAAGGTCCCTAACTTCTATTCACATTGCATCTGTACCAACCGGTAAACAAAGTAATGTTCTTATTTAGTGTCAAAGGTAAATGTTTCCTTAAAGGTACAGCTTTTTTAATTAACTTGTATATGAATAAAACTGGTTGAAACAGCAACATATTAGGTTGATGTTTTTAAAAGGTTTCAGTGTTCCCACATATGAGAGGTTTTTTGTATTAGCACTCACCAACTCTGGCATTACACATGAGGTACAGTCAGTTATTGGTGCCACAGAATATCAGCTGGCGAAATAGGTTTTATGCTAAATATTTGTTCAAACTGCTAAATTAAACTGCATGGTTCTCATACCTTAAATGTTCCAATAGATATCCAGAATCACGGGCACAAAATAAGTCACACTGGTATACTCGTATCTATTTATACTGTTTGTATGAAATGTGTTATGTAGGGTGGATAATGACACCTATTGAAGTGTTTTGGGCACCCTTGATGGTTTTTTCCACTGTCTGGACTGAAGTGACCTAAGCGTCTGACATTGTGCCGCACATGGTGTACACTAAAAGATGAAAGTAACACATTTAATTGTTCGGGACTTTTTCTTACCCTTCTGATTCAGAGGAAAAGATAAGTTTGGTGACTCAAAAATATATTTAAAGACTTGAAACTGAAAAAAAAATTACTTGCAGCTACACTGAAACATAACGTTTGAAACAAATTAAAATGACAGTATATATGCTACACATCTACATTACTAGTTTTAATTTCTAACACTATAACTGAACATAGAACAAGTAACATTTGCTACCTTCATTTTCAGGCCTTTGTGATCTTTTTATTTTTATTTTAACATTTCAAATAGCTGGATATTTTTAGTGATTTCAATATCATATATATATTTATATATATATATTGTTAATAAAAATGATAATTGATCAAAGACAGCATATGTATATACTGTGAACACAGACAAGCAGGTTATTGGAGTACATTAAATTCTGCGCTTGAGCAAATTCATCAAAATTCTATCGATGTTTTAAGGAACTGAAACCTGAAACCATATTTTTCTGTTCAGATGACCAAACAGGTTTCGCAGAATTTTAGATCATAATGGGGTCACAGTCTGTCAAGCTGTAGGTGCTTAATACTATAAAACACAATGTATTACCTAGTTACAAACTGTACAGGACAATGAAGAATCATAATACCAAATAGTAACACAGACCTCCAGCAAACGTGAGTTGCAAAAATGGTTTTACTATAAAAGTAATTCACACACTGTTTAACACATGACTGTATCAGATGACCGGCAGATCAGTGAGAACGCACACAGGACCAAAAGTGCTTTTTCGTGAGTGTGAAATATCTGACATTTAGCCCAACACAATTGGTTTGCCCCATATGACTAATAACAGGGAATGCCCTTTTATCTGTCCCTCTCTCTGTGTTGTAAGTGCGTACCGTACATGCATGTGATGGGGGTGGAGGGGATAGGGGGGGCCTTTGAAAGAAGTTTTTTTTTTTGCTCAGGTAATGCTCATTTATATCTGGCATATTACTCCAGAATGAAGTTAAGGACATTTTATGGGATCATCTTGTTGGGATGAAAATAATTATGTTTGTAATTATGGAATTATTCATGTCCTCCCAAAGCCAAGTTGACAGTTTTAAAGAGCTTGTTTAAAAAAAAAGAAAAAAAAGTTGTTACTTTATGAAAAGTTATTTTATTTTTGCATTCGACATAAAATGACATCAATTTTTGGGAAAATGACAAACTAAATTTCCCAACCCCCAGAAATGGAAGATAACTAGAGAAGAGAGACTAAATGTGTGTGTGTGTCTCTGTAGCTTCTTTACATGAAGTGTCAATAAAGTGTGTGTGTGTGTGTGTGTGTGTGTGTGTGTGTGTGTGTGTGTGTGTGTGTGTGTGTGCAGTATATTTCACATGCAGTGTTATGTCTCACAGTATTTCAGCTTAAATTGTGAGGGCAACCCCCCACCCCACTAACCACCCACACTTCTTATCTCCATCCCCTCCTCATTCGAAACTCACAATTTAAATTTGACATGCAAAACAGTATAGAGGAAATGCTCTTATCAGTTTACTATAGCGCTTAGTTTCTCTCTCTCCCCTCCAAGATGACACGAAGCTGGGGATGATGACGACAACAACAACATGATGATATAAAAATGATGCCCAGTGATCAGTTGGATCATACAATCATCAGGATTCATCTCTTGATTTTTTAACAGCGACACTTCAGTGTAACTTCATCAAAATGGTAAGAAAAACCTGTTGGTACTACAAATGCTTCATATCTGTATTGTTATTATCTGGTTAGTTAATATTGTTATGATTATATATGACAAATGATGGAATTGATAGTAAATATCCCACTTTGCTATTTAATTTGCATTATTATAACAGATACATAACCTATTTTATTTAGCCAATCGAAATGTCACATGAACATATCATTTTGTGTTTCTGAATTGAAGATGAAATGGGAAATAATAATATTAATGGAAAATCAAATGTAATGGATCATTTTCAACAATTTCCTCCTTTTCCTGTCACCCAATTCTTCAGAAGTCTCTGTTTCTGTGGATGAGTGGGCTTCTGTTCCTCAGCCTCACCGGAGCACAAGACCTCAAACTCTTTCCGGAACACTGTGAGTCTAATTTATTTTCATTTATGAAATATCTGGAGAGGTTCCAAATCTGTTGATCTTGACATGCTAACAAAGGTGTTTTTGTGTTTGTCTGTGTGTGTAACTGTGTGTCTGCATCTATGTGTGTAGTTGTGGTGGCAAAAAAGAATGATGCAAATCCAGTCACGCTGACCTGCCGTACCAATATCGAAGGAGATGTCAGATGGACATTTCAGCTGGAGGATGTCGACATTGAGGATAATATCCAGCAGAATGGTCTGAATCTCTCCGTGTCAGTGGTAGATATACCCATGTTGGGAAAATACAGCTGCTGGAGAGGAGAAGAAATGTTATCATCAACCTATCTGCTGCTGGAGGCTGAGGCGCCTGGTAAGATGCTCCGGTTTCATTTTCCATTATTTTTTATTGTTCATATACTTTAAATGGCAAGAGTCTCTCAAATAGAGGAACTCATAGTGCACACTTAATTCCAAAATAGCCCGAACCTTGAAGCTGTCGTCATGTCTGACTAGGTGGTCAAAATGATGAGACTGGAAGTTGAAAATACTGAAACCTACTACGATGCACTTCCAACCACAATGTCTTACATTTAGTAATATTTTCTCTTCATTTTTTGGAAGTGACAAAGTCCAAAAATGTTCCTTTACACTTGTGGTTACTCACGTTGTGTCTCTTTATAGATTATCTCTCTTGTCGGGCTAAGTCTTATGACTGTAACTTCAGCTGTGTCTGGATCGACAAACGACAAACCGCAGTGCGCCTTGGACAAACTGCAGTGCGCCTTGGACTGGGCCGTGAATGGTAAAGAAAATAAATAAAGTTACAGTAAAAGAGGCCGAATATTTTGCATAAAGTTTATAAAGACAGACCATCAGGTAGATATTTCACTCTGTGTTTGCCCTGTAGCAGTGAAGGTGGGAAGACGTGTGATTGGGTCAGCAGTGATCAGCAAGATGGGAGATTCCAGTTTGAGCTGAACCACTCGTTCTCACCCTACACTGAGGAAAGCACCCAGCTGGAGGTCACCGTGGAGGCCATCGTTGAATTCTTCGTCCTCAGGAAGACCAAGAGATTTTATCTCAGAGACATCAGTAAGCTGAGAGAAGCTAAGATACATATAAGGCATTCTACGAAAGATTTGATTACAAATATACCGAATACAATTCCTGACAAAGTTGTTGACACATTTTGAGATGAGATCATTCAAAGTAATAGTAAATTGGTCTCAAAGGATGAAAACCAAACGTTAAAAGAGTTTGGTTTCAATCAAACATTGATGTACAAACCTTTATCATTATTATCAAAAACTATAAAAGTCATAATAAAAGGCAATAAGTGATAAATGAACTTATTTCCAAATAAATTGACCACTATCACAAACAGCAAAAAACAGCTGTGACTTGAAATTAAAACATAAGAATTAAAGTAAAAAAAAGACAAATGTAAGCCTCCAATCAAACTGTCAACAGTTTTCCCTTTTTTAAATGAATGTAATTATTTCAGCAAAATATGTATACATTTTTATACATACTTTAATAATTCCTTACTGATAAGTGTTGACCCATGTTTTCCTTGTTTCTCTAATTTGTGTATGTCATTTTGTCTAGTTGAACCTGACAGTCCCAACATCGTGAGGTGTCAGGAGGGGAAGGAGGACCTGACCATTACCATCGATGCACCGTCCAGCTGGTCCACTCCGCACAGCTACTTCAGCCTGGAGCACCAAATTGAATACGTTTTAAAAGATGATGGCAAGGTACACATACATCTTTTCATGTCTGTCCTTATTCTCTCTGTTGTTTTTGTTTTTTCTCATTGTGCGACCTGTCTGACTTTAGATTGGACGTTCTTCTTCTGTTCTGATACCAAAGAGGATCAGCAAGCTGAGGGTTCGCTCCAGAGACGCAATGGTGCTCTCAGCCTGGAGCCAGTGGACTGCCTGGAAAAATGTAACCTGTTGACATTATTCCAACACAACACTGTCTGCTCCTGCTCTCTCTTTGTTTCTTTGATGTCCACAATGTCCTTGTGTCCTCTAACCTACTGTTTTTCCCTATGTGCTTCTGGCTGTCTCCCTTTGGGGCAATGACACACACTGATAGCTAAAAGATAACACAGCACTCACCAGAAGCGCAGTAATACGTCCCTACGTTTTAAGACAGAAGATCACTAAACACTGTTATTATTTATTTGTATTTATGACTGTACTCAAACTAATAATTTGTGTATATATTAATATTTATTCTAAATATTTTACAACTCTATATGTATTTATAAACACACAGAATTAAAGCAGTATGACATATTATTTGCAAGTAAAACATGACTGAATGGTTTCGTGGGACCACATCTTATAAAATTGGCCTCAACAGTTTTGTCCAATTTAAGATCCTTGTTGAAATGACAATCAAAGGCAATTTACATATGACACCATTCAACATGAATCATAACTTGAGGAGTCAGTCCAGTTGCACTCTATACAGTCTTTCTCAAAGTGTGTTCCTTGGCCCTGTGTATTTCTGTATAAGTGTGTTGGTGTTTCTGTGTATCTTGGTGGTTTGTGACTGTGCGGCTATTAAAAGAGCTTTGTGCTTCCTTCCTTATGTATGTTACTTCTTCATTTATGTGTTGCATGCTCATGTCATGTGTACAAATGCAAAAAGTGCAGTACCAGTCCACATGTGTGTACTTTATGTAAATCAGGCTGGACAAAGTATCAGAAATATCCATCAGTTTCTAGTGTATGCTCCTAATCATAGTTACTAATCACTTTTATATTATTATCTACAGTACAATACTCCGGTAACAATTATAATGGATTTCTTATTTTATCATCATCACTAGTGCCTGATTTGAGAACACAAATTAGTTTAGTGGTAAAGAAGTCACACTTTTTATAACTATACCATATTTGTAGTATTCAACTGTTTCTTAGTTGGTAAAAAAATAAGCTATATATTTTAGCAATTAATATGATTTTTTCAATTAGAAATTAAAACGTTAAATAGATTCAAGAAAATATCTGTGGTTGTAACGGATATTTGTAATGTTTTCCCATAGCTATATCATCATTCAACAGGGATTTGTTTGTGCAAACAAAACAGACCCTACAGGCACTAACAAGCACTAGAAAACAGCAAAATTACGCAAAGGTGTATTAGAGCTGCATCTGCTAGCTAGATTTGATATACATGACAACTTATTTGAAACCTAGCAAAGATTATGGTTTCAAATTTTCTGATTTTAATGATTCATCCTGTAGTTCAATATTGTCAGCAGGAACATTTTGCCAGATTCTATTTACTTAAATCGGAGCACATGCCGAGAGCCCAACAGAAAATGTTGTTGTCCCAAAGCTAAAAAGTAAAATAAATATACTTGCTGACAGCTCAATAAAGTTCAAAAACATATTTCCCGGTGAGCAAACATAGACATACCTGCATAGAGCATAATTGGCTTGAAGCTTTAGCAGTAAATGACAACGTTGCAGAAAAATAACATGCTCCAATGGGAAAGTAATGCAGAGCATTACAAATGCCCAAAGAGCAACTCTTAAAACATTTTAATGGGAATATTTTTAATACATATAGCCAGAACTTGCAGACACATTTTATTAATGTAAGATTTGTAAAAAAAAAAGTGTTGCTTTTTATTTTCCTGTAATCAGAACCTAATCTGTCATTAACTCATTGCAGGTGATTACAGGGAAAAATAAACTCTGCAAATGCAAAAACAAAGCAAAGACATGCTGCCCAGAGTTGCCATCTGAGTACTTGGAAAACTGCAAGAACAGAAAAGGAAGAAAAAAAGGGAAAAAAAGTGCTAAGAAGACTTTAAAATACAATGCTTAATAAATAACATCCATCGCAACTGGGACCATGCTGGTGTACAAACACCTTTGTTTGGAAATAACGTAAATGTGGATGTATTTGTATACATGTTTTTAGGGATAATGCAAACACATCTAGCCGTGCAATAAATCTATACCTTCATGAGCATCAATTTCATTCAGTCTTTATTTTATTTCATTTTCATGAAATTCTTCTTTGTATTAAGGGTTCATGGTTATTATTATAGTGCAGAGTATTTTTTTAGCAGCTGGAAAACTAAAAATATAAATGTATTGCTTTACTGGGGAACAATTAGTATCATATGTTTTTTCAATCTTGCATTCCATTTGTATGAAAACCTAACAAGTGAATATAAACGCAAACCATTCTTACCAATTCTGAGATTTCCAAAATCTTTTGAAAAGCAAATCTGGGTAAATGGTAATATGATTATTACATTTTTGTCTATTGGAATATGACACAACAAGTGCTTGAAAGTTTATCTATGTTATAAAAATAATAAAACATACTTTTCAATTAAAATTGTGTTCTGTAATTGGCCGAGATTTGAGTCTTTCACTGTTAATATGAATTTATTTTACTTTTTAGTTCTCTTTTATTTTTGAGAAGTCACTATTTTATTATGGTTTATTTTCTTCTCTTTTTCATTTCCCATTATTTGCAATGCTTTGATAACATGCTGATGTGACGAAAACATTTCTCAAATTGGGATCAATGAAGTTAATCTAAACTAATCTAAATAATCCATATTGTAAAAATATATAATGTTTTTCCATGAGCGGGTTCACATTATGTTATCTATCTTGTAAGGTGTCCTTGGCTGGAAGTAAAGTAAATATTCTGCTCTAGAATATAAATATGTTGGATACACAGTGCACAGAGAGTTGTAAATAAAACAATTTAGGAAGAGGGGTGGGGGGTCAGCTAAAGGGGCCAAACAGTTTGGTTTTGCCCCGCGACCACCTCGCAGGTTGATCCGCCTTTGCGATGTACGCATGCGCATTAAAAAAGCGCGGAAGTGGTTCCTTTAACCTGCTGGTCTGTTGTTCATTCACAGAACGACAGCTAGCACACAGTATGGACAAACAGCGATCTCAATTATAAAGCTACACGTCTGTTTTATTTAACGTTAACTATCTCTACAAATGCCTTGAACATGGCAAAGGTTGTTTGGAAGACGGCTTTCCTTTTATACCTCTGGAGTGTTTTCATACAGTTCAATAGCATTTCAGGTAAGTAAGGGGCGGGGGAGCATGTAATGCTAGTAAACCGCAAATTTAGCTAACGTATCAGTGTAACTGTCATGTTAGCTCGAGGGTTTCAGAAGCTTTTTAAGGCTTTCGTCTGTACTTCTGTATTTTCTCAGTGAATTATCATCTCATATGTGCCTGCTTCTGCAACTCTGACCTCGTAATGTTACTGGTGATGCAGTTATTCACATGTCTGCCATTATAACTAACGCTGACCGTGGAAGTGTATAATAGATATTGGACAGACATTGACTCTATGGTGGCGTCTTCTTTCTCATAGGACGGTTAGCTCACATCTTAGCCATACAGTATATGATCTTAGCACTTGCTCTTAACTACAGGGTTTCAATTTAGGACCAAAACCAGAGCTGGGAGAAGTACTCAGATCTTGTACTTAAGTTAAAGTAGAAGTAACAGAGTGTAGGACTACTCTGTTAAAAGTAAAAGGCCTGCATTCAAAATTGTACTCTAGTAACAATACAAAAGTAAGTAGTAATTATTATGCAAATTGGAACGTTTCAGAATAATATATATTATATCGTTTGATTATAATTATTGAAACATTCAAGTGTTTATCAAAGCTGGTAAAGGTGCAGATAGTTTTAATGACTTCGTATACCGCAGGGTAGATGAATTTACTCTAGGTTTAAATAGTCCTTTTTAAGTAAGTACAACGTAGCATAAAATACTCAAGTAAAGTACAAGTATCTCAAAATGGTACTTGAATAAATGTATTTAGTTACTTCACACCTCTTCACAAAACCAAAAACCTAAAAATAATGTCACTGCGTGTTGTTTAATGTTGGTCCTGTTAAATTTCCTTTTTTGTACCCTAGGTCTTGGGATCAATGAACTGCTTTATTTCCGGGTCATCAGTCCAGAGGAGATAGGGTACATCTTCAGTGCAGCACCTGCTAAAGACTTTGGAGGAGATTTTGTGAGTTGTTGTTGTTGTTTGTATAATTTCACATGTTGGTCAAAGGGTTGTCAAGCATCAGACGCATGTGTTCACCAATCACTTACCATCACATTCCTTTTCTCTCATTTTGTCCCTAGACGTACTCATATGATAAGATTTTCCTGGTGCCAGCAGACCCAGCAGATGGCTGTTCAGAGCTGGAGGACAGAGAAATCATACAGGGACAAGTAGTCCTGGTGGAGAGAGGGTACGTGCACATTCATAAGCAACAATAGCTTCACTTGTATAAGCCATTGAGTCTGGAACACTTTGGATATGTGGTAAACTGGAATTGTAAGTTTGCATCAATCCTTTGAAAATTGAAGACATGGCCTGAAATGAAAAGGGGTTGAGTGGATGGCCAAGCAGTTGTTATAAGTTTAGATGTGGTGTCGTTATTGACTGTCCTATCACAGCCTTGTGAGGACAGTTTTGCATTAAGAAGACATGCTTTTTTTCAAGCCATTATATTTATTTCACACATTTGACGTATAATGTTAATTTCAATAGTGCTCGTCTGGCTCATACAGCAGAATATAACCTTCAGGCTTCTACATCTTTGTCCCCGTAGTGCAGGCGCATAAGAGTCTTTGTCTGGCCTCGTCAGCCACCAGTCTGCATTCCTAACGTGCACAAAAATATGTTTATATGGTTGTGCAATAACATTTTTATTCTTTAAACTGACATAACACACTTAAACAGTGTTTAATTTGTAGAAACAGAGATAATAATTATATTAATGATTAGTTCCCTATAATGTCAGCAGAGGGGTTCAGAGTCAGATTCATGTCAAGCAAATTCAATGTGTTCAAATAACTGGCAAATAAAAAGACTTTTACTTGATTATGGATTCAAATACTTTTGATATGAACCTGTTTGGTTGCTCATGACATTTTAAATGTGTGTTGGACCTAGGTTTTTACATACATGTTTTTGAAAAAGTGGAAACTGCTGTGTCTCAAACAAACAATATGAACTGAAAAACCATGACATTTAAGGGTTGCTAGATCTTTTAGACCCTACTGCACATCCCCATTTCCACACTGAGTTATTTACGAATTGGATGCTGCTGGGAGACCACAGAAACATGATTTGTGTGTTAATTAGCAGACACATCTATTTGTAAGTGTTAGGAGAGTGTCTAATTGCTATGGGCAACCAGCTGCTATATATATAAATAAATAAATATGTGACCAAACATAATTTTACAGGATGTGTTGGCGGGAACATTTTCAAATTGTTGCTCACATTTCTTTGTCTGTTCTTATGTGCTCTCCAGAGGTTGCTCCTTTGTGCAAAAAGCCCGACATGTGGAGGAAGCAGGAGGCAAAGCCGTTCTGATTGCTGATAATGCGGTGGACAATGACAGTCAGTACCTGGACATGATCACTGATGGAAGCACAGCTAAACCAAGCATACCTGCTCTATTCCTGCTGGGGCGTGATGGGTGAGACGCATTTAGGAATCAGACTTAAGAATTGTACTTAAAGCTCCAAGCTATTTTATGTGTTGATCAAACCGAGATCTTTGCCAGGTATTATTAGAGTTATTCTGGATGTGCATATCCTACAACCTGTCCATCTAAGAAAGATGCAGACACACAAACATTTATTTACTCTTATTTTGCTCTAATTTGAGTTTATCAATAATGAAATCTGTTATCATTAATGCACATTTCCGGACATCAAACATGTTTTCTCTTTCTCATTTATTTCAGAATGATGATCAGACGATCTCTTCAGAGACATGCAATGCCGTGGGCTGTCATTTCCATTCCTGTCAATGTTTCCTCTCTGGCTTCGTTTCCACTCAAGCAGCCCCCATGGACACTGTGGTAGAACATGACGCACAACTTCATGCCCTCCCCCACCCAATAAACATTTGGTGTGTATCCTATCAGTTGTGAATCAACTCACAGTTGCACAGGGAAATAATTTGGTGGTTGTTAAACAAAACCACACACACACTAGAGGTGAACCTGTTTAAATGACCGTATTTATACATGATTATCTCACACTCAAACACACAGCCAAAGTCAACAACAAGCAGGCCTCACGGCATGTTGAACTTTACTACACAATGCAAAACCAGCAAACCAGCAATGTCATCTTAATGCAAACATTTAAAATAAATTCCTGCTTATTTGCATGAATTTAAACTGTGTTATACAAAATGTATCTTTTGCTGCCTCATATAATGTATTGTCTTTCTGAAGTAAAAATCTATACAACTTTATAAAACAAACACATTTTCTGTCCTTACATCCCTGAAGCACTCTGACTACTAAAAGCTCCCCTGCTTACCTTTGTACCTCGACTGACGTTTGTATTACTCCTGATGCAGAAAGGAGAAATTTGTATTCAAAGGTTTTACACTATATTGTTTTTGGTAAACAAGTGTATAGAAAGTAAAGATAGAAAACGTGAGGTAGGACGAATTAACTTTTGTGAAAATGATGACTGTGATCAGTATGACTTTTTGCAACAAAAAAAAAAAATGTAAAGATATGTTTGTCCCCGAACAGATGAATCTTTAGGCCAGTGTTTTTAACGCCCAGCGAAGCACAGTATTTGTCACTTTGTCTTACGTGGACTACATTTTCCATCTTAAATAGCGTCTCGCTGCAGAGCTCCAGGCCACCTCTTCCTGTCTTGTGTCATGTTTTAGGATGGAAAAGAATCGCTCTTCCTTATCAATCGATAACATTTACATGCTGCTGTATTATATTTCACTGTATACTCTTTAATAGCCCTTATCAGTATTAAAGTAGCTTGTGTAAATTGAGTACATTGTATAATTAAACCTCAAATATAATTGTATTAAGTTATTAAACCAATTTACAGTAGTTTTGTGCCGATAGTTTACAGATTAAAGAATTTTAACATTAAACCCACTGGATTTACAATGTATTAGATTTGCAACTATGTTCTTTATTATCAGTAAATATCTTGCTCTTATTGCACCTCCAGTCTTCCTGCTTGTGTTCAGACACATTTAAATATCTTGTTTATTTTTGCTGTAGTGTGCTTTAATTTGCCTTTTTTAAAAGGTAGCATTTTTTAGAGGATAAATGTTTTCATTTAGGTTTTATTTTTCAGTTATATATTAAAAGAATATGAAAAATATTGTATTTATTTTTGATTGGGTATTTTCAGTTTAAACTCATATCAGAGAAGTGTATTAGCGTCTGTACATGTGTCTTTCACCTAGCATTTAAGCTGTAGAAATTATCTATCATTTAAAATTGTATTATATCTTTAAGTCTTGTTGATCATTTATGTTTTGTTAAAAAGGGGCATACAGCAAATTATTAATTGAAATACATGGCTTAGAAGATATCAATTATTAAAGATTTACAGTTGATTTGGTTTATAACATTTTAAATAGTGGCATATTAATCTTTCACTTCCTTATTAAATGGTAAACATAGATTTATGACCACCTCAACTTCAGTAGAGAAAAAGACCTTATCCAAATATTCCCAACACGGGTTAATCCCGTTTATCAACCTGCCGCCACACACTGTTAATAACTACTCAACGCATGTGTAGTTAATGTATAACAGAGCCAACACTACAACCAGCCAAACTATAATGCACAATATACGTGCCAAACAAGCCACTACAAAGATTATATTGAAAGACGTGTGCGCTCACACCTTTTAAAGAAATATGCTGATCAGCACCACCCATCATGGATAGCGATACTGCAGATAGACAAGGTACAAATAAAACTTTGCATATCACTCAGCGACACTATTCTATTATTTAATAGGAGGAACGTCACGGTTTGTCCGTAAGATCACTGTCAATGAGTCAACAGCTAATGCAGATGAAACATTGAGATTACCTATAAGGCACAATGATAGAAACATTTCAGAAAACTGTTTTGCATTTAAACTTTGCATGGCTGTGTGGTTCAAAATCAATGGGAGGGAGAGAGATGGAGAAAGTGTCACAGTTGATTAGAATAGGGGAATCCTCGGGATCCTGTTACTCCCATGTGTTTTTGGAATCTCCCTTCCCGTGAATGGAGCCGACTCTGAAAAAGGAGTTAAAGACAGTTAGAAGAGCAACATATAAAAATATCACATGTATACATTTGTTGAACATGCTGTAGGCCTATGCAGTTGCCCCCAGTGTTACCTCCTTTTGCATCTCGGGCACACTCTGCCCCACACGGTCTTCACCATGGCTTCCCTCAGTGCCGGGCTACCCCAGATGTACACGGACGGAGTGCACACTGCGTTGAAACGAGCCATGATGGCGAACAGGTTAGTGGCCTCGTTCCTAAACGTCAGACCCCCTACTCCTATAAATCTGATGATTATATTAACAAAAGAGGGGCACCACAACACTAAGAAAGTTATGACAACAAAGATGATGATTCGTAATGATTCCTTCTTGCTCTCTTTTTCGGCGCTGGGAGGGTCTCTGGCGAGCTGGACTCTGGCAACCACATACAGTTTGATAGTCATGGCCACTTTGGTGACCAAAATCAGCTGAAAGAGTACTATGCTGATTACGTACATCTGCATTGCTTTGGAAGATGGCAGCAAATTCCTGGCCAACAAGTGAGCCGAATTGTAAACCCAGCAGTAGATGTTAATGCCTATCACAAACTGTCTTGTAACAAAGCGACCATAGATGAATGGGTGGCACACAGCAAAATAGCGGTCAAACTGTGCGAACAAAAACGTCAGAATATTGACCCCTAGAAGTGAAGGTAAAATATTATAAGTTCCATTCCTAGGCGGGTATCCCTCCTGAACATCAAACAGACCGAGATAATACACGGAGACTCCAACAAGCGTGTCACAAATACTGGTGTTCAGCATGAAAATAAACCTGTTCTGGAGGCGGAGCGCCGATGTGGCCAATATGGTGATGACTACAGATCCGGCTACCAGAACAGTTACCGTTGCAAATACGATCTGGAAAATAAAGATGACATAGTCCTGAGGACTTTTGAAGTCCACCGATAGAGGAACTCCTCCTGAGTCTGTGATGTTGGCGGGGAGCATCTTTATGCGCAAATGTTTCTGAAGGCTAGCCTTTTTATGCAAGAATTACAACGTGAAGTCAGCAGCCATACTCTCTTGCGACACTGACACTGTAATGTCTTCTTTAAAAAAACAAAAAAACAATCAATGTATTTTAACTTTGAAGCTTTTTTCACATGCAGCTATGGCTATGCTTTTAATCGACATGTGTTGTGATGTAATTGATACGTCTTCATCTTTCATCCTTGTTGAATTTATATAATCCTTTAACCAGCCTGTTCACCAAAGTGCTTCACGATATTAACATATAGTATGTGTGCATCTGAAAATACAAACATGATATTACAATAAAAATAAGTTCAAACACGAAACCAGAAGGGAAAAAACACGCTATAGAATACAATTCAGATTTGAAGTTATTTTTTAATAAAGAAAACACAGTATAACACTAACAGTAAATATATTCATAAGTTCTCTAACTTCCTTTCTCTCAAACTTTGATTTAATTTCACTTTGACGCTTATTTATGTGTTATTAGATACAACTCCACCAGCTGTCCACAATGAGCTCGTAACTATCGGCCTGGCATCCGTCACAGCACGAGGCACATAATGCCTTCAACCCTTCGCTGATATGGTTATGGACTCACTGTTTCAGTATAGTGTATAAACAGTGCTTAATTTAAGACTTAAGAAAACATTCAGTATGTATTCGTAAATGGAAAAGAGTCGGAAGCATTAAGAGAGACAGTTGAGTTTTTTTTTAAATGTTTTTAATTATGTAATTGTTTTTGAATTGTGGCTTTTATAGCTGTTTGACACTACATATGAAAAAGTGAAATCTGGCAGAAAAGTAATTATTCTTGCTACAAGCTGCCCAACATCTTCTCTGCCTAATGTTTCTTACTTCTTTAAATCCACATTTGTTGGAAAACACCATTTCTATCGGGACATATAAAACATTTATTTCAAATAACTAGTTCATTGAAATATATAATAATAATAATAATTAACCAAACCGAAAATTAATGTCACATTCCATTGGTTTTAAACCATATAGTAGCCTATTAACAAAACTCTAAAGACCATGGGACCTGCCCATTAACAGCCAAAACAGATAATGTAGGCTACGGCGAAATAGCATTTTTATTAAGAATTTAAACAAAAAGTCATAGCCTACAGTCTGAAACGAACATATTATCAATTATTCAGAAAGAATTAAATGACTTATTCAACTGTAAAAGTAAACAGAAGAGCGGCCTAAATAAAGCATGCAAATCCTATCAGACGAGCAAAGTGCATTTCAAAATCAGAACAACCTATCACAACATACTCATGGCGAATACAATTATTGTTAAAATAAAATTCTATTTTTTCCCGTCCCCTCAAGTCATATTATAGCCTACAGTATCTCTGAATCCTTGCTGACGGAATCCTTGGTTAACACATGTGTACAGGCAGCCCACTCTCTTCAGTCTGCGTACAAATGACACGACTTTGCAAAGGCGTCCAATAGATACGCAGAAGTCCGATTTTGAGTGCATATGATCTACTCCCACGTTACGTTTGTTATGAATGTATGTCAAATACGTTTTTTTTCAACAATTTTCTCCCACGTTACGTTTGTTATGAACGTATCTTAAATGCGTTTATTTTCTACATATCTTTGCCATTTATTTAACCCTAACCCTAACCATAACCCAATAAACTGCTGTGTCGTTTATTGCACCGCAAACATTAAAACTGTCATTGGAACGGCGATCAACCCTGAAGCCACAGAGCTCTTTGTTTTAATGTTTGAGGTGCAATATCAGCGTATCATATGCATGCAAAATCGGACTTCTGCGTATCTATTGCACGCCTTTGCAAAGTCGTGTCATTTGTACGTAGACTGTGAGACCGGGTTGATCACAGGAGGAGCTCAACTCTGCTCTTTGCAGGTCTGCTGTGGAGGGAATGGAATAGAAAATGTAGGCCTATTGCAGTTATAGGCCGCATGTTTCCTTTTACCGTTTCCTGCAGCTCGGGCACACTCTGCCCCACACATGCTTCACCGTGGCCTGCCTGAGAGCCGGGCTGCCCCACAGGTACACGGCTGGAGTGCACACAGCGTTCAGACGAGCCATAATTGCAAAAACATTGGTGGCCTCGTTCCTAAATATCAGCCCCCCTCCTAACAGCAGTCTGAGGACTATATTAACAAAAGAGGGACCCCACAACAGTAAAAAGATAATGACAACAAAGATGATGATTCTTAATGATTCCTTGTTGTTTTCTCTCTCTGCGCTGGGGGGGTCTCTTGCCAGCTGGTACCTGGCAACAACATACAGTTTGATAGTCATGATCACTTTGGTGAGCACTATGATTTGTAAGCTGACAATTCCGAAAACATACATCTGTATCGCTCTGGATAGTGGCAAGAACAGTAAAATGATGGTCTGAAAATAAACATGAATCCAACAGCATGCATTTACAGAGATTACCACCCGTCGGGTTATGAAGCGCGTGTACAAATATGGGTGGCAAACAGCAAAATAGCGGTCAAACTGTGCAAATAAAAACGTCATTAAGTTTACCCCAAGAAGAGAAGGTAACATATTATAACTGCCATTTCTCGAAGGAAATCCTTCCTGCACATCAAACAGACCGAGATAATACACTGAACACCCCACCAGCGTGTCACAAATACTGGTGTTCAGCATGAAAATGAACCTGTTCTGGAGGTGGAGAGCTTTGGTGGACAATATGGTGATGACTAAATGTCCTGGTACCAGAACAGCAGTTGTTGCAAAGATAAATTGAAAAATAAAAATGGCATAATCCAAAGGACTGTCAAAGTTCACTGAGAGAGGTACACCTACTCCTTCAGCGTCTGTGGTGTTGGAGGGGGGCATTGTTCCAAACATGCTCTTTAATTTGTAACATCCTTTTAAAGCTGATTATTAAGGCGTCGGCCGAACAATTACCCCACGGGACGTTACCTAATCTCCCTTTTATTACTAAAAGGGAGATTAGGTAAGGCTGAGCCTTTAACGTGTTTTTTTTTTAAACATTTGCGTAGGTTTAAGGGATATTTTTGACACAATGCATTGTATATGTAACAGTGTATTGATACAGAGGATGCCCACTCCATAATTATGTAAAATATACACAAATGGTAGGCTACTTTGTAATTATTCGATTCAACCATCCAAATATTTATCAACAGAAATGTTGGTGCCCCCACTGCTGCATGTCATGTCAATTTCTTTTAAATAAAAATACCCAAACATGTGGCCACTTTGTGAGGTACACGTGAACAATCTGCAATCAATGTTTACTTTGTAATAATTTTGGTTGTGGCCTAAAATGAGGTCGGACTGTTATATGAATTGGTCTAGCTTAAAAACTTTGCCACGAGCATCAAGAGGTAAAAACTGTAGCAACCCTTATAGTCTAGCAACTTTAGAAGCCTAACATGCTTGCCATAATATTACTGAATGACATAAAAAGCAAGGCAGATTCTTTGTTTAGTTTAATTTCTTTAGATATACAACATTTAAATGAAAATAATAATAATTTTGGAGCCAGCATGTGTATCTGCTACATCTGTATTGTGTTGCCTCTCCACAAAAATTCAACTGCAACTATACAATCAGAGGTTGCTACATTAATTGTAAAGTTTTCTAGATCCCATTTGACACTTATTAAAGAAACAATCGCATTGATCTGCCTTGGTAAGCCGTTCTCAAGACAGGGGTATGTTAACATTTTGTTTATTGGTACATTTAAAAGGTCCCAAGATTGAAAATTGAATTGAAATGGAGGCATTGTTTTGCAATAGTCTTCCTTGATTAAGATTTATTTTTAATTTTCCTTGAGGTCCTCAACTGCTTGTGTAAACTCAGACCTTTTTTTGTGAGGAATTGTTTATTTTACAAATCAAGAATTCAATCTCCAAAATCACATCAAAGCATATAGTGTCTCACTAAACTGGATATGTATATCTTTAAAAATCACCAAGATCCCGGAAATACAAATACATGGATTCATGCTTTGTTTTTCTCAAACAAACCTTTCAAAGCATCCTCTCAACGTCCCTTTAAAAATAGTGGAGACTTTCTGACTCGATACTAGCAGGAACAAAAGAGTGGTATTAATTATATTATTATTTGCGACTTGTCAATTTTTACAAAACCTATGTCTACTAGAAATATTTGTATGTAACACCATGTTTTCCAGTTTGTGGTTAGAGTTGTACAGTCAATATGCCTCGATTAATATATGTGTAAAGGCAACGCCTTTCTGTGAAACATCTATCCAACCGCAAACAAGCCAAACTTAAAAACATGCTACTGTTCAGCAAACAGATATTGTATTATACATTTTTTGTAATAAAAGTTGTGCCTTTAACCGAATCTGTATCAACACGTTGCTATACTTGACAGACATGTTATATATTATCGTTTCATAAAAAAAACTATTCAAGGCAATAATTCCGCCGAAACGTGTTTGATGATGCTGATAAGTAGAAGTAAATAAAAATGTTTTAGTTAAACATGGATTGAACAAAAAAAAACACACAAAACAAGGAGCATGAAAACTAAGATATCTGCAGGGCCTATAGCTTTTCACTGTTTTTAAAATCTTTTTGCTGTTTGAACTCCAATAGCAGTATTAGCAATCAATATTTGACGTTTCATAAACATTTTTAATGTAGTTTCAATATAAATGGTTATGTAATCTGTTGAAATGGAGCAAATGAAGTTGAAACACTCCAAAATCCAAATCAAGTATATGTTTTCCCTGCAGCCAACTATTTGGGAGCAGCAGCAGACTGCTCAACACAGTTTTCCACGAGGCCTCCCTAAATGAAAGGAAAGGCTTAAACCTCTTAATAAACCGATGTAATTGCCTGAAAACATTCAAAATGAAGGATTTAAAACAACAAAAGGGAGCTGACCGGGGACCTTAACCTGCGGCTAGCAGCAGTTGTGGAGATGTCCTCTGTCACAGTTAATAGCGTTTTATAATCACCCAGTAAGCTTTACATTGATGTTATTCTATCACCACAGTAATATCATTTTGTCAGCAAAAAACACCAAGTCTTTGTACTTACGCAATAATCTGAAACTTTAATTGCATGATTTAAATGTGATAAGTCCAATTACTGAATGTACCAGGTTAGAGTGCAACTTAACCCCTTTTAATCACAGATTGTGATTGAATATGTTGGCCCAATTGCAGCTATGCAATCATGAGAAATACCAAAACTGTACGGAACATGAGAATAAACCGACAACATTTTACAATGTATCGCCTATATCCGCCACTGCAGTTCAAACATTAGGAGTAAAGCATAATCTACCGCGAGTAACCCACACAGCTCCTATCAGCACATGGGCAAACATACACACCTGTAGACATTACAAATACACTATTGCAAAAGACAGGGAAGCTACTAACTTCCCTTAAGGGAAGACTGAGTCAGTTAAACAGTTTAATGTGCTTGAAATTCCATTTACATTTTTTAATCAACTTCACTGCAATTGCGCTGCTTAAAATGCCTCTGTACCAAATTGATAACATATCTGGGTATCAATCGGTATCAATGAGCATCAGGCCTATTAAACATCTAAACAACTCGAGATTAATTCACCTTAAACGTTGACATGGTCTGTAATGACATATATAATTAGAATTATATGTAATTAAGCGAGTATAATGTTTCTTTAAAAAAAAGAAACATTATACTCTTGAATAGGAAAGATGCATGGTCAAAACAACAACGAATTAAACAGTTTAAATTAAAAGTAGAGATAACAACAATCTCCCATAACCTGCCGCGTGAGCATCTGCACGAACACGAGTTTTCCAGAAAATAAAGACACAGATTACACAGATTTTGAAATAAGCGTAAAACATTAGTCAGATTGTACAACACGTGTTTTCTAAATATAACTTTAATTTTACTCAGTTGAAAGCGTTTTTTTTTAAGTATCACAGGTGAGTTTCATGTTGAAAAAACTAGTTTCCAAATGAAGAATTTGGGGTTTAAGCCCCAAACTGTAATTGTTTATCCTCCAGAAATGCGAGGGATCTCTACATTCTCTTCACCTATCCCCCAAAACAGGTGCTATAAGCTACTCCAACGTTCATCTTTAATATAAAGATCTCTCAAGTGGATTAATTTTCAGTCATTTTCAAAACGCGATGATTGAGGACTCACATTAATTCAAAAGTGATTACGTGCACGTGTCATGTCCACTTCAGACGCGTGGTTTGAACACTTATCCAATCTCCTTATGATGCCACATCATTTGTTCGTCATTAACGTTAAAGCCAATTCTGAAAAACAGAGGAGAGAAAGAGAGAGTTTCTGTTATTTTCTCACACAATATTTGTTATTCACACACAACATTGGAAAAACAAAAACAAAAAACTCATATGATTAAAAACGTTGCGTAACACACGCATTACACATAAATACTGACATTTGAAATCTAACAGTGTTCACAGACCGAATCTCACCTGAGCCTCCGGCAGGTACACAGCCTCCGCCACACCTCCATCCACACGGCCTCCCGCAGCGCCGGGCTCCCCCATATGTACACAGCCGGGGTTACCAGTGCGTTCAGCCGTGCCAGGATAGCAAACAGGTTAGTGGCTTCATTCCTAAACCTCATACCTTTCCTGGTCAACTGTCTAACAATTATATTGACAAAGGATGGACACCACAGAGCCAAGAAGCAAATAACCACAAACACAATGATGCGTAACGACTCCCTTTTGCTGTCTCTCTCCGCACTGGGCACCTCTCTCGCCAACTGGTGTCTGGCTATGATGTACAATTTAATAGTCATCAACACTTTAATGAGAACTATAATCTGAAGAGTCATTACACCAAACGCGTTTATTTTGGCCGCCTCTGATATAGGCACCATGTTCTGCACGGTGAGGATGGAGTATGTGTAAATCCAACAGAACGCACAAATTCCAAACACAAAAGCCCTCGTTATGAAACGGTTGTAAAAGAAAGGATGGCACACCGCGAAGTAGCGGTCAAACTGAGCAAAGAGGAAGGTTAACACATTGACACCGAGAAATGAGGGCAAAATGTAGCACGTCCCGTTCCTCGAGGGATAGCCCTCCTGGACGTCGAAGAGGCCGAGGTAGTAAACCGAGAAACCGGTCAGAGTGTCACTGATGCTCGTGTTCAGCATGAATATGAAGCGGTTCTGGCGCCGCAGAGACCGGGTGGAGGATATCCCGATCACCACCGAACCGGCCACCAGCACGGCGCTTGTGGCGAACAGAATATGGAAGATGAAGATGAGGAAGTCCTCCGGAGTGTCGAAATCCACCGACAGAGGGATGGTGGCGTTAAGGGGCATCCTGGCACCTCGCCAGAAGACCAGCTTTCCTTTGTATTTATAGATGATTGATTTTCATATAGCAAACATTATAGTCTCTAAAGGGCAGATGTGACATGTTAACACTTCAGACACATGTCAGACGGAAAGAATAAATGAGGCCTGATCAGAGGAGCCTCAGGAGGGTTTGTTTATGGTAAATCCAAAATGATCAGCAGTCTCTTGTTTTGCTTCATTTGGTTTCCACAACACAATGTCCTTTAATTCTAAAGTCTTTGTGTTCAAGGATCTACTTTTATCATTTGTGTTTGATTAGCTCTCCCAAATTCTACCTCTTCAGAGTATTTTCTTAGATGGTTTCTGAATTAAGCTTGGTCTTCAGGAAACAAAACGTGCTGTACTTGCCATGCCAGACACGTGAGAGCAGCTCACAAATGGAACAGTCTATGTAACCTACTATATAACTGTAAAGCTCTTTATGATGGAACCAGTCACATCAGGTCAATAAAGACTTAGATATAAGGTTGTCATCCGATGTATTCCAATTTTTCGTATTATGGCATTAAAGGTCAAAGATCAGATGATGTTGTCCTGGGTCATGAAAGGAATATTGTGTTTTGTTTATTGTATTGTTGTTTTTAAAAAAAGCATTTAATTGCTAAAAGTGTTTGATTTTGTCCTGGTTTTAAAGTATTTAACGTTTACCTCGATTTGAAGTATTTCATTATGTGCTTTGCAGCTGGAAATAAGACAAGATAACTGGCCCTTTATTATTTAAACATAAATTAATTTGTGTTTTGAGAAACTCAAATTTTCTCTTGACACTGCAGGATAGTCTAAATCCTTTTAGGCCTCCTTTTTATGAGACAGTTGCAATTCAAAGTCATTCTGTTCCCAAAAATGCCTGATTTACTATTCGTAACCCTATTTCCAGTTGTTCACAAAGGGTCATGGCAGGGTCTTCCTCCAAATGAGTCTTAAGTGTTAAATCATAAAAACATAACCAACGCATAACATTACAAAAACATGAACACAAACCATAACAGACACTTTTAGTCCAGGTTCACATTGTAAAATGTTTAATACAAATGTTCTCATAAACTATTGATCAAACATCGTCTGTGATGACCATTCGATTGTATTATCATTTCATCTGCTATTGCTGGGTTACATTAAAGTCTGTCCACTTTTTAGTCATTGAATCATACAGTACGATCTGTTAGAGCTTTCATCCTACCATATTCGACTAAGTCAATTCATATTTCAGCCACTAGAGAGAGCTATGCACCATGTCTCCACTATGATTCTCATAGACTTTTCTCTGCTCTTGGCAGTAGTCACCCAGATAGCAAAAGATGTTAAATCAATGTTGAATTATGGTCAAAAATGTTGATTTTTGGTTAAGGTTGAAGATTGATGGTGGATCAACCTTAAATGTTGAAAAGATGTCATTGAATCAACGTTGTATTGTGGTCGAATTTAATGATTGAAATGCCAACATTGAATCAATGTTGAATCTATGCGGTTTGCCTTTTCTTTTTTTTCTTGATGGGGGAGGGAGGGGGGTACTCTGTAGGGGAGGGGGTGTGTAGTCTGTGTGTGGTGGTGGGGGGGAGATATATCCCACATAAATCCGAAAAATTCACTAAGTGTTGAGGCCAAAATTGACCACCCAAAAAACAATTAGGAGCACGTTTCAGGCAATTTGGATTCGATTGGCAGTACTTTGTAGTGACACTATTTTGGGTCCCTAACGTTACAAACTAATGACAGGGAGGAAAAACACAGAGAGAGGGACCAGACAATACACAAGGAGGAAAACATGACAGGGAGAACCGAACAGCAAAATACACCCAAACCTAGACATACAAAACTAAAAACGTGACA
>NW_011359075.1:0-3232 GCF_000735185.1 Notothenia coriiceps | reverse complement strand
CTCCAGCGCTTTTGAGCGGTCTTGTGTGAACGGAAGACTATTTTTATATCGTATTCGGTTTGTTTGCTTGTAAATTGGGTCTAAGAAATAATCAAGAAAAATAAAACAGAGAGGTGACTGGATGAATGGGGGTTGGTAAGATAGATTGTGAGGCCTGTATTATTGCAGGTGTCTGGAAACGCTTCAGTGAATGGTGACCCCCATAAACAGGTGGCAGACCCACTTATGGTGCATAATAAAAGGTAGCGATTAGGGCTGTCAAGTTAACGCGTTAATAACGCGTTAACGCAAATTAACGCCACTAATTATTTTAACGCGATTAACGCATGTGTATTTTTTGTCCTCGGCCGCCCCGTAGTTTCAGAGCGCATCGAGTTTAAAATACCATCTACAAGCTGATGCTCACAGCCCCGCTCCCGCCGTCCGCTTGCAGCAGACCACACTTCCACGCTCACCGGCAGGCAGCGACTGGCCATTGGGAGGACCGGGAGGGTGTGTGTATGTGTGGCGCGAGAGAGACCTTACGTGTATTGTTGTTGTTGTTAGCATCTGGTGCTAGCTAGCTGCGCTAACGGATATAAGGAGCTGTTTCAATGAAAACAGAGGAGTGACATTTCGCCGACAACTGCGCCGAGCACTTCACTTTATGCAGGTAGCCAGACAGTGGGACATTGTGGGAAAAGTCAGCACACTCAGCACGGATAGTGCGCGCAACATGATTGCAGCGTCCAGGCAGCTCCCGTTCGAGCATATGCCTTGAGTTGCACATATCTCCCACGATCCATCACACACACACACACACACACACACACACACACACACACACACACACACACACACACACACACACACACACACACACACACACACACACACACACACTTTGTATTGTATTATTGTATGAGAGAGGTTCCAGATTGAATTGATGCGAATATTTGTAATGTTCAGAGGTTGTTGTGTTTAACATTCATGAGAATATTTGTCATTGTTCAAATGATAATAAACATTTGCATAAAGCATATTTGTCCACTCATATGTTGATAAGAGTATTAAAAACTTGAAAAATATTCCTCTAAGGTACATTTAGAACAGATAAAAAATGTGCGATTAATCGCGATTAACTATGGACTATCATGCAATTAATCGCGATTAAATATTTTAATTGACAGCCCTAGTAGCGATGCATTTTAATGATACTGGATCCTATGATGGTGGACTACATTTTACTTTGGAGGTATTAAAGGTTAGAGGAGTTAAATGTGGTTTATATTTGTGCATTAAAGGGTTCTAGTGTAGCCTATATGTTTTCATGTTCACCCCAAAGTTGTGCTTCTTTGAGATTAGTGATAATATAACTGTATTATACCAAAATAAAACACAACATGTAACATATTCAGGTATGTGATAAAATATTGTAACGCTTTAAAAGGTTTGAATCCATTGCTACTTTAGTAAATACTTGTCATAGTTAATCCCTGCTGGGGAAGTGATTACGACTTGGTAACTTTTGAAGCATGAGATTGACCTTGCCCTGGGTTTTCTGCTTAAGATACACGTATCTATGTTGACCCTCTAAATAGTTTGTTCACTACTGCCCCCCGGAGAATTTACAAGGAGGGCAAATCTTATCTCCAAAAAGCCCCCTGGGCCATACAAGCGCAGGGCAGAGATAAATCCAGCCTATGAACACAAAGGCCAAGGTTTTGATCTAAGTGGATGGAGCAGCCTCTGTTTCCCCTTCTCTTTTTAACGGCTGCTTTAATGATCCACTCTACCTGAGCATTTATCAAAAAGGCAGTGGACAAGGCTGGGAAGCAATTGTGTTACAAGAATCGGCTTCACAAAAATCTTTTTAGTAGAGCGCAGTAATCAGATTACAGGTACTTTTGCTGAATGATTGACTGTGTTCTGGTTTTATGTTCTGGGAAAAAATGTATGGGAAAAACTGTAGAAGGTCGATGTTACATTTGTTTCACCACACAAATATATGTTTCATATCCGCTTAACAAAAAACCTAAAATATTCAAATAAAAAGGGAAAAAAATCATTATTAATAATAAAAATAATACAACTAAATAATTCTATAATTATAATAATACCTGAAGAATTGTATTTAATCAATATTATAATTTCTCTTAGATGTGATCAATTGAAAACAGTAGGCATAAACTTATTATATTATTACTCTATCTGAGGCACTATTGATGATAATGGTTAACTAACCCATTTTAACTTTAAGTTCAAATAAAATAATAATAATAAATCAAGTTTTTATAGCTTTTTTCCGGGACTCAAAGTTGCTTTACAATATAAGGGAAGTTTGGGGTGGGGGAAGTTGGACAAAGAAAGACCATCAATGGGCATGGATTGATGGAGGTTGGCTATGAGTAGAAAGAGGGGAAGCAGGGGCGTTTGAAGACACTCTGGGGGCCCCGGGCAGAAGAGACCTGCCCCCCAGCCCACACAGTTGTCCAGGTGGGAGGAAATGTAGGCATGGATAAATCGTTCAGCTAGAGGAGTTCAAGATACTATTTCTCTTTTTGGGATTTTCCTATAGTGTGTTATATAGGTTGTGGTGCATGTAAATGGTCTGCAAAAACTAAAATATTTAGTTCCCTCCCACACACTCCCCCCCTTGCCCGAAAAGCCTCCATTGGACTCCTTTATTTAGTTCTGTAACATAATGACATCACTATGTAACACTAACGTTTCTATTGGCTATTGCTCTAACACAGGGGTAGCCAACGCGGTGCCCGCGGGCACTAAGTCGCCCGCAGGGGGGAAATTGGTCGCCCGCGTGCATGTTCTAAAAATAGCACAAGTCACCATGGAGCTCCGTCTAAAAACATTATTGAATACATTTTTAATTTTTAAAATGACAATATTGAATATAACATTTTAAAAGCACACAATTTGTATGTACATATGTAAGTGAAATGGAGATTTGGTGCGTGAAATTGAACTCTGACCCCAGATAGGTTCAGAGTTGAACTCCACGCACCAAATCTCCGTTCCACCTTTAGCAGAGACAAGCTAGCACGAGCAGCTACGATCATGGGCCTCATGACCACACACACACACACAGCAGTGGTGAGGATCTCAGCCTGCCACTGACGTTCAACCAGAAAACATCGCAAACAGAGATCACAGCTCCTCATATATTTTCAGAAACTGGACAAAAGTTAAACAAGTACAAACCACAGACTGTCTGTGTCATGGCGAATACAGTCGC
>NW_011359074.1:0-2314 GCF_000735185.1 Notothenia coriiceps | reverse complement strand
TAGAGACTCAATTATTAACAGGTATAAAATACTATATGACAGTAACAAAAAAAAGTTGTTAAAAATAACAAGAATAGAGTTTGAAAGGGGAGTGATTTGTAAAATATCCAAAAAGAAAAATCTGTCATTGTCAGATGGTATATTACGCTGTTTTTTTTCTGCTTCGAATAGTTCTCTCTTTTTTCACCATACCTGTGTTTGCATCACTGTTCACAAACAGTGCTTTCACGTGCACTCCCAGCTTATGCAGGGCATCAGAGAAAGTGTCCACATTAATGATTGTGGCTCAGGATGTACTGTAGTGTGAGTTGTCCCCCTCATCATAAGATTGTGAATCTGGTCCCCAGTTCCTCGAGTCCGCAGCGCTCTTGGGTAAAAATAATGCAGGTCCATTTACCACACAACCCAGTTACTATAAATCCACGCATACTTGCTGCATGTCAGTTTTTGGTTTCCTTGAAGGACAGATTGTTGATGACATTAAAAGTAATATGTATAGGTGCATCCCTCCATCCTTTTGCTCATCTTTTTCTATGGAAAGTCTTTGACCTGCACTTGTAGACATCCAAATAGAACTCTGCTTTTGTGTACATGGATGAGCTTAAGAAATCAGATAAAATTAGATAAATCTACATGGAGACTTCAGTGCATCTTAATGCACTGAAATAACAATGTGCTGAGCAAGATCTATGTAACCTATAGTGGATTACAATAAGATGTGCAGGGTTTGAGTCCTAATCGTCATCACTGCACCACTCTATAGAAACAGGTTTCACATCAGCAAATCCAAGAGACTACTCAAATCCACTTAATTTCACTGTATTTCCATCTTTAAATGAAGTAATGATTGCTATAAGAAGACTTTAACCTGTTAATGTCGAGGTTAGGATACAGTTTACCCTGAAGAAAACAGTAACTATCTTCAGTGCAGTGCACTAGGGGGAGCTGCTCACCAAAATCTTTATGGTGGAGAGCAGAGCTTGTCATCAACATCTCTGGCAGAACTGGCAATAAGACTGTTAAATCAGACATGTCAGTAATATCCTTTAAATATTTGTTCTAGTTTCTTAGTTATACCATGTAGTCAGTATATAACATGTTATTGTCATGACCTTAATATCACTCGTGTTACAAGCTAAGGACCATGTTGTCTCAAGAGCACAATCCTCTCCCAACACTAAACTGTAGCTACATTGGAAGATTATAGAGGAGCATAATCAAATCAAATCAAGTTTTATTTATATAGCACATTTATAAACGATTTTTGGTCGAGCCAAAGTGCTATACATATAATAAAAATAGCCTACAGTAGAGACACTTTACAGCAAATACAACAGCACAGTTTGTTCAGAATATCAGTATGAGAAAAACGACACCCTCTATCCTTAGACCCTCACATCGTACAAGGAAAAACTTCCAGAGAAAAAACCCACAGTTTAAAGAGGAAAAAATGGGAGAAACCTCAGGGAGAGCAACAGAGGAGGGATCCCTCTCCCAGGACGGACAGACGTGCAATAGATGCTGTGTGTAAATCGAAGAGATAATACATTTTACAGCATATAGACCGAATGTTAGGCAATGCATGTGTCTGTAATAAGAAGATGAATCCACGAGGATGTCAGCTACAATCCTGTGGAAGCCATCAGGGAAGCAGCATGAATAAATAGAACATTTTTAGAGAAAACAGCCTTGCAAACGTTTTGTATCAAAGTAAATACATTCAGAATGTTTATTTCAACTTTAAGGGTTTACAGTGTATTTAAAGCAGATCAAAAAAATATCAAATCAGATCAAAAAAATAAATGTAAATGGCATTGAATTCAAAAGAAAGGGAAAGGATGTGTTGGGAACAGTTATGTGAGTTAACAGGAATCTCAGGCAGATTAGTCACCACATAAATATCCACACATTTATGTGATGTAACATATAATTAATTTATACAAATATATCTGTTTCTGAGAAGAAAAAAAACAGCATTCATGATTACTGAACATATGTCACTGAGATTGTTATGTAACTGAAAGCAAAGAGGTATTTGGGTCTGTTCACACATCAACTGCTCTCTTCTATACATACAGTAGGACTTTTATTTAATGTGTTTGCTTGCTTAAATACATTTTGCCCGGTTAGTGAGACATGACATGTCAGGGGCAGGGCTCGACATTATAAATGGCCCGCTGGCCCGGAAGCACTATTTAGACACCCCGGGCCAGCATAACGTACTTTCCACTTGCCCGCTCGCGTCTATCGTTATTCCAACCCAGTTTAGATTTAACCACGCCCACTTCCGCATTACGCAAGAATGTAGCTTTAG
>NW_011359073.1:0-1044 GCF_000735185.1 Notothenia coriiceps | reverse complement strand
TTTTTTTTTTTTTTTTTTTGGACTTTTTCTGAAAATCTAAAATATTCTGGCTTTTCGTGAAAATCAAAAAAAATTGACTTTTTTTAAAAAAACATTTTGCTAAAAATCACAATCTGAATTTTTCTGTAAATATTTTTTTTTTTAGGAATATTCAAACAATTCAAACTTTTTTCCCAAAATTAAAAAAATCGGATGATTTTCAGAAAATTCAGAACTTTTTTGAATTTCGAAATGTTTTTCGAAATTCAAAAATTCTGACTTTCTTCTCGAAATCAAAAATTTCCCCCAAAAGTTCTACTTTTTTCTCAAAGTCTTACATTTTTTTTAAAATTCATATACTTTTTAAGGAAAATGTTCACATCATGACTTTTTTTGGAAAATCTCAGAATCTTGAGTTTCAAGCATTGATCAGAATCAATGTTTTGTGAAGTGTCAGGTGACGTTGGAGCAGTGCCAGGAGCACATGTCTCAGTTACAGGTTGAGTGGTGGTTTGTGTCTGCAGGCCTGAAGTCATTCTGAGTGTTAGCAACTGAAGCTTTGTGTTGTCGACAGTGACTCAGGTAGCTAAAGAAGCTGCAGGTGAAAGCAGAGGAAGTGGAAAACTGAAGAGTTCTGGAAACTAAAACCTTGTTGGAGGAAGTCCAGACTGAAGAAGAAGCTTTTAAATGATCACACAGCAACCCTGTGAAATCATTCATCATTTCCACATCCCTTTGTTGACATTATGTCTTCAATGCATTTATATTTGAAACCTACAAGCAGAACATCTCTGAAGTGAAATAGCAACGACACGTCTTTGCTCCTTCAAACCTTAAAATGCATTTTAAATGTGATTTTTAGTGGAAAACATCCCAAGGAGTGAAAGGGCCAGTAATGAGTCTGTGAGGCGTTCAGGTACAGCTTGGTCTCCCAGAGTAAACCCAGAGAGGCTGAAACACACCTGAGGAGGTGTGTGTGTGTGTGTGTGTGTGTGTGTGTGTGTGTGTGTGTGTGTGTGTGTGTGTGTGTGTGTGTGTGTGTGTGTGTGTGTGTGTGTGTGTGTG
>NW_011359072.1:40271-42641 GCF_000735185.1 Notothenia coriiceps | reverse complement strand
CACCCACACACACACACACACACACACACACACACACACACACACACACACACACACACACACACACACACACACACACACACACACACACACACACACAAAACAGATCAAATGCATTCCATCTGTCATAAGCTATAGGCTAGGCTATGTGAATCTATTATACTCTATTGTATTATATTTTTCTTAAACCCCTTGTAACACACATACACTCACAGAGGCACACACACACACACACACACACTCACAGAGGCACACACACTTTTCTAAAATCAAGCACTACCACTAAAAATATATTGCAAAGTGGTCATGATGGCAAAAAAGCAATGGTGTCCATTTTAAAGAGTTACCTGTGGCTATGATTTTTTGGAAGACAAAGGCTACACGTCTAATGTCACTTCCAAATGTTTTTTAAAGATGCAGACAAGTAATTTCCAGAAATTATGTGTTATGGAAAAAGTCCCAAATCTCCACATAAAGTGCAGAGACATGAGACTCATGGTTAGATAAATCTAATCTACACTCTGGTGGAACTTGGTCACAGCTGCATGTTGCCATGTCTCTCTATCAAGGTCAGAGAGACACAGAAGAGAGCACAAAAGCCCATTTCTTCATCCTACTTACTCAGAGGCTCTGAGGTGAGTATACTCCATTTCCATCCATCTTTAGAGAAAACCTCAATGCCACATGTCAAGTACCTGCTTGGACATTCACACTTGTTCCCTTTGCTCTCTTCCTGGTGCTCACTTGTTAATAGTGAAGGGGCTATCTGAACATTCAGCCCAATTTTCCCCCTCTACTTTTCCACTCTCTTTTTCTCTGTAGTTTTCAGCTAGCTCAGTGCCATCTTGCTCTACTTATGCTTTGCACTTTCTCTACTTTGAGCTTCTTCAAACTTAACATTTTAGGCAAATCAAATTGAAAAGAGGAAAGAAGATGATATAAGGAGAAAGTAGATGAGTGGAGAGCAGAGCAGAGGGGGAGAGGTGAAGTAAAGTAGAGAATAAAGGATGGAGATGTGAGGCAAGCAGAAGTAAAGACCAGAGAGCAGGAAGTGGACAAGAGAAGAAGTTTAGACAGTGTATGTGATGACACATGAAGACTAAACATAATACCTTGAGCTAAACTGCAGACAGAGACATTTGAGTTATGTACCTCAGGTATATGAATCATTTATGTCTTTAAGACAACTACTCAACAACAAAGTTCACTGCATAAAATTGGGGAGATGGGGTGATCATGAGCTCAGCAATGGAAACAGAATTTAGAAAAAAATGCAGGAAAACAAAAAGGAAACCTTAAACAATAAACCACGTCTTACAGCATGGCCTGTGCCTTGTACACGAAGCATGATTTTCCGTTAGCGAGGTAACTTCAGGGTTAACTCTGGGTTTCCGGTCCTACGACGCTGGTTAACTTCTTACCGAGGTAGATCTCCATGGTAACTTATGCTGGACACCACAGGTTTGGTGTTCAGCATAAATTTCGTTCTAGATAAGAGATCAACTCCGTGAAAGCACCGCCTGCTGACCAATCAGAGCTCAGTGTGCGGAGTTTAAAGCTATCAAGTCATATTGGAAATACAGTTTAAACTGCCGTTGCAGGAAAGAGGTCCGGCAAAAATCACCGACTGTGTGAACGTGAAAATGAATAGAATATCACCTCCCATGTTCAGAGCAATCTGACTATTAGCGTTAAGAAAGCTTACTTAAATATCTGCCACAACATAAGTAACAGGGTCAAAGTAACATTACGTACAGTCCGTGACACTGAGTGCAGACATCGATGTGTCCCATTATCATTGAGGCCTACGTAATCTCCGTCCACATCTCCACGTGCAGTGCTGCATAAACATGGCGGAGTCAGCGATAACTTTCGAGGGGTGGAGGTATGCCCATTATTTTGAGTTCGTCCGAAGAATAGACAGGAATACGACGGTGAGGTGCAAACTGTGTCCAGGCCAGAAGCTGTTATCCACTGCTGCAGTGACGTGCACAGGTACGGGCTAATGTTGCCTGGGCAACGGCCCGTTTGGCCTTTTTGGCTGACCTGCCCCTCTGGAGAGAGCGAGAGTTTGATTTTCTTTTTTCTGTTGTGGCCGAATCAACATGATAAGCCCACAATTAGTGTTGTAGCGTCTCGCTGCGGGAAACACACCTTGTCAGCGCTGTCATCTGCCGGTGCGGTAAGACCACCTCAGTGTCGGACTTTGGAAACTTGATTTTGAGTTGTCTCATGGTAGTTAGGGTATAATGGACAAACCAGGGGACTTTACTTCCTCTTGATACCGTCGGTTATTTACAAAAAAACACCTAAATATAGCCTACTTGCTGTTATTGTGCTTCTGTCTTTCTGTGTCTTTTCATCTGTTTG
>NW_011359072.1:39325-40244 GCF_000735185.1 Notothenia coriiceps | reverse complement strand
TTAAAGTAATATCTAATATTATACTTTTTTTTAGTAACGACCCCATCTCTGATCATATCATATCAGGTATTTCCTTATCTGAGTCAGCTTCTAGAGCCGTATCTGGCCGTGCAACACTTACGGCCCGTCCTCACTACAGCTTCGACAGCTTCAAAAACGGTTTCCAACGCGTCTGCCCATTCACTTTGAATGGGGTTACGTCACGTTGCCTCGCTTTTCGCCGAACTGAATTGTGGGTAGCAGAGCGGAGCTTTCCTGGCGTTTCAGGCTGCAAAAGTTGAGCAATGTTCAACTTTTGAAGCTTCTGAAGCTTTCGGTGGAAGCGTCAGCCAATCAAATCATATGCAAGTACAAGCTCTAGCCAATCAAACCGCTGCTTGTCTGTCAGGGGCGGGCGATTCATGNGTTTCTCTTCAGTATCATGGTCACAATGATATCTGAGTCCCGGTACTTAAATGCAATCCTATATGACCTTATTGTGTTGAGTTTGAAGTCTCCCTCCGGACAAGAGTATACTTTTTTTCTTACTGTGACTTTTCTTGGTTGTTTGAGCTTCACTTTACAGAGTTTGTTTTCACACTCAACTTCAGTTTTGTGTATGAACGTTAAGGCCCCTACACACCAATCTGACACCAAAGAACACGTCCCGACGGACCCGACTGTTGTGTCGCTTCACGTCTCCTGCGTCTTGGCCAACAGTCGCACTGGAACACACCGCAAAGACTTCAGCCGACGGCCAAGAAGCACGTACGAACTGCACATTCGTGAGTGGCAATAACTCTCCTTACCAGCAGGCGGCGGTAGTGTGTATTCGTCATTCAAAAGAGGCAACAACCGGAAGACAGACTGCGTGATAACCGAACAACAAATAGCGTGTGCGTTCCATTTTCACTCTCTTCGGTTTCTTCATTCCAGATTC
>NW_011359072.1:26844-39285 GCF_000735185.1 Notothenia coriiceps | reverse complement strand
CTTCAGCCGAGCACGTACGAACTGCGCATGCGTGAGTGGCAATAACTCTCCGTACCAGCAGGCGGCGGTAGTGTGTATTCGTCATTCAAAAGAGGCAACCGGAAGACAGACTGCGTGATAACCGAGAGAAGAAGAACAGACTGCGTGATTTAAACTAACAACAAATAGCGTGCTTCCATTTTCACTCTACAGCAGAAGCTCATGGGGCTTTCCCGAACCTGTGTCGAGAGCTGGAGTTAAATGAAATCTCAGATTTGCCTTCTTAATCGTTTGTTTGGGTCCCTCACTTCCATTTTGCTTCTCATGCACTGATTCGCTAAGCTGAACAGCCAATCAGAGTGATTTCTTTAGCCGACGGCCTTTTACCGACAGCCTACCGATTCAACATGTTGAATCACGGCGGAAAATGTCGGCACGGCCGAAAAGACATGACGGGGCGGGACACACCAATCTGAGTAGGGCGACAGGACGCTCATCGACGGCCAGACATCTATTGACATCTATTGACATCTATCGACATCTATCGACGGCCAAAATCGGATGGTGTGTAAGGACCTTTATACCGGGCAGTGATATCATAAACCTGTTAATGTACGAATTCAAACACTCTGTAGTTTTTTTTTTTTTACCAGCTGTTCTGTATTCGCCTTGCAGGTGCAACTACTGTATGTGGCTTTTATCCGTGTTTTATCTGTTTAAGTCATGGATGTTTAAAATTTAACTTCTTCATATGTCTAATATTATAGATTACTTTTCATTCAGGAAGTATGACGCTGCGCTGTCAGTAAGCTTGTCCATGTTTGTGATTGGTCAAATGTTGCTAACCCCGCCCCTTTCACGTGAACGCGCACTCAGCCGGACAGAGAAACCCTGGGTTGAATTACCGAGTTCATAACCAGCGTCGTAGGACCGCCAGATAACACAAACATATCCAGGATCTGTTGAACTGGCTTCGTAGTACAGGGCACAGGTCTTGTCTGTCTTAGCCTCTTGTGTCACAATTTGTAACAATTGTAACCAGAATAAATATATGTATACACTAAAGTCATTTTTCAGCACACCTTGCATTTTTAGCTGGCAAAGATCTTTAGTACACATACTGTAGATCATTTGCAGACATCCTTTTTAATTTTTTACCCATTAAGATGCAATATTAAATATTATTGAACAATTATATCAACAGAAAAAAGTGAAAATCAAACTAGTCAGTACATGTTAGACGCTTTTATCCAAAGGGACTTACAGTTCAGTACTGTGGGCAATCCCCACAGGAGCAGTTCGGGGAGAAGTGTCTCGCCCAGGGACACAACGACATGCAGTGGGACTTGAACTTCCTCAACATTCTCTCCCGTGATCCGAAGATCAGCCCACTATTCCACTGAGCCACAGCCTCCCCAAATTCAAGTTATAGAAGATTTATTTCCCCCACGCCAGATTATAATTACCTTTTTTTATTGAAATGCCTGTTAAAACAATGGAGAAATAAAGTAATGAAAATGAGCTCACCTGCTCAGAGTCCATTGCACTGATGACCCACACACAGTGTGCGTTGTTCTCATATTGAACAGGGTAGTTTGGCGAAGTTATGACCCCTTTGGGCCCCCTTAGATTGCTGCCACAGGTACGAGCTACAAAGGAAGAAAGCAAAAGAAAGACAGAGTTTTAAAAGAGATTAATGGGGTAATCAAAAATTACACTCAGATTGGAAATGGCCTTGTTCCTGTTAAGAGAAGGGACAGAGGGAGAGTGTGCCAGCGACGGAAGAAAAAGGTTCAATGTGACCAAAACTGACAGTGTGGCATTTGGACACTGAATTTGGACATTTAGTTGGACCTACATACAAGTACAAACAGTATACAGTCCTCAGTTATAAATATATGGGGAACACTTCTAAAATAATCAATACTTTCAGTGAACCAAATATTTAAAATGTCCTGAAATCAAATCAATCACGATGTCTTTCCGCATCTTCCTTACGTAGGTTTTTGGACAAACACCAGCAGCTAGTGAGATTGAACTGATTACATTTTTACATGTAGTCCTACAACAGAAATCAGAAAATGGTTAAACATGTTACTTGGAAAAATCTATTTACTTAACAAACAGTTGAAAATCCAATATTATATGTCTATAATAACATTGAATAAAAGTTCATGCTGCCGAGAACAGGAGAAACAAGGGATTATTCTAGGAACTGAATCAAATTGCACTAACAATGAAAATATCATGAGATCCAGAAGTGCACAGAGTGATTTCTTTAAGACATATTTTGTATTGATACAAAGATAAAAAGCCATAACAAAACCCCTGGTGCAGTTGAAGAAAACACTTTGGGCTGTGGTCTGATGACAAACATATCAGCAAGTATCAGGGGTTTGATTAGAACAACATATTGCATGGTCATATTTTGTCTATCAGGCCGTGTCTGGTCAAGCAAACAAGGTCTTTTAAATAATTGAAGGTCACAATGATCCCAAAAGAAAACAACAGCAAATTAGAAAACTACAAACCAGGATGAGGTCCGACATTGTCTGCTCTTAAAATGTGAGGCTTCTCTCTGAATAATGTTGCAATAATTAACAACACATAACTGAATATCTGCTAAAGGACAATCCAAGGGAGCTGGGGTGGGATCGACAGGTCAACTGGATTATTATATGTTGGTCCATTTAAAGTATATCTGTAATAGAATTGTATAACAATTCATTCAATAACTTTTGTTTAGCAATAGCACAACATACTAACAATATAATTTAACTATTTTTGATAATAGTTATGTTCACTCTGCTTTTGATACCTTTGGTCCTGCAGCGTCTCCAGGTCGTCTTTTTCAACAGCATTTTTATATAATATCTTTCCTAGAGCTTTATTTATCCATATCGATCTTGTCCTATTTGATAATTAGGGTAATATGTCTTGCGTTCAGTTCCTCATAAAGTCACCCATGTGTTAAAGTCTTAAAGAGACATTTTGGCCAGAAAGTACGCATAAAAAACACTTTTTCAAGATTCACAGTTAAATTTAAATGCTTTCTTGACATTTCCACTCAGCTTTAGACAACCAGCACGGTCATCATTGGGAGGACGTTTATCTGGTCATATATCTGCCCTTTATCTATATAATGAGTTAGCTGGAGGCGATCACTGCCATTATATTGAGGCGAAGGGCCGTGACATCGGAGACTAAAAAGGAAATAATACAGAATAATAGTCGGGGTGAGGAGTAAGACAGAGATGAGATGAAATAATAGAGCAAGGAAGGAAGGAGAGGTTGGAAAGAGAGAGTAGAGAGGGTGAAAGATTATAATGTGAGGAAAGGGAGAGAAGAGAAATGAAAGGAGGGAGGGCACGAGGCAGGACAGAGACAGAGGCATAGAAAATACCACGGGAGAGAGGGGGGAGAAGAGGACCTCCGATGACTGATCTGCCTGTTAATTAGAAAAGAGAGCTGAAACACACTGATACACACACAGGTACACACACACACACAGGAACACATTCATGGCGATTCATCCCAAAGACCAGCTTCTAATTAACATTAAAGTCTCAGCAGAGAATGAGAGAGGCTCATGGGTTTGAATCCCAGGAGAGAGATCACACCAGAGAACACAATGCATGCTCTCTCTCTCTCTCTCTCTCTCTCTCTCTCTCTCTCTCTCTCTCTCTCTCCCTCTCCATAATTACTGTACCAATGTTTTATGTGGAAAATGTCAAGGCATAAATCAATGCCAAACATATTACTTTATTTGTACAGTTCTGTTGTGTCATCCTGAAAAATCACTTTTTACATCTTGGATTTTTCTCTAATATGTACCCTTCTGTAGTTTCTGAAGTAACAACATAAGTTGTTCCACAGTTAGAAAAACATACATACTTTCTGAATCTGCTTTAACACTTTATGAAGGAGTACGAAATGTAATGCATACTGAGTGAAATCCACGCAGTCAGCTACGGTTGCTGCACTAGTTTATGTTAGGGAAGTGTATTTTACTCAATACTTAAATCTAATTAATCACCAGACTACTTTTCTTCAGTTTTAATGCTGGACAGAGAGTGCAGTTTTTGCTGAAAACAGATGCGTAAGGAAGCCGATGGCAATCATTAGACTCAATACGAATTAATTGAATAAAAAAAATACACTAGAAAGCTACATGCAGTCATCATACAAAAATTCTATGATAGTATTCTGTGATCCATAGACAAACAGAAATCATTTCAAATTAGATACTGTAGTCATTTGATTCAATGGCACAAGAACCCACTCTTCCATTAGGGAATAGCCTTGATCAATTGTCATATTGTTTTTCTTAAATGTAGTGAAATGTATTTTTATCCTTGAGGATTCATATCAGTAGTAGAAGTAATCGTTTTTACTTACACTGACAAACCCTAACATTAGGTCAAGGTCATATCATCGCAATTTCATCATGTCCTTCCATCTCTCTGACTGTCTCACTCTGCCGTCATTGACTGTCTCTTTCTGACAAGAGTAGCCAGTATCATGGAGGCAGGCAGATTCCTGCAGTCACAGACATACAGACACAAACACCCACCACACACTCTTACTATAATACAATCTGACAGGGACCCTATAGTGTGTGTCTGAGCACAGGGACTTCCTGTCCGTCAAACACACCCACAGCTCAAGGCGAATACTGTTGCAACTATGAAGTGTGTGTGACATTGTCCTTCGGACACTTGCTGTCAATATAAGTGTGTGTTGTGTGCACACACACACTTGGGTTTGAATGCTCTCTGTCTGCCTTTTTATTGTGAAGTATTAAACCCAACAGGGTATTGTCAGTAAACATGCGGGTATTGAGAGCCCCTGCATCATTGCTCTGACACTCACACTGTTATTTATTTAGTGACTCAGCCATTCAGTCAGAAAGTGAATCATGATTTCAAAACAACAAACAACACCATGTAAATTACTTTGATACCATACACTGTGAGAAAGATAGTAAACTTTTATAAAATGCCAGCAAAGTAAAATACCCAGACCCATCTTCCATAATGTCAGTACTGTAGATGTAGTTATTCAATCTTTATTTCAGACTCAAGGTCCGTATCACATACAAAATCACAAAATACACAACAATAAATAAGATTAAAAAGCTTCACAAAAAAACAGATGAAAAACATAAAATCAGTCCAATTACAGCTAGCCAGTAGCCACACATACATGCTCACTGTCTGTAGAGGCTGTTGCGCCAATGTCTCCAAATCATAGAAGAGAACCGAGCAGAACTCTTCACAGGGTTGATTAAAATCGAGATAACATGACTGTCTGACTCTTCTAGGCGACACATGAATTTGTACATTACATTTCTTAAAAGGGCTTGACAGGTAGGTACCCCCAAGTTAACAAACAGCTGGCTGGCACTGTGCCATCTTTGTACCCTCACCAGCAACCGTAAAGCATCATTGTATGCAACTTTTAGTTTTTGCATGCTGCTAGCCTTGTAGTCACTCCACAGGTGAGCCGTGTACAGAAAGCTTTAAAAAGTGATACCTTGACATCTACAGGGCACTTGTGAAATGTCCGCATTAATATGTTTGCCTGTGCATTAGGGATGTCCCGATCACCTTTTTTTGCTCCCGATCCAATCATTTGATTTTGACAATTTGCCGATACCGATTTTTCCCGATCCGATCTTTATGCAATGCATTAAGAGAAAAAAAAGCATTCAAGTTGTCCCTTAAGGTTATTTTTTTATTTAAATTGGATATTCTATCCAACATGGATATAGCTTCTTTCTTTCACAGCAGCATTGGATCAGTTCAGTTGTGCAGCATTGGATCAAAACAAAATAAAGCTTATCAGTACTCGTTAGCTTACTGCTACAATTAGACAATGCGCCCTGCCCACTCTTTTGCCAGATTTGAGAGAAATAAGCAACCAGGTCTATGAAAACAAGCCCCAAAGAAGCAACACATACATGATGTTCTGTAATTTGAAACCAAAACTAAGGCCTCAGGATGACTTTAAGACTTGAACATGGTCATTTTTGTTTTGTAACATTGAATACAAAATTTAAAAAAAAGTATTTCTAAAAAAAATCCCAATCCCCGATTGTTTTTTCTCCCGATTCCGATCTTTTGAAAATCACGTGATCGGCTCCGATCCCCGATCACGTGATCGGATCGGGACATCTCTACTGGGCATACAGTTTGCAGCGTTGTCTATGGATGTCTTTCTCATCTGTGAGATCATCAGAGATATACAGTAATGATCAAGGTACTTCATCTCACTGCACACAAGAAGAATGTTGCTACTGAGAATAAAGTTAGGAAATACAGCCTTTTTATCCTCTTTACTTCGCACAATCATGATGCTACTCTTCTTGGCGTTATACTTCATATTAAAAATCAATGCCATACTGGGAACAAATCCTCAGAAGCTTTTGTAAGCCAGCACTGTACAGGGAAAAGATGATTATATCATCTGCGTACATAAGGTGGTTGACAACAGTAGCACCGATGAAACAGCCAGTTTTACACACGTTCAGTTTCCTAGACAGATCATCCATGTACTGATTAAATTAAGGTCTATTGTGTTTAATATTGTTTGTTTAAAACCAACTGGTTTATTTGTATTTCTAAGTTTTTTTAATGACTTTTCATGGAGAGCTCTCAGCTATTGTAGGCTCTGAACCTTTCAACCCTCCTGAGCAGAGGAGCTCAGACAGGGACCGTGTGACTGTGTCAGTGTCCAGGCTGATAATTGAAGGTGAACAGGGGTTAGACATCAGGGATTTGTGGCTTTGGAACAACAGCACAGGAATCTCAGGCAGCAGTAAACACCATAGCATAGGCGGACTTTGTTTATCCTTTTATTATGATCAACAAATCCCCTGAAGAAAGGAAAACCAACAATGAATCTATCCGACTAACACCCTTTGTGTGGGCAAACTTTAATACAGCTTACACATTCCTGCCATGAGAGTCCACTGATAACCGAAAACTATTAGAAGCACATTTCATGTCATGACGTTGTATTTACGTGACATGCTCCTGCCTTATGGTGAACATGTATAGTATCAGTTACCCTCATTTTGACCCCCTGTACCTCTTGGGGGATAATAGCTTGACATCAGGGTTGATGGTTTAACTCCTGGCTTATTCTAACTGTATGCTGAGTGTCCTTAAGCAAAGCATCACTGTATGAATATGTATATGTAAATATACATCTGTTATTTGTCCTATTTTATTGATGTGGGGCAAAGTTGTTATCAATGATGCTATGTACAAGTATACATAGTTGCTTCATGCACACAGTATACAATCCAAACAAAGATAGACTCAATGGAAATCGATACGGAGCAGCTGGCGTGCTTTGAAAGACACGTCCTTAAGCTGTGGGTGGACATGAACCTATTGTATGAACAAGCTCAAACTCTAATGCATTGACACCTAGTCATAAGAGTTTCAGAGGGAATGACAGGTGAAACTTACTTCTGCAGATTGGTCTGTGGTCACTCCAGGCAGCCAGTGTGTCAGTGACTCGCTGACAGGTGATACTTTTAGATCCTTGTAGTACATAGCTGTCATCACAGCTGAACTGGACGCTGGATCCAATTCTATATAAAGGAGACACAACAAGAACAACACTCGTCAAAAAAACAGTAGAAACTCTAAATCAAATCTAGCACCCACTGCCTCATAAGGGTGATATTGTCACACTTGTAGAGACCTCTTACACTCCATCTAGGGTTATGTCTTAAGAGAACTGAGAAGGAAGATAATTGTAAAAGTAATGTATGAATGATGGCCGTGATATTAATGATGCAGTGGCTTTTAGATCCCTGTGGAACAAATCTGTCTCCACAGATGACCCAATTAGGATCTATAATTCCTCTCTTAATGTAAGACGCTTTATCTTTTATCACTTATGCCTTTTTCTCAATGACTGATTTTCTTTCCTTTTATTAGTTCATTCTTTCCCTTTTTCACTTATCTGGCCTCACCTCTCATCATTTGCTCTTATCATTCCTGTTTTCTCATTTTCTCCCAACACCCCGCTGTCTACCTCGTGAGAGGGACATTCAACGATCTGAGTGGAAGACTGCATGGTGTCTTATCTGCAAAGCTTAATGCCTCCACCCCGCTGATGCACACCACAGTCTACCACCTGGCCAAACATTTCCTACGTAGGGTTCTGGGTGCTCAGAGGCTCCACCCTGTTGTTAAACACTGTAGAGTTTCACTGCCTGGCCAAATCTCTATGTTAGTGCCTTTGTCACGGAGAGTCGGGTCATTCACTTTACAGCTTCTGCTACTTCGGCGACGCTGATGACACTGAAAATAACTCCCACCCAGACGCATACTGTGAAATTTACAATTACAGGAAAGAAAACTTTGTTGTTATCTCTATTTCCGAGAAACGAACTACAAACCTTTCTGCTAGAGTTGTGTATGTGGAAGTCAGTGAATCAAAACTGCCGTGACACACTAAGTGACAGCCACACGCGGTTCTGCACTGCCCAACAGTGAAAACTCTTTTGTTATCTCTGCAGCAATGTTCTCTCTCTCTATTTCTCCTGTTTTACTTCATCACACCCCAACTCTGTTCCAGTTCCTGCTCCTCAAAGCTTAATGATGATTACATACAAACCTGTTACACACACCAACCACATCCATGCCAACATGCAGACAAACTGGCACACGCTCAGAGACAAACACACAAACATGCACACACACTGAGGTAATGACCTTTCACTAACTCAGACTCCACTAAACTCCACTAATAGTCCCGCAGAGTTTGTGCAGTCAAAGTTGCTAATGGTAAAGAACACACCAGGAGCTGGACATTAAAAGATGATTATCCTTTAAAGGTTTTTTTGGCCAGAAAAATGTATCATAAAAAGGTAAAATAGTATACCCGTTTTGATGCTCTGACAATAACGAGAAAAACATATACGCAATTTAGCCGCCACTGACGCCAAGTGGTTGAGTCATAGGGAGAGGTGATCATTTTATAATTGCTCACTCCTGACTAAATGAAATAAATGTCTTTCTTTGTACTGATAAGATGGCAGACATCATGGAGTGAATCATTTAAAATCCCCATGACCACCAAGTCCTTGTTTATTGGCAAAGATTCTACTTTTTAAAAATGACTTCCCATTCTCCGTATAACCCTTTTATAGGTAACGACCCTCTAAACCTCCTGGAGGGTCATAGTCATACTGTAAGTAATGAACATTGTTAAATGCTGATGGTTAACAGTGGGTCTCTGGACAGGCTGCCCAGATCATTTGCTCTATGCAATTTTAGTTGTTTGTCAAAAAAATCACAAATGTGCAAAATTACATACTGTATGCTTATGAATTGATGCATTCACACAAACTTGACCTCCATGCCAAATGTCAGCCCTCCCCGGGCGAAATAATCAAGCAGTTACACTCTCAGATGAATTCCCTTTTTGTTGATTGAGAGTGTGTGTGTGTGTGTGTGTGTGTGTGTGTGTGTGTGTGTGTGTGTGTGTGTGTGTGTGTGTGTGTGTGTGTGTGTGTGTGTGTGGGTTATAAACTATAGTAGCTCTTAATGTCCTTTCCTATAAGGTTGAGGGTTGTGTATTTCTGCTGAAGAGCACTAAACAGCCTTCCCCTTTATGAGGATTTAAAACACTGCCAATAGGAATATATGAGATTTTAGTCATATAAGGTTATTCACATCTAAAAAGCCGGATCTATAACAAAAGGTCCCCAACAGACATACATTAGTTATGATGAGGTATAAACCAGAAAACACTTCAGTCTCATGGAAAACGGCGGAGGAATTGGACCAATTCTGCAGAACTGGGACAGAGTTGTACTCACACTCAAATACAGAAACAAACTGTGGTTTATGAAAAATACTTTTGGGTGACAACATTTCTGCAGTCTGGAATCTATATGCATATATTATTGATCCACAGGCTGGTCACAGGATCAAAAATATCTAAGGCACTTGTTGTTGTTTAATACATTTGATTTGACAAGGATTGACTGACAGCAGTTAAGTCTGGAATAGAGGGAACTTACTGGAAGGTTGATCCCATCCTCTTGCCATGTTCTGGAACTCCAGGATCTGGACAAACATCCCCAGCAAGGCCGCTTTGACTTGCTGAAAGAAAAAGGCAAATATATGGTTAGCAGGGTGCATGTGCAATGTGCATTTGAAGAGGATATTTTCACACACTTTAGGGACTTCTTATACAGTTTGAAACATGTACGGCATAAATTAATGGTGACAGATAAAACATTAAACCAGTTCTCATATCACTTTCTACAGTAAGCTGAAAGTGAGATGGGATTAAAGTCATCTTTGTTATTGTGACCACAAGCATCCAAGTCTTTTTTTAATTTTTCAACATGACTGTCAAGGATTTAAGCAGCTCCAACAGTGAGAAATATCCCCATCTGTTTTTGAAAATTCACAAAATTAGGCAGGCAGCCTTTGAATTTTAAAATAGATCATCGCTCAGTTGACTCAGGATCATGTTTGAAAAATACACAGGCCTCAATATAAAAACAATGCCTTCACCTTTGTTTTTCCACCTGACAAGATATAATCAGAAAAAACGATTTAAGGATTTAAAAAGTGTTTCATCAAAGAGCATCAATGAAAACCCCCATTATGAAAATTCTGTTGTAATACATCTCTCAAGGGAACGCTCCAAAACTAAATAAACAAATCTCAACCACCTTGCTGGTCAAAAGGAAGAACAAGAGAAGAAAAATGCCACCAGGGATTTTTTTGGTATATATTTTAGCTCTTACAAAGTATGTATTGTTGCATTTATTATGCATACTATTTGGGTATAGCATTTCCTCAACTAATGCAGAAAGGATTGTCGGTTAAAACAGCTAGATAAGTGTGCTGTCTTGCATACTGCAAAATGCGTCCAGATGCAGTGGGACGTTGTGATGTTTTTGAAATCTGTATTTGAGATATTTATTGGAATGTATTTAAAAGGTATCGTAGTAAAGGTATTGATATGACAACATATATGTTTTAATTTGACACCAGGCATGTTAGGCCTACTTGCAGTGCTTTCCCTGCAATGACAAGTCAAACTTTGTCTAAGAGGGGGGATTCTGGGTTTTTCTTGTTGGCCAATTATAAATTGGCTAATATTCATAAAAAAAAGGGTCAACAACCATAGAATATTTCAGACAAACAGTGAATGAAGTCTTCCATTATAACTACAAGGCTAAATTAAGATACACTATAGCTAAAATATACATTTTATGAGTTTTTACATTTACGAAATGAATACAAATATCAATTAACCTAATATTCTATTGACCAAACCCATAAAGACATATTTGCATGTACTATGCCAACCCAGTCTCATGGCATTTCGTGTTCACCAACACGATTTTTAATCTATTGATTCGTGTTCACCAACACGATTTTCCCCTTTTTTTCGTATTGCACAGCACGATTTTAAAAGCAATGTATTTCTACTGGTAATGTGTTTCGTGCCTGCAGCACGTCTTTTTCTCCGGTCGGGTCGTGGAAGATCGGAAGCTGTGTGGTTCATAAAAACATGTTCTTACCCAATATCAAGCCACAATTATTGCTTTTATTTTAAATCGTATAATTTCGGACTTTTGTTTCCGTCTGTGAGGAAAATAAATGGGGCTCAGAGCCTTAGAATACTGAAATCTGTATTTTTTAAATCTTTTTTTCCTTCTAATTTGTTATTCTTCTCAAAATAACACACTGTTATTTACTCACCAATAACACACAATTATCGTTGCTTTTATTTATTGGTTTAATTCCATAATCTCGGGCTTTGTTGGCGTCCTTCAGGAACTGAATTTCAAAATAAAAATAACCGGAAACAGACGTAGGCATTTCGAGCGATTACCCAAGATCCTCAGCAATGGTTTAAGCTCGCTGATTGGATGTTTTAGCCGCAATGCATGCTGGGATTTGGTGTTTATATGATATGAAATCCGGAAAACATTTTAAAAGAATAAAATAATACTTAATTCCGAGTGTTCTTGCTTTTCTCTTTGAAAGTCATCACATAACGGCATTGTAATACACGGTTCGGCTGCATTACATATTACAGATCTGCCGTAGTTCTTTATTTATAGAGCCCTGATGAGAAAACTTCTAGACAAACTGGAAGAAATGCCGCCGAAACTGAATACTTAACGTGGATCATAAATATATCAATTAAACAACATCTTCAATTTCTCTTCACACAATACGTCTCCTTGCAGTATCAACCTTAATTCGGCTGACTTTTATATTTGATCCAATTCATAGATAGGTTATATTTACACCATAACGGTGCACAGCTGATAGAAAAGGACTTGTAGTTTTTAAAGACATTACTGATTTTCTTTAAATACAAGAATGTGAATACTGAGTTGGAAGAATAGTCAGTTGTTTTGGGTGATGGGAGACACATCTATGGATTCAGAATTTCAATAGCTTA
>NW_011359072.1:25031-25966 GCF_000735185.1 Notothenia coriiceps | reverse complement strand
TTTCCGGTTATTTTTATTTTGAAATTCAGTTCCTGACGGACACCAAAAAAGCCAGAGATTATGGAATTAAACCAATAAATAAAAGCAAGGATAATTGTGTGTTATTGGTGAGTAAATAACAGTGTGTTATTTTGAAAAGAATAACAAATTAGAAGGAAAAAAAGATTTAAAAATACAGATTTCAGTATTCTGAGGCTCTGAGCCCCATTTATTTTCCTCACAGACGGCAACAAAAGTCCGAAATTATACGATTTAAAATAAAAGCAATAATTGTGGCTTGATATTGAGTAAGAACATGTTTTTATGAACCACACAGCTTCCGGTCTTCCACGACCCGACCGGAGAAAAAGACGTGCTGCAGGCACGAAACACATTACCAGTAGAAATACATTGCTTTTAAAATCGTGCTGTGCAACACGAAAAAAAGGAGAAAATCGTGTTGGTGAACACGAATCAATAGATTAAAAATCGTGTTGGTGAACACGAAATGCCATGAGACTGGGTTGACTATGCAAACCTAGCATGTCAAATTTAGCTAACGTTACAGTCTGGTTAAAGTACGTACTTAGCAAACTGTTGAAGACACATATTACGATAAATGAGAACACTCGGCTTCCTCTCATAAAAATAAACCAACTAACATTCATATGGTGTTTCTTTAGCCTATATTTCAGTCATTCTTTATCGCCTATTTTTGATGTTTTAACTTCATAGGTCGGTGGGAGACAAAGATGTTTTACACAAGCAACATTTTTTTTTTTTAATACTCTACAAATATCGTACTTTGTGTTAAATTTGACAAAAAATTATCAAAAAGTATTATCATCATAACGTACTCAAATTAGCCTACAAAATGTAAATATATCCAACTCATTATGGCTCATTTCAGGATAATATGGCGCTAATGTGAGTGAATTAACTCTAGGTTAACGGTA
>NW_011359072.1:18894-24977 GCF_000735185.1 Notothenia coriiceps | reverse complement strand
AAAACCCGGAAGTAAGCTGCGCTCGGTTTCCTTCGAAAAAAAAGCAATGGGATTTCTCCACAAGATTTTGGAAAATAGCTGGAAATCAGGTCAGTGGAAAACGAACCTGTTAGATAAATGCAAGTTTTGTTCAGCCTGATAATATCCACATGTCTACCCTACTTTTATAATTTTCGAATCATAAATCTAGTCGCCAGAAGCAAAATGCTAACGTTATGCTATAAACGAACTACAAGCGAGAACAGCAGGGTCGCACGATTTCAACGTCACACCAACTTAAGATCGTTTCAACTGACTTTCGCGTGCTTGCATATCTTAACAAAGCTTTTCATTTTAGCCACACTGAATTTAACTAGAAGTCATGGCTGTGTCAATTACCAGTCTGATATTGTTTTACAAAGATGACAAGAAGAGTGTAGATAGAGGAGAGAACCACTACAAGTCAGGTCAGGACCATAGGTCAGGACACGTACAGCAGTGCAGCCTAGATGAAGGTGTGCTGCTTACCGGTGTTGTCAGGGCTAGCATGAGGGACAAGGTTTATTGAGTGTCGGTGAGTAGTGATAGCAAGAGTACCGTTAACCTAGAGNGGGTCGCACGACTTCAACGTCACGCCAATTTAAGATCGTTTCAACTGACTTTCGCGCGCTTGCATATTTTAACAAAGCTTTTCATTTTAGCCACACTGATTCAGTGTGGCTAAAATGAAAAGCTTTGTTAAAATATGCAAGCGCGCGAAAGTCAGTTGAAACGATCTTAAATTGGCGTGACGTTGAAGTCGTGCGACCCTGCTGTTCTCGCTTGTAGTTCGTTTATAGCATAACGTTAGCATTTTGCTTCTGGCGACTAGATTTATGATTCGAAAATTATAAAAGTAGGGTATACATGTGGATATTATCCGGCTGAACAAAACATGATCCCTCTCTTAAATGTGTGTCAACCACAGACCTTATTTCGAGCTATTTTCCAAAATCCTATTGCGAAATCTCATTGCTTTTTGACGAAGGAACCGGAAAAAGTTTACTTTCGGGTTTTAGGACGCGTCACTGTTGATGCAATAATGTGTTACTTTTAATGTTGCAGCCAGGAAGCATGCACATTTCGTAAAGGGATCAATAGTTAACCTACATGATGATTATGTGTTTGTTAATGTTTGTTTGATTAATCTGAATCTTTGAGATAGTTAGTTAAATGTAGTGGAGTAAAAATAACAACATTTTTGAATAAAAGTAGAGTAAAGGTATGCATGTATACCTCACTTTGTTTATTTTGACAGCTATATTTATCATTAAAAGTGTATACATTAAGGTAGACACGCGTATCAATATTAAACCTAAAACTGACATGATATTAAAATACATTGGAAATAATATTTACATTACAGTATGTAAATGTATAATATATCTTGCAACATTTTTCCATAGTTTTAAGCGTATAACATTTCCAAGGACCTTGAGGTTTTACGTGTAGAAACTTGTCATACACTGTACAATCAGTAGTTTCGAGATGATGCTACCTTTCCTTTTTGCTTGCTTTATTAAAATAAAAAAAAAACCTCCAGGGAGGAATTGTGGAAAAGATGGGTTTTAGATTAAACTTTTAAATTAAATGGCAAAAAAATGGTGTTGTTGAAATGAAAACCAACACGTGCGGCGATCTAATGAAGAACACTGCCTTCAGTTCTCACATTCATCTCATTCCCTCCTGCTTTTCTCATCCATCTGCATGATCTGGTTTGTTCCTAAAAAAAAGAATAGAGCAAAAATGCAAAACACATTGCAATTGTCGTCCAGCTCATATTTGGGATCTTCCATTGGTTTTAGACTTTGCTGGCTGAGAGCATCTGCTGCATGCCTAAAACCTAATGTAAATGTAAATGAGACCAGACAACATGACAGAAACCAGTTTAGACCAGCTCTGTCTTAATGGAACTCTGTGGATGAATAATGATGGTTAGCAAAAAACTAAGTATAAAGGGGATGGAAGGATAGAATAAATAAAATGGAAATGAGCTGAATGCTATAAAGGGACTACAATAACACAAAATGAAAAAAAAGAGAATATCCTGGAGAAAGACCAATGTCTGACCTCATAATGTCTCGGTTTCTTTCTTTCCATCTGTACCTGTGTCACATCCCTCTCTTTCTGTCTTCCTCATCTGCCTCTGCTCCCACACACTCCGTTACTTTTGTATTCTCGCTTTGCTCACCCCGCTTTTCCTCTCGTACACATTAGCAAAAATTTACAAAGGGGTGCGGATGTGTGGTCCATCATAGAATAAAAGATGGATGAATGATTTGCTGCATTTGTGTTATGTGTATTCTGAGGGGTTGTGAACGTATTGATGCTGTGTATGCGTGTTCGTGTAAGATATGATGCAAACAGAACAAGCTGCTGTGTTTTTGATGTTCTGTCCAAAAATCACCACAGAAACAAGCTCTAAAAGCACACTTTCTCAGGCGCACTCTCTCATCCCTTTCTCTCTCACTCATGTTCAAATGGCTTTCATTGGCATCAAATACAAAGGTTCATATAACGAAACAAATCCAGCTCATGCAAACAACATGAGATTGTAATAGAAAATAAAAGCTGCCAAATATCTAGCAATACTGCTGGGCTGATGTCAAAAATCCTCAAGCTGACTTAATCCCATATTTGCACTTAAAAGACCTTTCAATGTTTAAACACAAGCTTACTTTATGTTGCATAATAGCATTTCCACATCATCAAAGTGTCTTCAGCAACCCTTCATCTCTAAAAGTCAACTTTTTAGGGAATGTGTAAAAGCTGATTCATTTTCTCGTTGGTGTTATATCTGGCTTTTCTGACGTCTGTACTAGAATCCACTTCATATCTGCTGTTCATTCTATAGGCGGAGTTTAAACTCACTAAATGACTCATTTCGTCCTATCATTAGTGATAAAACTATTCACTATATAATTCCCAGATAGAGCAATGAATGGTGCAATATGCCTTGCATGCCATGTCTGAAATGTTCTTAGATTTCAAGGAGCCGACTTAGCAATAAGTAAAGACTATTAATGCTGCTGCAGTAATGGGATGTTGCTGAATATAATATATCATGTTCTATACTAATATCTAACTTTATGCAACTTTATACCTTTTCACCATTGCAGTTTTGAAGGATATGCTATACTATTATTATTAGTTCCACACAATGTATTTGAAAGCTGTTGCTTATTTGTTCATATTCAAATGTTGGTTTCTCTATGAAAGGTGTTTATTAAGTATATATTGCATAGGTTGCAGATACATTTTTCTATCCACTGGCAAGCCAGTATTACAATAGTAATACATAAACTGTTAGTTCTAGGTATCACAAATACTTGAGAAGGTGTGCCACGGAAGTTGTTTACCAAAAGGAAACCTATCCATCCAAAACTCAATAACATATAATGTCAAGTTGAAAAATAGAATGTCTTTTATAAATACGAGGATAACAGATGAATGTTTTCTGATCACCTCTTTTTATAATTTAAAAAAACAACAGAAGGTATCACATAAGGTTTCGTCAGATTAAGGTGAAATCATGTTATACATCTTTTCAGAACGTTTCTATACAAAATTAAGGATCTAAATGATAAGCTTAAACTACATCCAAAGTGTTTCGCATTAGATGTTTGAAAGTATTATCAATGACCTTTGTGTCCATTCCTAAATCAGTCTGTTGCAGAGGTGTAGAATCTGTCGTCGATACTTAGCAGGTTAGGGGGCACTAGCAACTCTTTTACGTTAAAGTAGAGGGAGAGTTCAGACCAAAAATGCTCTTAGAAACGGGACGAATAAAACAAGACACACTAAGATATGTACAGAAAGGTTGTACAAAACATATAATAACTTTTCTGGTGCTAGTTTTGTTTCCAGTGGAAAGAGTCACAAACCACTGGCTCGGGAATTGGAGAAAAAAATAAACTGGCTTGGAGGGCAACGTAAAGACGGATATATTTGCATTCAGGATGCAAAGCCGTAAAGCGTACTAGTTTATTTACTCTATTAAAAGAGCCGACAGATGAACCATTAAAAAAATCCTTGGTCAAAGAGTCAATGACAGAGGATGCAAGGGGAAAGAGAGCGTGGGAGAGTCTGTTGGTTTGTGTGTGTACGTGTGTGTGATCAGCTGACATGTATTTCAGGTAAGGGCCTTTGAGGTGCTCTTCAGATGCCTGCTGGATGGGGTGAGAAATGTGTGAAGTGCAGTTTGTTAATATGCTCTCTTCTGCTGCTCCCCTTGCTCTTCTTGTTGCCTCTTATCCACTCTGCCCTCTCTCTCTCCTCCACATTCCTGTGCTCAAAGGTCATCAAGCTGAGAGCTGAAGTCTGCAGCCATCTTCCCGCCAATATTTTGTTTAGCCCATTCGATTTTTCCACATAAATGTGCCTGTTATGATGCTGAGTCATAAAACACAGCATAAAAGAATATTCTTATGGCAACACGCTGCATTAGCGTGAGGTATTCCTGAGGAAAACACTGATTATAAATCACACTCTCACAATAATGATTCATTACACTTCTAGGTCGTTGTCTAGGGAGTAAAAGTCCTTAATCACAATCTCTCAGCTTCTCTATAATTATGACACATCCTCAGCAGTAAGCTAATGTTACCGCTGAGAGAGGGCAACTGCGAATGCTAGATGGGCTGATTTAAGTACAACTGTTTTACATTCTATCTATCTAACTATCTATCCATTTTCCATCTATCTAGTATGACTTAAGGTTCTAATCAATAGTCAGTGTGAGAATTATTCATAAACGTATCACTCTCAAACTGGTTTAAACTTACTCTCATGTGTGTCTGTCCATTACACTGTGCTTTAATATAGGCTAGAGGCTGCTTCAGAAAGTCTTTTAGATTGTGATTCATAAGCACTCCATTCTCTAGACAGGTGAAAGTAATTATCATCAGTCTCTGGTTCTGTGTAATGGTTATATAATGCATAATTATTTGCCATACCACTCTAATGTCACTAGTGGGATACATAGAGTGTTGTTCAAAGACAGGCTCGGGACCCAAAGTGGACCCTAGCTTTAGTTTTTTAAAACTGTATTAATGATCTATCATCGTAGATTGATGGCCTTATTGAACAACATTATAGTGACCTATCTAAGCCTTCGACCGAATGTGTAAACCCACTTTTACTCAGTTTTGGTCCCCATTATAAAAAAGGCTTGTATGTTTTAATGAGCATGGATCCCATGGTGAGAAACTAAACGGATAGGCCTCCAAAAAGCTTAAGGGAGCCCAGAACTACACCGATAATAGTCATTATCATTATTCTTTGGCTCCAAATTGTGATTAAACATCGTTCTCTGCAGGGTAGCAATCATTTTACAAGGGGGAAAGCTTACTTTTGAGAGTCATGAAGCACATACAGAACCACTGGTGATCACTGTGGTTTTACATTCCACACAGGATTATGTGCAACGGAATCTGGACCACACCTAAGATTTACTGACTTTTTACAGGTGAGATTTACTGCCTGTAGTTAGCTTGTGTTTCGAGTTAATATTTATTTACGAAACATAAATAAAATAATGTTGTCAGCGTGGGAGAAAGCTCCAGAGACCATGAAAAGAGACATACTTCGCAACAGGATCTTCTTTTGTTACTTGGCTCTTCTTGTAACAAGCAAATGCAAAAACGTTTGACTAAGCAGAATGACTTTTGGCAATTCTCTCACATGAAAACATGTGTACGAGTGTGTTTGCATATATGTCTATATCTGTGCATGCATGTTCTTTTTTTTGTAATCTACAGTAGATTGTGTGAGATCCCAACTCTGCTGAGCACCACATCATTGATACAAATAACAAATTGATTTGCCCAGGGAGACACACACACACACACACACACACACACACACACACACACACACACACACACACACACACACACACACACACACACACACACACACACACACACACCACTGAGAGTCGTAAAAAGCAATTTACACCTGTTTGTAAATGGAATATTGGGCCCTTTTAACATACTAAAATTAAAACTATAACATCCAGTAACAGCAGAAAGATGATGAGAGTTGGAAAATAAAATGTTGCGAAT
>NW_011359072.1:0-18813 GCF_000735185.1 Notothenia coriiceps | reverse complement strand
TATTATTATTATTATTATTATTATTATTATTATCATGTATTTATATGTATTCTTAGTTAGTGTCATAAGTTAAAGTAGTTTCTATGCTTTTATTTTGAAGGCATGTTTTGGGCACTGGGTGATTAGAGCACCTGGTGTAATTGTATATATTGGAGACAGGTGGAGGTGGGAGGCAGAGCACTAGTAGGCAAACCACTAGTAGGCAAACCACTAGTAGGCAGAGCACTAGTAGGCAAACCACTAGTAGGCAAACAGTTTTTTTTACCAGGGTGTTTCAAGCCACAGGGTATTCCAAGCCACAGGGTATTCCAAGCCACAGGGAAGGAAGCCATAGGAAAGGCTTAAAGGAACCAACCATAGGAAACCTGTTCATTGTCAATGATATAGGATCATAATAAATGCACAACGGAGTAACTTATCTGGACCTGAATTGCCCTGCGTAAGATCTGCTAACTAGTGCCTCAGCGGGCTGTATTATTTTAAGTTAATTATCTGTTTTAGTTATATATGATTTTGGCTGCTACATACCTACAAACCCATAAAAACAGAAGATGGTACTGGACATATATAGTACATTTATTGCAGAATATTTATATTAACTGTAATTGAGGAAGCCAATTATTAAGGACAGAAGTCTGAAACCACCTGAGTGGACTTCCTGGACCTTTCTGTCATCTAATTGACTGGTCGTATTACTTAATTAGCATATTAAGGTGCATATTAGTTTCCACGTGGCGGCTCAGATTTAATTGGCTACTTCCATCCCAAAACAGGATGACCCAAGACCTGTATATCTTGCTGTGCGTCTCCAGCTCTTCTTCACTTTATGCTGCTTCTTTCTTCCACAGTGGTCGCTCTCATGCTCTTGCCTTGGTACTCCTGTCGTTTCCTTTCTGTCTGTCTTTCTGTGTTTTCTGTATGTGTGTCTGTGTGTATGTGAGGTCTGTTTCTCGTGGAAGGACGTTTGGTTTCAACACAGACTTTTCTGTTATTCCCTGCAATGATGCTACTTAGGATGAAATAGATGGACTTAATTTCCATGCTGCTCCACTGCTTTGTTTTTTTCCTATTTTATTCTCTCTTGTCTCGTCTTTTCTGTGTCTTTTAATGTCTCCTTTCTTTTTTCCTTGTTCTAATTTTCAATTCCTGCCACTGTTGCACTGTTGTAGGTTTGTTATTAGAGGAGCTGGAAGCACTTTCTGAATTGCATGCATAGCTGATGCGTACTAAATGGCAATGCTTAAAAGATGTACAGTCATTTAAGTTTAATAAAGCATTATTCATAATTAAATTAATTAACTCCCTTTCCTTTCCATTCTGCAGTGAAGAAAGCAATAGAGTTGAAGTCCAGAGGGGTGAAGATGATGCCCAGTAAAGACTCCAGTCACAAAAATGCAGTCTGTAAGTAAACTGTTGCCTGTTGTGTTGTTGTTGTTTTTGCAGTGTGACTCCACGCCATGTTGAAAAACCTTTTAAAACTAATGTTAAACACATTTGGTCACACACTGTACGTGCACAAGGACATCCATCTGTGATGTGGCAAGAGCAACAAGGTTCAAAATAAAAACCAAAATCCATAAATATGTGTGCTTACAGAAGTCAAATGTATTCATAGAAGTGAATATGTTTTAAAAATACACCTAGAATTTGTAAAGACATTTTATGTTATGCTACGGGAACAATCCATTTTTTCAGTTCAATACAAACCAACCAATGAAATCTAAACGTCCTTATTACAAATACTTGTCACTAATAAACTAAAATACCGTAGCATTTTGTCGCTGTTATTTTGGTTGCAAAACGTCTCAAGTCTTCTTTTGCCACACACAGTAAACCTCCCTCAGCTGGTGTCACAAGAATAATTAGCTACAGTCCATAATAAACTCAATGCAGCACAATGACTCAATTTCTGCTGGCGTAGCTATTGCTTCCCAATGGACAAGTTCTTATATATCCATATCTGCTTTCTATTTCAATCTAACTTTCTAAATTTCAAGTAGAGTCTGGTGGTTTTGCGTTAGGATTCTTCACGACAAAGCTGGAAATGTGCCCACTGCATCTTTTTGTTCCCTCTGAAAGTGCAGCCAAGAATCCTGCAAAGTGACAGTGTATTCTCCCTCAGGTGAAGTCATTATGTAATGGGTACATTTTGTATTGTAAGCCAGAAGAGAAATAGTACAGTCCTATAGTGGACATTAATGAGGGCTAGTATATGGAGGATAAGTACAAAAATACAAAAAAAGTCCATTTAGTTTCTGTCTGCTACATTATTTTTCACTCGGCTCTCCTCTCTCCCCGACTGTTCATGTGCAAGCTCTTTGCTTGCATAATACCCTACATGTCATTTAGAAAGGATTTAAGTAGATGTTGTTGTGCCTTTCGCATCGCTGTTTTTGACATGTGAAAGCTTTTAATTTTTTTATTATTCCAAGAGCACAAAGCATGACTACATGTCAAAGCTAATTATTATATTATTTTGCATTTTGAGGCTGTAATTTAGATGCTTTAAATTATTAAATTGATTTCACATTTGTTGTGATGAACAGGATTGACTTTGTTCTATAATCTCAGGCAAGATGCCATGTGTGGATTTGATCACACACAAACCCCATGTTTTCATGTGAAGGAAACTGACTGTAAGCTTCCTGGGTTTATTAGAGGAAGTCAAATGGACACAAAACAAAATGTTCCCCTTTAAACTGTGGGCTTTCTTTTGGAAGGTTTTTTTGGAAGGTTTTCCTTGTACGATGTGAGGGTCTAAGGACAGAGGGTGTCGTATTGTCATACTGATATTCTGTACAAACTGTGAAGTCCACTGAGACAAATGTAACATTTGTGATATTGGGCTATATAAATAAATATTGATTGATGATTGAAAACAAAAGCAAAGCTTTGTCAGAGAAGGTCCTTAAGATGACTTATAACTATTACATTGTAATGCTGGCAACTATTTTTCGAGAGTAGGTGACCATTTCTGCATTTTCTTTTGGTATGTAGGCCAATAAAATATACAGTACCTCTAGTTTCTATGTTAGGCATTTACTTATTTGCTCAAGTTAAGCTTCATGATATCTTAACATCAGAAGAACCACCTTCACTACTGTTTGCAGAGAGGATTACATATTGGTTGTTATTTAATAAATCACATTGAAAAGACAAATAAAAAACAACTGTAACTCTTCTGTGCTTGTAGTGTTTAAATGGGTGTTAGAGGCGTTAGCTCAGTTGCAGCTAATGGGATTTCTAATACACTTCTATATTATGTTGACCACAAGGCAGAAAAACGATGAATTTTAATGATTGATGCAATGAATATTTGTACAATTGGCAGACATATTTGTTAGCAGCTTGAGATGCCTCTGAAACTGTATTCAGATCATGTGACAGAGGCTTTTAATCGTCACGGAAGCTCGAGCTCATACCTCATCCATTCCTTAGGGTTTAGCTCCATAATAAGACCCTCATCAATAATTCTACTGATTTACATGCTCAGCCAAGCATGTGCTGCTGCAATTACCATTCATATGGTGTTTTTGTGTCTGTACTGTATGTGAAGAAGAAATTGTATGTTCTTGTGTGATTTTTCATGTGTTGCAGCAATTAAGATTACATTACAAGATGCATGTTTCATACCAAATAAAAGTGGTATAGATGAAAATATTAAGTCACCACATTACATGTTATCAAATATTCGCAACATTNTACTTTTGAAGGTTTAACATAATTAATTGTGCTACTTTTAAAGCAAGCAAGGTCGATAGCGTTTTTGCGGACCTCTTTGATTACAGATTTGAAAACATCGTTGCTTGCTTTAAAAGTAGCACAATTAATTATGTTAAACCTTCAAAAGTATCTAGATATCCCTGCCCTAATGCCAAAGGAACTGCACACTGAATATGTTTTGCCGTTTGATGTCTATGTCTGGACCGCTGCGTCCAAAAGGTAGATACTGACTTGTTGTGAAAAGTAACTTACAATTCTACCCGTGGTATACGCTCAGTATATCACGGCTAAGAACCAATCAGATTGCTTGATTTGACTTGTCCGTTTTATAAAAAGAGATATATAGCTCCAACAAGGTATGTATTGTAAGTACAGTGCTAGTGTCTAACATGCATGTAGGCATAAAAAGGAGGCAGAGAATAGAAGAGACTGAAAGTACCTTGGTATTGTGCGCTGAATCCTTTCCTTCGATGGTTGCTATCTGAGGTGAAATGTATCCGAAGCCAGTTCTTATTCGAGATCACTGGTGATGGCAGGGTTGTACCAGTCAGCCTGGAAGTAAGCAAATACCACATATTTTATAAAAAACACAAACAAAGTAGTAGAAGAACACAGGCATAGAAAAATGCAAAAAAAACTACCTAATGATTTTCACATCTTGTAACGATCAGGACTTTGTCAGCCTTTCTAAATTAGAGATGAGTTGCACTTTAATTTAATTGTAAATAAAATACAATAGAAACAGACCAGGCCAGAAAGAAAGGGAAGATTTAGCAACATTTAAGCTGTGGTTGTTGCAGATCCACAGCATTCACCACTATCACACAGAGGCCCGCTCCAACGTTAGTCCACTGTTAGTTGAATTATTGTTATTGTTATTGTTTTGTTTATGTGCACATCAGGGTACACATTGATGGTGAGCATCACGCTTACAGAGAGATTATGTTTTCTTCAAGAGATTGACATGTATGTAATGGCTTTCTGTTGCGGTACATGCACTCAGGTTATGGGTGTGCTCATGGAAGACAAGCCTACATATTTCAATTTGAGGTAGGTAAAACCTTTCTAACAAAAAAATGCTGTTTTTAGGGGAAAGTCACCAAAATGTGGCCATGTAATTACAGACGGCAGCATGACCAGTTTCTGTTGTGAAATGACTCATGACAAACAAAAGACGGTGTAGCGTACAAAACAAAGAACTTGAAAATGTAAATAACTGCACGATCTAAATGACCTTCTCTGATAGCCTGTAAAAAAATCGACAAAAACAAAAAAACATCCCTATTTAAATCAGAACTTTCCGAGAGTTTAAAGTGTGATTATAATGTCACTTTGCATTATCCTCTGAGGTGCAAAGGCTGGCTGCAATTTAAGAAGATTTTAGCTGAAAGACAATTTGTTCCACTGGCTTGAAATATGTGGACGAGGGAATTGAATGAGTGATATTATCCCTTCCCATAATAACACCACTGACCAGAAGCGGAGCGCAGCACTTGTCCTGGGTGCAGTATAACTCCCACGTGAATTAATTACAATAGTTTCTTGAGACAGGTTGCATGTTAAAGTGCACTAAAACGCCAAGAAGCGAGGATATAAGATGAGAGGAGTGGAGTAGTAAAGTGGAAGAAGTGAAAGAAGATGGTAATAATCATAATAGTGGTAGAAAGTCAACAAAGTTCACATCTTCAAAAACACTTGTTTAAGCATCATCACCGAGACGATGAGTTGGTTGCCTATGGTCAAACTTACATCAGCTTTAACTGCTCTCACATTTAGTTACCAACAGCAACCAAGGGGGTGATAAAGAAAACTTTGAAAAATGTGAGGGAAATAGTGCACTGAGATGAAAAAGGAAATGATGTAAGAAACTGCCTGGAAGCCAATGTTCTACCATCCTCCCTAGAGCAACAGGAGCCACTCTAACTGCCCTTTAATAATGCCGCAGGTAAACTGAGTAGATAGAGAGACCGTAAGGGAGGGAGGAGCACTGATAAGGAAAAGGGCAGACACAACATATGAGGATTGGTAAAAATAAATATTAGGAGAGCTTGTTAAAGGCCCTTATTATGGGATTATCACTGAAGAGAGTGAGTTCAGTCTCTGTTAATACAGTCGGGAAGGTTATCAAACAAAAAAGGACCGCTCAAGACAATAAGAAAAATTGAATATAAAGAACATCAGATGAGATGAAGCTCTGCCCGAAGGCAATTTAACTGTTTAGTATACACATCAAATAGACTACGGTAGAGCAGAGTGTTATCTCTCAGTCTCAGCGAGTGGTCTTTATCAGTTAGCGTGGTTAAATACACATGCATGTAGTGAGACTCACAGTAATGACATACTGTATATGAGACATGAGTGCAAGAACCAGAGAGAAAAAAGTTTGAGGGCATTTTGAGGTTGGATAGCGAATATAGTGCACTTTATACTAAAACAATGCATCCCACCCTAATGACCCCCATACATATGTGTTTTAGCAACATGGATGTGCAGTTAAGTTAAGTATAACATTAGTGAGCTTTTCAGCCAAAGAGGATTTTTGTTACCCAAGTCTCAAAGCACTTTTCATTCTAGTTATTTTTGTAAGTGTGTGATTGTATCTCATTCTCTGTACTTTTTGAATCAGGCTTTTAAAGAAAGTGTTCTCCGACAATACATAAGATTCACATGATGAAACTGCTAACTGTAATATAACAAAATGGTCTTGGACTGTTTTCAAACAATTTTGCACTTAAAACATTTTAAGAGAGATACATTTCCCTGAGGGATCTGAATGCATGGTGCAAGATGTTTGGCCTCTGAATTACTACATGTGTGTTACTTTGCAAATGTTGATGATTTGGTATACAATTTCTGCACTGTACAGAATCTATTATCGCAGCTTTAAGAAAATTAAAGAGGTCACTCTTCTTCAAACTGTGCTTTTGGAGTAAGAGTTTAACTTTCTGGTTGAGGAAAACAAAGGTCCATGTTGCATTTTGTAAGAACTATTGTGTTTAAAAGCCCAAAAAGATAGGAAAATAAGATGAATAGAGGGAGAAACAGATACAAAGACTTAGGTCTGCAGTATCTCTTCTATAATTCATGAACACTGGCCAGCTGTTGGACATTGGAATGAGGCAGAGACAAGAGGTCAGAAAGGAAGATGACAGAGGGAACGGACATGAGAGTGAACATTAAAGAAAAGGAGAGTAAAGGGGGAGGATCAAATGAGAAGAGAAGAGGTGGAACTGATGAAAGGCTTGAAAAAGACAGGCTTAGTTAGTTCAAATAATACACATGAAGGGGAGAGAGAAGAGACAGATAATAAAGGACAGGTTGGACAGAAACTGGTAAGCAGGTAATAGACGACAAGCAGAGAAACCATCCAATGGACGGCAAACTTACAAGGTTAAAGTAAGCAGAGGAGAAAAAGGACGGAGAAAAACCGGCGAGGAAACAGAGGCTGATAGATGGAGAAGATGGTAGAGGAGGTGAGAGCAGGACATTCACTTAAATGAACAGAAGGAGAGAGGTTACACAAGCTGCGAGGAGAGGTCCAAAGTTGAAAAAGGGGGGACAAGGAGGCAGCTCTAAATGAGGTTAGACATTACAACCAGGTTGCAAAGGATGGAGACAAATGAGAGAAACTGGAAGGAGACGAGGGACTGGAGAAAGGAGAGGCTGGAGAGCCCAAAAGATAAAAGAGAAGAGAACGTTTCCAATGAAGACTAATAACCCCTATGAAGATGAAACGAAGAGGAAAGTGCACTAGATATGAGAGGAGAGGTTTGACAGACCTGAGAGGAGTAGGCAATAGGAGAGTAGAGGCCAAGTCACAAGAACAAGAGCGGAGAGGGGGACAAAGGATCCAAGAGCAGCATACAGGTATTTCTGTGCACCTCTCTATTATTAGATTATTACACAAGCTTTTTGCTGATACATGAACATCACAAAGACACAGAGATAACTTTGTACTGCCTGGGCAATGTTGTGTTGGCCCTTGTCCTCCCTATTGGCTCTTCGAATTGCTAGCAATACATTATTTTAAGTGTTTTCCACTGCTGCACTCATTGGCACGTCCCTGTGAATGTGAGCATCTGCAAAATGACTAAAAGGCACTGCAAAAATAAATGATTGGATACAAGTCAGAAAAGTTGGAAAAGCATTATCCAAAACAGATAGCTGTTTATTCCAAGTGCTTTGTGAAAAATCCTGGTACACCGCTACTTTTAATCTCATAACACACCCACGCACTCACACAGGAACACACAATAGCAGAGCCAGTAAACATAATTTAAAATGTAGATGTAATAACAGGAAAAGAGAGTGTTTCAAAGTGGAGAAAAGAGACCAAGAGAAGGCTGGTGGTTACAGGCAGGGGAGCAGAGGCAAAGAAGAGGGGGAACAGCGGAAGCAGTTTAGAAAAAGAAAAAGCGACTGGAAGGGAGGAATAAAATGAGATGCAATAGAGGGACATAAGGGGAAAGCAAAAAGGAAGAAAGAGGCACTAAGCACTGCGGATGGTTCACCCACATTTGCTGCAGGCCTGTTGTGGTGCCCTCTGAATTGGCAAACAAGGCCAGCCAATCCCAAATTTCAGTAAGGGGGCCAGAGGGTCTGTTGAAATGATCGGGGAATTACACAGCTAAACCTTCCAGAGAGCGCCTGCCAAGGTCAGGGTGCTAGAAAATAAATTATGGCCGATTGTTAAACCTCACATTTATGAGCGATGCAATGCAGGCTCTGTGATGAAAAAAATGGATCAGCACTTAACGCAGTTCAAGTTATTTCAGCAGCGATGGGAATGCGCTTCATTGTCTTGTCTACATTTGTTTTAGGGTGGAGTAAAACCCTCACAATTCTGTCGCTGGGGATGTGTGAGCTGTAGGGTCATCAAGTCTGTTGAAGCTAGGCAAATGACTCTGATAGGGGTGTGCCTTTCCTTTTCTTTGTATTAAACATGTCAGCATTGACATTAGCTTAGAATTCTGCTATTTGCAGATCATGTTGCCCATCATGGAGAAGTTTAGTGGGATTTGTTTAGGGTTAGAACAACAGGACCTTCATGTTGATTGAAGGAACCAAGCGGAGACACATCTGGCTAATGGTAAGGATGCCTTGCCAGGTAACACATAGGGGCATCTGAGCACAGGCTAGAGGGGCTACACCTATCACCTGGCATTGACTGACACTCTGGATCTCTCAGAAGGAGGGAAAGAGGTTTCCAACCAACATGACATCTGGGCTGCTCCTCTAATTATGTGGTTACTGAATGAACAGATTTTGCCCTGTTAAATGACTAGGAAATGACCTGGATAAGAAAATAGAAAATAGATGACTGAATGTAAATTACTTTGCCACAAGTGTTTCTACTAATTAAAAATGAAACTGTATGTGTGTGACTGAGAGAAAATAATGATTGTTAGAGAGGAGAAGAGACAGAAAAAAAGAGACAGATGGGAAAGTCAGAGGTAATAAAAAAGAGAGTGGGGTTATAAAAATACCATTGCTTCGCAGATATTTGGTCGTATTAGGGAACATTTTAAATGGTATCTGGTGATTGTGCTAGATGCAAAGTTGGCTGCTCACAAGTATAATTCATCCTGAGGGAAACTAAAAAGTAAAATGTCTTGGCAATGCATCTAAAATTGTCAAGATTAATTTAGATGTCATTAAGAACCTGCTTGTACTAATGGAAATGTCAAGGGCTCACCAAAGTCTTAAAGATTAATTATTTGGGGATCATGGATAGCTGTGTCAATTTTATTTTTCAAGGATGACTAAAAACACTTTGAAATACATGAGCAAAATTGGTTTAACATGCAAATCATTGAATGTGTGATTAACTCGATGACCAAATAAATTAGTTTTGGTGCACCTTTACAGACACATGACCTCTTGCAGGTGTCAAGGATTAAGGATGGAGACTTGTGGGTAATAGTTTCATCGTGTTATATGTATTGACCCTGTTACTCAATTTAAGAAATAATTGGCAATTAAGGCCTCACATTTAGCCAGAAGTCTGTAAAAGATAGGATAGGAAGAGATTCATTTGATGCGAACATTTAGAGATTCCATCAGCGTCTTTAAATCAGCATAACAAACCCCTGCTTATTCAAATTCCTCAACTATCATGGTGATGATACATTACAGCAAAATGTGGTTGTCACTACCGGCAACTGGGTTAAAATCAATGTGAATGATGTAGTGAGCAATAAGGAACAAAATACGAGTAATTGCTGTTGGTCGTTCTCCTTGGATATACAATAATGGCCTTTAGCAGAGCAAGAATCATTCATTTGTAGGAAATGACATAACTAACACTGTTGGGATTGAGCATTTCAGTTTGTCCTGAATTTTAAAAGACTTAGATAAAAGAGGAGAAGAAGACAGTAAATGGTTAAAAATACATGAAGAATGGGTAGCCACAGGGAGAGTTTGGAGTGCAAGGAAAAACAAAGGAAAGATAAAAGTGTGTAGTTTAAAAACTGGGATTACCTGCTGTAAACATTATACAATTGATAAAGTAGGTAATCAGAGAGAAGTCTGTTGTAGTTTGAAGTTAAAAGCAACATAACAGATAACATCATATACTCCATCTAAAGCCTTTTTTTCAAGATAAGATGTTTATGTCCTCTTCCTATTCAGGTCAACACAATCCCAGTACATGCAGATAAACATGTTTACTGAAACAAGTACTTTGTAAAATAACTAAGCAATATGGTGTCTATATATTATATGTGAAAAAGACAAATACAAAATACAAGGTGCCTCTTCCAAACCGCAAAGTCATTGCTGTTACACTTTGGATTTTCAACTTTCTGAAAATGTCAGAAAAATGTCTTCAATGAAGATGTGAACATCCATGCACTAAGAAAGGCTTCAGACCTCCTCAACTGCATACAGTAGCAATACATTGTTTGCATTCCATATTTATACTTGTTAATAATAAATGTAAACAAATATATACTAATGCATACAGTGTTGTAAAGCCATTGGACTTCTACAGAAGGCACAATAAAACACATGCCGGGAGGTCCTCTGTCTTTCTGACCCCATCCCTGGCACTCAGTTGGCTCCCTTCTATCTCTGCTCTATCGTTTGTGCGGTCTTCTTTATATTTCACAAATAATCCCGGTGAAATAAAGTTCACACTAGCCATTAACTGCCCTGTGCAGCCAGTCTGTCCTCACCCTAAAGGCCAGTTTCAAACATCTAAACACAACGTCTGACTTCACCCATTGGAATGCTTTGAAGCCTCGAGCTTGGCAGTTTGCCCTTTTCCACCTTTGTTTTGTGTAAGTATATGTGAGGGTTGTGAGGGTTGGGCCACCAAACGTTGAAGAATATATTTTTATTTGAGCAAAATATAACTTTAAAAAATGTGAAAGAATTTTACAATTTGGGTGCATAGAGTATCTATCTACCTCTATCCATCTTTGTCAACTGAAATCACACTGTATAAAAGGTTGCAACTATTAGATGAAAAAATTGACGAATGCAAACTGGGCAATGCAGATTGCAACCTGTCAATCACAGGGTAACCCCGCCCTTAAGTTTACAATGCTTAATCTTCTATTTAACTCTAAATGGGACCATCCGTTACTGTACATACTGTATTGATGAATACCTGAAGCTAGCTAGACATTAACATCATACACTTTAATGTGAAATGTTTAATGAGGTCATAAATGAAGAGAGAAGTAGGCCAATTTTCTCATAGACTTTATATAATAGGACCTCTGCATTTTTTTCACTTTTCAAAAATTGAGGTTGCTGCTTGGTTTCAAAACATAAAAACCGGATGAACATGTCAGATTAACCAGAGAATAGTCTTTTAAACACGATTTAAAGTGTTTTAACTATTTTCATACTTTACTGTTCCAAAAGCGAGATATACCTAAACTGTCTGCAGGAATATAATGTCCATCTAAAGGAGGAATACAAGGAATGACAAGACATCATGTGTCCATTATTATATTCTGACCAGTTGGATTCAAATCATCACTTTGTCTATTTGGATACAAAAGTAAAATTGTTCAGGCACAAGTACTTATATATGTGTGTCAGTGTGTGTATGTGTGTGTATGTGACAGCTAGTCAACCTGACATTCAACTTGCCACCTAGCAGACAGGAACATAAAACAGGAAATTGCTTTTGGGACAGCCAATCAGAAAAAGCTCACGGTAAACAGGAAGAACCCGTCACAGTGGTCTTGTCAGGTGTCAGTCATTTCCACAATGACCTGCCCACATGCCTCAGTGAAAATGTCAATCATCTCTTAATCCCAACTCTGGAGAAAAGTACTTAGGATTGTATTAGATTGTGCATCGCAGAAGTCAATTCAGGTGTATTGTTGTATAATTATATTGTTTCAGGCCTGGAGTCAGTGAACTTTCATTAAACATACAAGGTGTATGGGTGGCCTAAGGCTGCTAAAATGCAAACCATATAATTGCAACATCTTTTTTTATTGAAACTTGGGACCTTTCTTGTATAACACTTCATGCTCTCTGTTTTGCCCCTGCATATGCAATGTAATGAGAATAAAAAATACACAAATAAAACACTTTCTCACACAAAACTACTGTTGTTTTGTGTACTGGAAATAAAAATTAGTTCACTTTGTTTGTGAACTTCATATCAATTCTGAAATGTAAATTATTATTCTCAACCACAAATATAATATGGAGTAATTGCTGCCAAATTGTATTGATGGAGTTGCTATCTGCCAACTAACATATGTTATACCTTGAACAGACATCAAACTGAACCACAATCGTGTTAAAAGGCTTCAGTTGCTGCGGTCCTATTTTTTCCCTGTGATACATTTTTGGGTGTACTTTTCTGAAGGCTCCCTGTCTTCCCCCTGCATTGCGGAGGGTGGGTTGACAGTGGTCCTTGAATGTTATACTGTCAGAGACAAGCTATGGGTGTGTGTATGTGTGCGCACTTGAGTGTGTGTAATCTGTCAGAGCCTAGAGGAACGATCAACAGCTCACACAGTCAGAGGGCCACTTAAGGCCTGACACACACACACACACACACACACACACACACACACACACACACACACACACACACACACACACACACACACACACACACACACACACACACACACACACACTCTTGGTATCATGAGAATGCCATGGTTGATGTGTACCGCTCTGCTGGTGACAGGACTAAACGTGCAATTATTCTACATTCCTTTTGTTTCCATCTGGTGCTGTCCTCTCTGCCTCCTTCACTCCACTTATTTATCTGTCGACCTCTCCATTCTTTTCTTCTGCAAGATGGGCCACAATCATGAGCCATTTTCTACACATGGAAGACAATGTCATCTATCAGTTGAAGACAGGGCAACGTGAAAAATGGGAGATAGTGTTTTCAAGACATGGTAATCTATAAATTCAATTTTAGGAATCAAATTCACCAGCGAGAAAAGAATAATCAAGATTAAGATTTCAAAATCGTATTTCCACTACAATTGAAAATGTCATGGGACGATGCACTGTTTTGTAGATCATTTGGGACACTTTAGAAGCGACACGACTGACTGAGAAAGAATGAATGCAGCTGTTTTAGTTTTAAACAAAATATTATACTTATATTACATCCATTCAGAATAAATAATTCACCATTGAAAAGCAGCTGTATCAGGGTGGTGTAAAGGTTAATATAGACTGTTTTGGAATAAAAGTGTTTCTCAAATAATCACACTATTCCTTTCCCATATCGAGCAGCGTTGGATGTCATGCATAATGTTTTTGTTATTTAGAGAGTCCAAACTACTTTCCCTTTGCTAAATTTTCTCACAGTCAGCTGTTTGAACCGGCGTCAACCCTGCATGCCTAACCCCCGCAAAAACGCATCTAAACCTTCAATGGAGATGTGTGACATTTTGAACAAACCACTGTGAATTCCAACAGCGCTCTAAATATAAAAGCAGAGTGTGTTCTGGTACGACAGAGTGCCAATTTTCAAACGCTACCACAGAAAATAGGAGTGAAAACATCTATTTATCACCTTCCCTGTGGGATTTGAATAAATCAGGAAAATCAACAGGTCTCCTGCACACCTAATCAATCAGTAGTTCTATCCGTCCTCCCCAACAACATCATTAATCCCCTCTAAATATTAAATGCCCCCCCGTGAAAGATACAAGTTAGAGAAAATTGCAGAGAAAACAACAACTGTTCTTTTTATTGTGAGCACATCAGCTAACAGAACCAAAAAGCCTCTCGGCTACTAATTCCTGGAGAGTAGTATCCTTTGTCGCTCATTTAAAGAACGAGGCTGTGCTCTCCTCTGTGTATTTGTTATCTTCTAGATCTAAAACACGAAGGCTATGTCAATGCTACTATACTCTCACATGTCAGTGTGTGTGCGTGTTTCATTATGAACCCACTCAACGTGTGGTGTGTCACTCCTGCTGATTTTCACAACGACTACGTGTGTGCACTCCATCATAACTGTTTATCTACTCCACAGTGAGAGTGAGGTGTGTGTTAGTATGTATCTCACCATATGCTTGGTGCCTCTGTCCCGCTGATTTCCAGGAAGTCATATTTGTCCTCTAATAAGAAGTCATTAAAGACCAGCGCTATAGTATCCCCGGGCTCGGAGAGGATGGACCACGTACAGTCCAGGTTGTTGTCATACTCGGCAGGGAACCCAGGACTGGTTATGGAACCTGCGGTGCCTCGTAACGTGCCGCCACACGCTCCCTCCGCTGAAGAGACAAAGAGAGGTAACAGGACAGAGAATAAGAACAAATTGTAACTTTCAAAGTATTTCATAATTCCTTAACATATTTCTTTGCTTTTATTTATGGGTTAACTTGACAATTTATTTTTCTTGTAACTGTCTTATATCTTTTTTAGCTGTTGGTTTTTAAATCATTTTGATTGTTTCTTTTTTTTTTTCTCTCATGTGCATCCATTTTTACTGTTGACATTTACAATGCCATATTATCAGGTTGTCATTTCTACAATACTATATTTCACTATTCAATACTGAAGGTGCTCTCCAACCTAGTTCCCTAGATTGATTCATTATTGATATCACATTTTAAGAAAATGTTGTGTACTTGGTATGGAAAAAAAGTGTATTACATGTGTTTAAATCAGGACCATGTACAACATAGCATTAAACCCATAACACGGGCTTTGTACTAGCTTACTACAGTACAAATCTCACTATAAGCTTACTTCCATGCGTATATCCTGAGCCTAATTTAATATATCATACAACGCTTCTCTGCATATGCTAATAAGAATTTTACAACTAAAAAGACAACAATATTTGTATTTTCCTCTTAGTCATCTATCATGATTAAATTAATGAATCAGCACTTAATAAACTGTTTTAACGTTAAAACAAAGTACAATCAATATATTTTAATCGAGGCGTGTGGCGCAGTGGATGAAGCCTTGGTATGGGGTCAGATGGTCACAGGTTCAAACCCCACTGCAGTCAGCATATCGTTGTGTCCCTGGGCAAGACACTTCACCCCAAGTTGCTCCTGTGGGGATTGCCCACAGTATTGAGTATGTAAGTCGCTTTGGATAAAAGCGTCTAACATGTAATGTAATATATAGAGAAAAGAAGACGATCAAATCATTGAAATTAAGTGTTTGAAAACATGCAACGTTTGAAATGAGATTTAAAGACAATTATAACAAGATGCTGAATCCCTGAGCTGATCTGTTGAACCACTTAGTGGCCCTGATGGTGAAAACCTGTGCAGATATTGTTTGGTCAGTGGACTAATGAACCATCAGAAGGGCTTTGTTGAGGATGTTAGGCTACATCTGGTTCATATAATGGCTTGTTAGGTAACTTGAGAACTTGCTGTGCTTTAAAAGTAATCAATACACTGAGGCTTCTCAAATTATCCAGACCTGTGACCCTATGTTAAGGTCCTTCAGTTCTCATAACCCCACCAATTACAGGGTTTGTTTTGACAGAGGGAGAAAAAAGGAAGAAAGGAATAAACAGAGAAAGAAACAGAGAATGAAAGAAAGAAACAACATCTTACCTCTACAAAATGGTGAAGGGAAGTCCCACTGTGCTCCACTGCCAGGTGATACAATACAGGTGAGGATACTGTGTCCTTCCAATACAAAACCTGACTCACAGCTGTATCGGATCTTGTCCCCCATGTTGTACCGCGAGCCATGAATGACTCCATTGGGGATGACGCCCGGGGTGCCACATGTATGGCTGGGCAGGACTGAAACAGAAAGAAGAAAACAGACAGAATTACTACTTTTGTTAAACCATACATAGAATATCAAAATAACCACTTGACCTCTACAAAACACAAGCATATCAACCGACCCAAACAAATGCTAATCAGATATAAACAACTCAACAACAGACATCTTATCAGATTTATATGTGTTGCTGTTTTGGTCACAATATATCCTTCAGGAGCTCTACCGAACTTTGTGGACGATTACCCCTTAAATCAAATCAATAACCAAGCGTCACTCGGCTTACAGCATGTTTAATCAAAGACTCATTCTTGCTTCTCAGATTGTCTCATTTGGGTAATTTCCACATGGCTGAAGAGACTTAAGATTCAAGATGAAAAGGCTTTATTGTCATATGCATAACAGCTGCAGTGTGGTTGTAAGCACTACATCTTAAATGCTGGGCTCCTTCAACAATGCAATATTCAACAATGAAATATGAAATACTTTGCAGGAGAATGCCATTCTGTGTACTGTAACATGAAATGTATGGATGAAAATACATAAGTATTGTTTAGTTTCTCCTTAGGCACATGTTTAATTTCAATAATATGTTTTAGACTCTTGTGGTACACTATGTGAGGATTCACACCAATGCTAAAATGTCAAATATATATCAGAATATTTACACTGAGATAGATGTGCATTATTCCTATTCTGAAATGACTGCAGTGAACGCTGACCAAATACTAACATCAGAATAAACAACATGAATTAAGAAAGATAATTATGTTTGGTTTTCCAAAAAAATTAAAATATTCCAAAACGTGTAGTATTTAGACTTCTGGCTGGCTTTTTGTCTCCAGTGTGCATCTGCTGTCGCCAGTAGTTGGATGACATAGCTCTACAGTGGGAGCAGCTACAGGCAGCTCATGGTATATTAAGCCAAAATCAATCTATGACTGTAGCCAACTCGCCTTAGCTCTACAGACGGGTCATCGGCTCCGTGGCTGTAGTACAACCTGGACGCACTCCACCGCATCTGACCCCGGTGTATGCTGTGTGTATTTGTTTAACTGGAGCATGTTAACTTGCTGGGTGTGTACTGTGTGCGTGTAATGTGTATCCAAATGGCTAATTTTTGTGTGTGCGCGTGTGTGCATGCACAGTGCAGTGTGTACACGTAAGGGGCATTCAGTCAGTCAATCTGTGTGTTTGTGGATGCTGTTCCAATTAAACGCCAGCATGGTAATTAGACAAAGCTTCACCATGAGACCCTGAGAACTAGGACAGAGAGAAAGAGGGAAGGGTGGGGAGGGGGCAGAGAAAAAGAGGGGAGAGGAAGATGATAAAAAAAGAAAGGATCATGATGAAGTGGCAGACAGGAGAGATGAGAAAGAGGAGTACTAGCGATAGGATGATGGAGGGAGAGAAGGAGGATGCAGGAAAGGGGAAATACAGTAACTCTAGTCATACAGGAAAAGAGATAGGGGAACTAATTGCAGCTAGCCCTAAACATGTATAAATCACACTTATTGACTCATTATTTGGATGGAATGAAGTCATGCATCATAGGCAAGTTACTCACACTCAGCTGATCGTGCTGCCTGCTTTGATTTAACAAGGTGAGACACAACCAAAATCAAAATCCAAGGTAAAGGCAGTGGCTGAAGGATGGGAAGAAGTGGGTAAAGAATGAAAGGAATGCTGTGTCTGAGCCAGGTCGTTAGTCACACTTATGTGACTGCACAGTGCTCTGTCTGCCAGGCTGCTATTGTTTAACAAACCAACTTCATACACAAAGGTATTCCCTCATTTAGTCTGATGTCTGAAACAATCAGGGAGTATTTTGGAAGGATAAATCGTTGACAAGTATCCATACTTATCCATACTTAACGACAGCTGCACTTTTGAGAAACCATTCAGAATTAGGCTACAAAGTGTTGTTCTCTTTTCAGCTATCACAACAAAAAGTGAGCAAGTAGTCTGGTTTGCTAAGATTACACTTTTGAATTATGCTATTTTGGTTCTATGTGCAAAACAGGCGATTACCTGCAGTGGGAATGTAGGATGGATTTAAAATACAGTACATACATTATGAAAAGATATGACAGCTGAAAACTCCCACTCATGAACTACTTTATATTAATAAACATGTATACTGCAGGTGTTTACTTTATAGCTGTATTTAAGAGGATTTGAGTTCCCCAGACCCCCTAAAAACCCTTTTTCAGCTACTTCAACTTTAAGTCATGTTTCAGAAATGTACGGTTTCTATTATAAGGAAATTCTACAGAGAATTACACTGAAGCCAAAAATAAAATCCGATACAGCGACTTGTTCTGCACCATGCATGGGGCTGTTTAGTATGGACAGTTCCTGGTGCTGAAAGGAAGTGTATTGAACTTGCCAAACAACTTACAGTTTACAAAATGGATGGAATAAATGCTACACTTTAATCAAACTATACTATTATTTGTATTTCTTTATTTAACAAGAAAGATAAAAAGAATAAATTAAACACATTGGTATTTGGCCTCCACCTCTTAATTGTTGGCCCCTAGTCTACAATGTTCGTAATAATAATAACAAGTCAGTAAGTGATTTGTTTTTACGACAAATTCAGATTACAAATTAATAATAGATTTTTTTTATTTGACATCAATAATCAGTATTATTTTGGCAACTACAATTTATTTACCACGCAGATTGAGAGATTATTACTGGCTATGTGCACAGTACTTTGATTTGTTTGGCTTGTTTTTAATTAGCAACCTTGTTTAGCTCCACCTCATGCCCCGAAACGTTCACATTAGCTGCTTGCAATTTATTCAGCATCATCATTATTTTGATTAGTTAATTTTGGATGAGTCATTGGTGCCTTATTTTATTTATTCAAACAATTTG
>NW_011359071.1:0-2684 GCF_000735185.1 Notothenia coriiceps | reverse complement strand
TTTACATAAATGCCACGTAAATCCAGTGCGCAACAGCGCATTGCGGAACACTTTATTAGCTGTCCTCCACGATAACGTCCACCTTTCCATATTTTTGGTTTGGTTTGAACACCAACGCATCGACATGTGAGGGAAGGAGGCTTGACCGCTTTCGGGTGACAGTGTTGCCTGCCAGGGAAAAAACCCTCTCACTCGGGGTGCTTGTGGCTGGAATAGCCAGGTAGCTCCTCGAAAGCGGGGGAAGCGGTGCACGTTTTCTGCCCACCACTCCAGTGGATTATCCATTGTGGGGATATGCGGTGTCCGCTGGCAGTAATCCCGTAGCTCATCATCCGCATCACTGTTGACCCGTGTTTTCTTGCTGTTCGTTTGCCTCTGTTCAGTGCTGACGCCGGTCCGTTGCTCACTGGTGCTAGCATTACTGCTAGTGCTAGCTGTCGGCAGCGGGTGTCTCATCTTCAGATGGTTGCGCATAGCAGATGCATTTGTATTGTACTTCAGTACAGCTGTACACAACTGACACTTCACTGTGGAGTTGGTTACATCTTCGTTGAAGTACTGCCATACATAAGAATGTCGGACGTGTTTTGGAGCATTTTGCAGCACCTCGTTTACCTCAATTTTTTTCACGACTAGTCGACTAGGGCCTACAGCGCCGACTAGTGGTAAAGGTAGTCGACTAGTCGATTAGTTGGTGAAACCCCTAACACACGCACCAACTTTCTAGACATGTGTTGCAGTGATAGAGTCTGATAAATGACTGGGAACCCTCAGTGATTGAACACCTCTCTCTGCTCAGGACTGGACCCAGTTGAGCCGTACTTCCAGGGCACTGATGCTTCTGTCCGCCTGGACACCAGCGACGCCACCTTTGTGGTCGTCATTCACACTGATGGACTTCCTTTCAACTCCAAACTTGGTACACATCACTTTTCATTATGATGAATGAGATCAATGTGGGCAAAATTGCTTGATGTTTCTTTAAGTGTGTTTGTTTCATTTTTCTGGTACAACAGTGTTCCCCTTTAAATCACATAAGGTCCACATAATGTACAGATATGAAGACTTTTTTTTCTATGAAGTGAATTTCAAATATATGTAATGTTTTCTTAAGTTCCTTAAAAATATGATTATTTTCAAATGTACCTCTTAGTTGAAAGGCCACAGATAAATGCAGCATGATAACTGTTTTTAAAGTTGCATCATAGGGTAGGCATTAAGGGAACTTTGTGGCCTTATCATCTGTGTTAAATCTTGATCAAATCAATAAAAGAAACATATGTCTCTGTAAAAGGGGATGTCCCAATCTGTCGGTCACATCGACTTCTACCCCAACGGAGGAGAGCTGATGCCTGGCTGCTCCGCCAACAAAGGCCAGCCCTCGGACCTGGACGCTATCTGGCAGGGTGAGACATCTCACTAAACATGGAATCAAAATGGGAACTCAATGATCACAAGGATGATTTTAGTATAATCAAATGATCAACAAGAACTTTAGCACTTCACTCAAAAGGCTAGGAAAGTGCTATATAAATATAGTTTTTTAATGTCATGTTGGCTATTTCACTTTTTTTTACATTGTTGTGCATGTGAATGCTGACTCAATTAAACCTACATAAGCTACTGTCAGGAAAGAGAAACAGTGCACCCCTCCCTGAGCCACACCTGGGAGAAGAGCCTGACAGAGAGCGTCAGGTAGCCGGGCCTTGACCCAGGGGGCCTGGTCTTGGCACCCCCCAACAACTATTCATACTCAGTACCCCCCCTGGCCAAGTGTTGGTGTGCTGGAATCGCCTAGATGAGGTCTCTGACAGGTTGTTTGAACAGCAGTTCAGAGTGGCTGGCCTTCTTGGACTCTCTGAGGCAGGGTCTCATGCTGGAAGGGAAACCAAAGGGGGAATCTAGTTGTGTTCAATGCTGACATGGGCAGTGATGGAGAGAGCAGGGTGAAGGGGGGTTGGAGGCAGGGCGGTCCTGATCTGAAACCAACTGCTGCTTTGTTGTTGGACTTCTGTGCTAGACATTGATGGACCATTAAAAGCACCATTTATGTGCGAGTGGCTTCACGAGTGTACAAGAGCGACCTAGGCCAGCCGGTATTAATGGACTGTGTGGTTGTACCATAAGATCTGAGTGGGGACTGTGGCAAAAAGTTTTGGACTAAAGGTTGTGCATAGTGCCAGCAACCCCAGAACCCACTGGTGGACACTGCGGTGAAGAAGGTGTCAGGCTGAAGAAGGGGGTCTTTCTGGCTGCAGGCCCCTGATGAACAGAAGATATTGGAGGGATGGATGTATCAAAGGAGTCTCAAATTGTATTGAGGAGACTCAACTTATTTAAGTAAGCTTCTAAAACAAGTTACCTTTCAGCATTTTTGAGAGTCAACATGTTAACATCATAACCTGTGTTTATAAACCATGATAACCCTTGTATGTATTTTGAGGTGCTGAGCTGTTTCTGTTATTCAGCATACCCTGAGTAAATCAAACATAATGCATTTCATTACTTTTCAGCACCATAAATACCATCTTCTAAAAGGATCATACAGTTTAAAAAAAACTCTTTCTTAAGAAAGGATTAGGTTTATTGCAGTTTAATATTGTCGAATTAGACCATTTAAAAATACAACAATGACTCATTCATCCTTTTTCATCTACCATGCAACTTACAGTGCAGAATCCCCC
>NW_011359070.1:0-8669 GCF_000735185.1 Notothenia coriiceps | reverse complement strand
GTTGCTGCCCCTTTTTAAGAGATTTGGGTATGGAGGGAAATAGAGAGGGTTGTGTTTTCTGACACTTGGTGAGTTCCCTGGAACACCGGGGACACATATTCATGTATAAAAGACGTACAAAGGTGCATTTTGCATGATAGGTCCCCTTTAAGTACATAAAAAGTGACATTGCTATGAGCCTCACTTGATTGACGTCAACTCTTTGAAGGTGCTGCAGTTTCCAATCTGGAAGAAACAGTATGGATTAAAATCAGGACACAATAAAACATTTAAAATTAAACAATGAGAAAATGTATGTTTGTCTTTCAAATTAAGCCGCTTTCACTAAATGTTTTCCTTTGTTTTCTTTAGGTGTAGGAGGACCTGGGTCCTAAACTAAAGTCGAAAAAACCCAGCTTGAGGAATTAAAGCAGGCAGCTGAGAGAAGAGTAAATGAGTTTAGCACCTTGTAAGAATCCATCGTTATATGGTTGGGCTGCAGTGACTTTTTGGGCATTTTTAACTCCGGCTCCCCACGCCACTAAGGGTGTGAGAGTCTCAGAGGGATGGCCTGCTCCGTGGGAACCTGGTGACACAACATACGATACAAAAGGCTACTGTGAATTCATTTGCATAAGAACATTTTTTTCCACTTGCTGACAGTTGAAGAACAACAACAACGGGAGTCCTACCCCAGTTTGTCATGCCATGATCAGAGGTGAACACATAGGCTGTTCTTCCATCATGATCAAAGAAGTCTTCCACCATAGACACCAGATCAGCTACACCAGTGTCTACTAGTCCAATATTGTCGAGGTACTCCCTAGATAAAGAACAGATACAAGACATTGCTTCTTTGTTATTTCATTATATTGTATGTGCAGTGCAACCTAAACAACAACTGATGACATTTCTCTCACTTCGACATTGGTCTGTGAGCATGTCCGTTTGTGTCGATGCCCAGCAGATGCAGGAATAAGATGTTCTGATCCTCCAGCAGACTGGCCCTCAGACTGGAGTTAGACTTGGCTGACTGGAAGAATGACTGGTGCAGAGAGAAAAATAAACATAGTAGGATCTGTTAAAGATGGCATGTGAAGGGGGGGGTGACGTTGACATACACCGAGCAAAACCACACACACACAGTGCATAACAATGGACTCCAGTGCACGCTATTACGGGCACTACAGAGCACGCACAAAAGTAGGCTATCTAGGCATTGCTAATTCCCGGCTACATATTACACAGATTCTGCGTAATAATGCCCTGCATCTTCTATTTCAATGTTTTTAGCAGATTTAGCGTTTTTAGTGAGAAAGAATTCCGAGATACGTTTTTGTGCCACTTGTGTTGTGCGTCACGTTAAAAGTAGCCGACTAAAACAAAACACTTTTTTTCCACATCTTTTTTATTTTTCTTCCCTGAAGCTAAATAATTTACTATATAGTTTAAAATGATCATTTGAATAATAATATATAATATAAAATATATCACAGACACAATAAAATTAAATAAAAATACATATATAAAAAAATAAAATTTGCAGACAGAGGAGCTCCGCCTGCCTGCCGCTAGGGGGTGCTGCAGCGCCCTCAGCACCCCCCTTCCCGCGCCCCTGTCCAGAACTCTGCTGCCCGTCTCCTCACCCTCACCCGCTCCCAAGACCACATCACTCCCGTCCTCCAGAACCTCCACTGGCTCCCCGTCCGTCAAGGAATCAACTTCAAAGTCCTCCTCATTACTTACAAAGCCCTCAACAACCAGTCCCCCCCCCACCTCACAGACCTGCTGCACCACCACACCCCTTCCCGCTGCCTCCGCTCATCAGAAGCCAACCTCCTATCCATCCCCACCCACATCAATCACCGGACCTGGGGGGACAGAGCCTTCTCCGTCGCTGCCCCCTCCCTCAGGAACTCACTCCCACAACCCATCAGAGACTGCACCGACCTGACCACCTTCAAAAAACTCACAAAAACCCACCTCTTCAATCTGGCTTTTAATGTGTGACTGCTTTTGTATTGCTTCTTGATTTTAATTTGACTTGAACTATATATATGTATTTGTTGTTCTTTTCTTTTCACTATATCTTTAAAGCGTCTTTGAGCACATGTAAAAGCGCTAACAAAATAAATCTATTATTATTATCACAACATGCATCATTATTGTTAGTAACTCTACTACCATACTTTGACTTGAGTGAACACCCAGCTGTCCAGCCTGGAGGCGTCTGTGGAGGCAAAGTCTTCCTCCGCTGCTGGGTATGTGTGGGTATACACATGGTCTCCACTGGCACCTGCAAGAAACACCACAAAATACAATGATAGTTAGAATATGTAGATCTAAAATATCAGCACATTTAAGCTGTAATGAGTAATGATACAGTTTTTATCTGTAATATTTAGCTTATTGATTAAGTTGGTGGTTCTGATTGTATTCTTTGTATGTGTGTGTGTGCTTGTGTACCTTTAGCAAACATTGGCAGAATATCAGGGCTGCCCCAGCACCAGGTGTGTCTGCTCTCATTAAACACAGAGTCAAACTCTACAGGATTCTCCTTCCAGCCTGAAAACACAGGTAAAATAAGGTAATTACACTTGCAGTCAAAAACGGACACAACAACAGTCACAAATACAGTACGAGTAGATTCATCCTTCACTTTTGTATTGGGATACGGTTGTCGGTGTGGTTTGGTGGAAAGAAAATAGGTCCTACATGATACTACTAACACAGGGGTGTTTTGGGGTGAACTGTGCCTTTAATCTTTTACATAGCCAAATCTGTATCAACATGTACACCTACCTTTAGCAACAGCACTCACGTCCTCATAGAAGCCAGCGATGAGAGCAACGTGACCGGGACGAGACTCAGTGGGAACGCGTGTGTGTGAAACCCCCCAGGCACCTCTCTCCTCCATCACATTCCTGATATTGGGAAACACACACATACTTGTACTCATATTCCTTAGTTATAACAGATGTATTAGCAAAGCATGGGAATAAAAGACCCAGAATAATAGTCACACACACAGAGGCACTTCAATGCAGATATATACACACTGCCTTCACTACACACACTCCCAACCTTAAGTATGGTGCTCTCGATGAGCCGTCGGGGAGCGGTGTAAAGAGACTGTCCGCTCTGAGGCCATCGGCCACCACCAACACCAGTCTGGAGGCAGGTGGGGCCAGCGGTGTGGTCTGGGGGGTCATGCCGTGGACCAGGGGAGAGGTGAAGTAGATGTCAAAGATAGAGACAAAGAAGATCACATGGACTATCAGTCCCACCAGGAGGAAGGTGATCATCTTCATTTTGAGGGTGAACACTGAGCTGGGTCTGCAGGGAAACAGGGGGCATGGAGACGGATTAGGTAAGGTCTGATGTGTGTTCAGGTGAAATGGGAAGCAAGTATAAAGAAAGTATATAAATGACTGAGGAAAACATGGATACATATTTCGTTTTACAATACAGGATAAAGAAGTTAGTTCAAATACGAAGGGAATACTTTATAAGGTTCAGCTTTGTATAACTAAGCCATAGTACAGTATGTAAGATTTAAAGACTGCTTAAGATCAGGGGTAATCCTTCTGTCACCATATGCCATTAGATAATATGCAAAAAGTGTAATGGTTAGTTTGGTACATCTCAATGAGTTACCCATCGGGCCAGCATCAATACATCTTTAGACCATACACAAAGTATTACCTGTATGTGACTTCAGTGGGATCTGTCCATAGAAACCGGGGACTCTGTCTCGTTGACGAATGAATGGAAGAGCAGAACTATCTAAAATACTATCAACCGTTCAAATGGTTTAGCATGGTTTTTTTCCTCGTAGTTAACTTATTATTATATATCCAGATAACACGACCGATAGAGGATTTGATTTACAGAACAAGATCCGCGTAATCTTTAAGTGCGTCCTTTTACAAAACCGACTGTCCCTCTTAATAAGAAGCTTAGTACAAGAAAACATGAGCATCCACTTCCTTGTTGTGACTCTGACGTCTTACGTTGACGTGTGTATTTTGCAGCTGAATTGTGGGTATTGTAGTTAAATACATTTATTTCATAGCGAGCACTACTTTTCAATTGTTTAAATGTCAAATAAATGCTTTGAGTTCTTATTCTCTAAATATTTGTGTTACAGTGTAGTTTCAAAGGAAAGCGTTATTTTGACAGCGTGTGGTTCTTTGACAACACATTAGCTAGCACAGGTTATCAGCTGTGAAATGTGCCCTGCCCAGTTTTCCTTTCTGTCTCGCCATTATCCAATCATCTCCTGTAGTCCCATGAAAGAGGCGGGCTTTGGGACGACGTCTCTCAAAATTGACCAATCACAGCTTTGCATTTTCCCCCTTTTCAACCAACCTACCAAACCAGAGCTAGCATCCATTCAGGAAGAGGTCCGGTTAGCCAGGCTAGCTAAGAATCTTTATAGTGCAAAAATGGCGTCGGTCAACCCGTTTAATCTCAGTGACTCTGAGGAAGAGGCTGAACGGCGCCCCAATGAGACAGTTGACACACAGAGAAGCCCGAGTGACGGGGCTCCAGGGCCTCCGCACGGTAACCCTTTCTCTCCGTCCGTAGACACCGAGCCTCCGACGCTGTCTAGCAACCGGACCAGCCCCGGCGGTGAGGGCTCGGTGTCGGTAGCGGTTACCTCCGCTATGGCTGCCGAGACACGGATATCTGTGGACGGTATCGCTGCTCAGCTACTGCGGGACCAGTACATCCTCACGGCCCTGGAGTTTCACACAGAACTGCTGGAGACTGGCAGAGAGCTCCCGAGGTTGAGGGATTATTTCTCTAACCCCGGCAACTTCGAGCGACAAAGCGGCACTCCGCCTTCCAAGGACCAGGTACTCGGACCTGGAGGACCCCTAAGTAAGTACCTAGGGAAAGTCACGTAGCTACAATGTAAGGTTAGCACACTGGTTAGTTAATGTTTGCTGGAAGTCAATCGATCTTCTGCTAACGTTATCCGGTTTATGCACCTGTCCTCCAGGTCCAGGGCCCTTAGCCAACAAGAGGGTTTCAAAGGGTCAGCTGTGTTGGCTGGCTGGCATACTGACTGCATCACCACATTAATGTGATTAAGCTGAACCACACTGTCAGGATGGATCAGTGATACTTTGACAGAGCTGTGATAAACATCCTAATGTAATAAGCACAGTAGCTCTTAGGCCAGAGAGAGGTCAGAAGTCAGCATCAGCTACATGAATGGAAAAAGAGAGACAAGAGGAGAGGAGAAGGCTTGCACAGGTTACTTTTGCAATACTGTATGGGACTCGTGCTGATAAAGCACATTTGAATTTGAAAAGAAGCCTGCAGTCAGTAGGAAATAGGAATGTAATGTCTCGCAAAAGAGGATGAAGCAGGATATGTTACATTCTACATTTGTTTTGAACCTAAATCCTCTTACATTATCTTTTAGGGATATGTGTTGCTTTGTTGAGCTTGTTTCTCCTAGGCCAGGGACATGCATATTACTTTAGTATATTCTTCAAAGGTGTGTATCTGTAGTGTTCATCCAGCCTTCTGTACGGGAATAACCTGCTGTATTTTATGGTCACTGGAAAGTCTGGACCAGTAGTCAAACATGGCATGCAAATTGTAACCATGGTGACAGCCCAAGCCACAAATAAATAAAGCCTGCTTTAGAGCAGTAGGAGTAGTATTACCATAGACTTTAGCCCAACGGTGACAAGGCACAGGAGCATGGCATTGAAGGGAAGGTGACTGACAACCCCTTTGTGAGTTAAGCCATTTTACTGAGGTGAGTGGAGCAAATGTACAGTAAACATAAAGCTATAAGGCACAGAAAATACAAACAAAAATACACCATGAAGGTATCATCATTACAGTTAAGCTTCTCAATGCTTTTAAAGTGTATGGACTGTTAGGGGAGGATGTGACTTGAAAGTGATATCGGATTATAAAATGCCCTTGTCTGCACATTATTTTAATTGGATCCTCTTTAATTACTCTAAGGTTTTAATGGAAACCACTCAGCTTGGTATTCTCCATTGCCGTGATTGTATCCGTCTTGTGAAAGTATTTTCAACTTAGATCCAGGAGTAAGAGGATAGGAACTATGTCAGCCACCCCTTTTATTAGATGTGCTCGGCCATTTTAGTAATTATTTAGAGAATGTCCTCCTCATCAATCCTAGGATCAGTGTGTTGGTTTCCAAATGGGTCACAGTATTAGCAGCGGTGTCACAAAAGTGGAATGTTTACTTCCTTTGTTGAAGATGAGCAACAAGACCAGATTATGGAATTGTCATTGTATAAACATTTGGAAGGTGTCCAGCTGAGGGATCCACAGCTTATAAATAAATGCTGAAGGAAGTGTTATTTTTCTCCTCATTTAGATGCAGTAGCAATTGACAATAACCCGATGTCTCAGGAGGCTTTTACAACCGGCCTGAGGTTAGACAGCAGATGGCAGACAGTCAGATTCACTGCAACCCATAGAACCCCGTAGAATTAAAAACTGGAATCCATTTTTTTTAGATACAGCAGCAGACAACTGTGAGCTGTGTGTTGCAAAGGTCTGCTGGTTGCATTATCATAGTAGCCCCCAAAGGGTTTGGAATACGGAAACGGAATAAATGTTTTATGATGATGTCTTTGAAAAGCATGACGGGACTCGACAGCACCCTGTTGTGAAACTGGAAGGAAGGTCAAAAAGATCTAAGTCTTTCCCAGAAGTTCATGGGAAGTCAAATCTACCCTATTGAAACAAACAAAGCATCTGATAGAAGTCATTGAGGGAGAAAGTGATGGACTCAAGGCAATGCCCCCTTTCATTCTAGCAGCATCTGATAGCCAAGACATCATGTGATAACTAGAGGGAATGTATGTTCCTGTGTTCGAGGAGGAAGAGATAATGACTGGAGTCTGTTGTTGTTCTGCAGCCAATTTCTAATCACATTTTTCAAACAGTTGTAACACAATTTAATTGAATTGAATTGATTTATTTAAAACAAGGGACAGTGTACATTAATCAACATATTAAAAACATGTAAAAGTACTCGAATTAGCCAAAAGGCTAGTTTTCATCGATAGTCCCTTTGCCAGATGGTGATTGACATCCTAAAAGCAATAATAAAAATACCACAACATTGTTATACCATTGTACATATTTACAAAAGATGACGGTACAATCAGTACCTTGCTTTTGAATGAGTGAATCTTTCAATTTTCTATTTATGCTATTTGAATTTCTGCTTAATTTAATTGTGACAAAGACCAACAGCAATCAAATAGGGAGAGAGCAAATCACACTCTCTGATTCTTAAGGACACTTTTAAAGCCCTACAAAAGAGACATCCTTTCAGGAGGTCGTGAAAGGATGCATGGGGTTTTTATATAATTAAATTGAGTGTGTAACTCACTGAGACATGGCGTGGCATGATAACCACAAAGTGAGGGGTCCAGCTAGTGAAGGGCGTGATACATCATCAGCTGTGTGTGTTCCGTGGTATTGCACAAAAGAAAAGGTTAGAATAAGAAAATGTTGAAATAAAATACACATGCACTCTAGCTAGGAACCCACTACAAGCTTATCTAAAAATCTCACTTAAAAAGAACAATGCTAAACAAAATAACATGCATATCTTTTGAGCATGACTGTGTTCCAAGCATCTGCAGCTGTTGCTCTGAAGCACATGACACAGCAAGGCATCTCTCAGCACCTCGCTAATTTGCAGCAAAGGATCATGAATGATTCTCTCTCTTCACCCCTCAATGACTATTCGGGTAGTTATTTGCTCATATGATGCGAGGAGCTTTTTACATTTGCCATGCATGCGAGGTTGACGGTAAACAGCCACATGTAAGAAGCTGGTGAGGTTTGCCACATAAGGCAGTATAATCTCAGGACATGAATATGAAAGTTAATTTGTAGTTGCAGGCACCATCTGCTACTTCAAACAGAAGCTTCAAATGATAGATTTGATGCTGGGGTATTTGTAACTTGGGCTGCAACTAACCCTCAAATTGCTTATTGATGAATCTGCCATTTGGTCCATGAAATGTTAGGAAATAGGGAAAAATGTCCGTCCCACTTACTTCTCACTAATAGTAGCACTAGCACGGCCTATTAGGTGGCTCACCCTGACGTGCACTCTCTTTCTCATGTTTTCTCACTTTTTAATGTCCCTCCATCTTTTACTCCGCCAGTGGCAGGGAGTTGGTTGGTTCTGTGTTGGAAGGCACTTAATGAGAGTTGGCCAGGCTCCATGTCGTGCTGGACTGGCACCGACTGGCCGCAGCTCTCTGCCTTTCATTAACTGTGTGTGTATGAATGCATGTGTGTCTGTGAATGCATGCATGTGTAAGTGTGTGCATATGCTTAGCAAGGGAGCAAATCCCCTTTGGGCTACTATTATTTGGAACATTAGTTCTTTTTCAATTTGTGAATCACCATAGCATATTAACATATTGCCTATTAGCACAGCATATGTTGTGAGGCGGACGTTCACACAGGTTTATGTGCCTGCCTGTGTCATCCTATGTAGGCTATATTTTCTAAAAAGCTCACACTCTTGCCAAAAGATCCTTCCCAGGAAAAGAGCTTGTTGGCTGCATCCTCCTGACCATCCATCTTCTCTCGTTTCCTTGTCTGTGTTTATATCAATCTTTGTAAATGTTCCACTTTGTTAGACCAAACTATCGCTCCTC
>NW_011359069.1:0-3955 GCF_000735185.1 Notothenia coriiceps | reverse complement strand
TGACATTTATTTATTTATGCATATTTTTAAATCTCTCCAGTTTTAAACAATATTTTTGGTTTACTGTCCTATAGTATACATTGGAATGATTTCAAACCTGTTTTTATTTATCCTAATAATTATAAAGGAGTGCCTTGGAAATATTTGTTTACATAAATTGTGATCAAAACGTTTGAGACCCACTGAGACAACTTAGACTAAAGTGAACTATCTAAACACTCCTTTACCTCACTGAGCCTCTCAGTCTGACAGGAGAGCTCTCCCTCCACATTATTGAAACAGCTTCTTATATCCGTTAGCGCAACAACAATCCCCGACGGTACCGGTGCACCCCTATCTATCTATCTCTCTATCTCACGCTTGCTGTGGGCTGCGGGCGCCTGATAAGCCAACATCCCCCACTTTCATCACTTACAGCGCCCATCGTACAGGGCAAATGGAAAATGTAACCGGGGTGAAAAGGGTGATATCTTCACTTAATTAGGAATGTTGTTGGCTGAAAATTCATTTTTTTTGTATTATATTTGTATTTAATCTTGTGGAAGTGCAGATCCCCTGTCCTCCACCAGGGGGTGCTGCAGCACCCTCAGCACCCCTACTTCCCACGGCCCTGGCTCTCACTACCGATTTTTAATCCTAATTTAATCATCATCTTCACCACGATCATTTATGTTTATGTTCGCCGAATTGACATGAAAGCACTGACAAATATGAATATACTTTAGTCAACTTCATTAAAACGTTATTAACGTGCCTAAACTCAGTAATTCACCATTTCTACGCATGACAACACACTTTGTCCGTGTTTGGCTCTCTCGCCGCACAGTGAAGCGTTCCCGCATTGACGTCACTTCCGGCTTCCCCCAAAACCTCAAAATGAGTCGAAGGAATTTTCCCGCGATGTTCGAAATTATTGATATTTATCGGAACGGTATCGCTTTTTCTTTTTTAAACTGACGGTTCGAGATTACTAGTAGCCCACTATTTCATTGCACAACAGTTGTTGGGTTCGTGTCACAGGCTCTTTAAGCAGCCCACAATCTTTTTTTTAGACTTAACTTTTTCTGGGAATAGGATTTGCAGACAGCTGCAGCACCATTATACTGACATTAGAATGGTATTTTTGAAACATGTATTTTCTGTGAGACAGTACCAACTTTAACTTCTATCTGCTTTAAAAATCCCAGCCCAAAATCGGGATTATGGACATCTAAGAAGATAATAAAATGGACTTTTATTAATCCCTCGTGGGGAAATTGTTTCTCTGCATTTGACCCATCCTAGTGTTAGGAGCAGTGTGCTGCCATTTTGAACGGCGCCCGGGGACCAGTGTAGGGAACGGTGCATTGCTCAGGGACACCTCGGTAGCACTTGGTCTTGCCGGGACTTGAACTGGTGACCTTCCAGGTGCCAAGCCAACTCCCTATCGACTTCGCCACCACCGCCAAACAGTAGTTCCCATACCGGGAGTCGAACCGGGGCCGCCTGGGTGAAAACCAGGAATCCTAAACCGAAGGAATTAGAATTCCCTCTGGTCAGTCAGCCTGTTTAGGCCTAACCTACAAATATGTGATCTAAGCTCTCCAAATACACTTTTTTGGATAACAATAAAAACCCCAACATTTACATTTAATACATTTCTGACTGTAATTGGATTTGGTGTCCTGACAGTGAGATGTGTCAGTTTTCTGTAATGTGTGTGTGTGAAGGTTCTGCTTAACGTGTGTTCCCATTAAACTAGCTGGAGCACTGGAGCCTGAACTGTCCCTGAGGCATCAGCCACGTGGTTTCTCCCCCCACTTACTGTAGGCTTTTTTAAATGCACTCTCCTTTTTTTTTTTCACACGCAGAGGGAAGGCGTGGCTGAGGGTGCCAACCCATTCCAGCATTACGTAACCACCTTGTATAGAGGCTATCCCACTGCATGCACGACCTCATAGGAAGTGCATACAAACACGAAGGGAGCACTTACAGCAATGGGCCTTTCTCAGTTACCCTCCACTGCCAAATACGTTTTACGGTGCATATTCATGTTTTATTGGGCCAGAGTTTTTCTTGAGGCCTGGCTACGATACATACATTTTCCTAATAAAGCAAACCTTTTTAGATAGTTTAGTCCCCTTCAATGCCTTACACAAAAACAAATTCCCACCTACAGGCCAGGGCCTTTTTCTACCTTATCTACAAGACAACAGGATTTCATTTTGTACTGTTTCTTTTATTGTAGGCCATTTCTGAGCATACCAATATCAGACTAACCCCTCCCTCTGACCTCCTCTCTGCAGTGAAGGATCTGATCCACTGGCGAGACCCCAAGAAGTCGGGCGTGGCGTTCGGGCTGTCCCTGCTGATGCTGCTGTCGCTGGCAGCCTTCAGCGTCATCAGCGTGGCGTCCTACCTGCTCCTGGCCCTGCTCTGCGTCACCATCACCTTCCGCATCTACAAGTCCGTGGTGCAAGCCGTGCAGAAGTCCAGCGACGGACACCCCTTCAAGTGAGACTCAATCCTCTTAATTCAATTATACTTTTAACGTTTCTCCTTTGTTACCTGGGAGATTCCATTGACCCGGGAGTGATACTGCCAACATTAAATTAGCGCATTGTTAAATGATCAAAGTATAGAGCGTTTCTTTAATGCAGCTCCTGATTCAGAGCATGGGTGACCCAATCACCTGATGATTACAACATCTGTCAAGTACTGTTCTATCTATAATTAGGTCTATTTTTAGAGTTTTTCTTTTTTTGTATTGGAAAACTTTGTTAGAAAAGCTAGTTCATATGGCATCACCATAGAAACAAGATAAAGAGAAACTGTGATTTAAATTGACATTGATTTATTTAGAAATAGTTTTATTCCTTCTTAAAGAGCCTGTGACACGGGTTTCCCCCATCATCCAAACCCATCAATTTGAGTAAATATTGTCCCCTTGAAAACCGTTACTGAACTGATTTTGGATATTTGTGCTGTGATAACCATTAATCTGCCCTTCAATGTTGACCATATTCTGGATCTTCTCGGGGATTCTTCAAATCCCGCCAAATTATGTGTGAGGTAATTGCGGGCCAAGCGCTCCAGCTGCACCGTTCAAGATCCCAGCATCTGCATGTAAACGCACGATGGTGCACAAAGCAGCAAGCTCAGACAGCGATGACAGTTTAATTTTGAACGTGTCTGAGAGCTCATATGAGGCTGAAGGATCGGTTTATGTTGTATCTGTTAGAAGCCTAGGAATTAGGTGTGTCAATATGGGCGATCATACGGTCATGGAGCCAGTGGTGGACTGGGATTAAAAATCATCCCGGGACTCTCGACCGGCTCACTTCGGTACCGCTAGTAAATTGTCAACGGGGGGAGTGGGGGATGTGCTAGTGACTTATCCGACCGGCCCACTTCGGTACCGGCCCATCGGGATTCGTCCCGATGGCCAGTCCGCCACTGCACCCAGCCCAGCCCACCGTAAACTGTCAACGGGGGGAGCCTAGCTGCGGGGAAACGGTGGACCTAGTGTCCCGATCGGAGTGGGAATTAATAATAATCCGTGCATTTTATCCATTAATTTCCCCAACATTGTGGTAAAAAAACCACACGTTTAATCCACGTTGGTGTACTACAACTACAAAAAGCATTGGTTTGTTTTCTCATCAGGAAATGCAGACCGGCTCAAACAAACGATTTTTAAATCATCCTCCTCACGATCATTTAATGTATCATATGTTCGCCGAATTGACATGAAAGCACTAATAAATGTAGTTTCATCCACTTGAGTTTACAACGACAAAAATAATCGATTTGTTTTTATATCACATCCTACGGGAGGAAATCCAGCAGCTCTCACTGCAGATTTTTTAATCCAAATTTTAATCATCATCTTCACCACGATCATTTTATGTTTATGTTCGCCGAATTGACATGAAAGCACTGACAAATATGAATATACTGTAATCAACTCATTAAA
>NW_011359068.1:0-3258 GCF_000735185.1 Notothenia coriiceps | reverse complement strand
TAAATGACTAGAATCGCTAATCAAACTTTGTTCACCCATAGGTTGGCGTGCCAATCCAGCCCCCCGACATCAAGGATTAATGTGTTCTCATAAATACAACAAGGCCAACCATTCAATAAAACGGATTTGAATGCCACACAAGCTCTTGTCATCTTTCATACATCAAATGCTTCCTGTGCAATGTTTTACCGTGGAACAAATGAATATGCTTCGTCAATAGTGAAGCTATATAATACGTAACGGAGACCGAGATCTACGGCCCCAGAGATCACCTCTGTTACATTAGCAAATGGATTATCGTTCTGGATTATTTATTCATTGAAATCACACCCTGTATGTTGGAAGTGGCTGCACTAGAAACTTTTAAGCCACTACAGGAGCCATGGCAAATGAGATTAAGCTAATTGTTTACTCCTTGGGTATGAATAACATTACACACAAGGTTAATTATCTCAATAAAAAACACTATCATAATCGACAAAGATCATGTCTTTGATTAGAAAACAACAGTTCCGTTGCTTTATTCCAATTAAACACATGATAAATTGCGTCTGACAGTCTGCTGGCTCTGCTCACAATGTTTACACAGGAACCCCCTGAACCTCTTTTAAAAATCACAGTTTAGCAGTGACATACAGTATAAGTCACAGGCTTTACAACTGACAATAAAGTCACGGCTCATAAATCATTGTGTCAAGCTGCAGCTGTTTTGCTGTGTGCTGTGGTAATGACTTATTTTCTGACAGCAGGCAGGGGGAAATAAATGTTGGCCATTTACTGACTATTCATTAACATCTCAAAATGTAGTCAACCTTCTGCAGCTGCGTTCAAAAGACAGATAAAATGTTCTGTCAGTCAGCGTTTGTCGAGGGAAACGGAGACACATGACAGTGCGGTAGGATTCGTAGATGTCACACAACTCCAGCACTTCCTTGAGTCATTAGCATCGTTTTGTGATGACAGCACCTGACACATGACAGACGAAGGTCTTCTCTGCCGGTGATCCCAGCAGAGCACATCTGTCAACCAGCTGACTTGACTGACTGACTCACTCATACACTGAGTAAACGGCTGACAGACAACCTGCAGCTGAAGGCTGTGACGGTACACATATGATAAGAAAAGGAGCTGAAAACTTCACTTGAAAAAAAAAATGCTGCTCCAAAATCAAGTCCAATATATTGAAAACAAGAAGTTTTTGCTTGTAATAATAAAATAAAATCTGCCAATAGAACAAGTGAACATTTGCATGGTAAGATTTCTTGAAATAGGTCGGGATATTTACACTATATAAATGAGATCTTGTATTATCTATAGCTGGGAAAACTTGTTTAGAACTATTTCATTCCTCAGACTCAAGGAATGTTATGTTTAGAACTAAGCCAGAAAAAAGTAAGATTGATTTCTTGAAATATCTTCAAACTATTTTACAAATAAAAACCTTGTGACATCTGAGATACAATTCAAGATAAGATGTTTTCAAGAGTCATTGACTTAACAATATACTTAAGATGCACTTTCAAAAAACAAGACCCTCTAGCTTACTGCATTATTACTAAGTTTATTTGCCTTATATCAAGTGCATTCTGCACTAGAAATTAGACAAAGAGTTTTTTCAGTGTTCTTCCACCTCTGGTCCTCTTTCATTTATCACACACATCTTCAGATGCTCAAACTTGAACACATCATCAGTGATTTTTCCTGGAGTCATTGGGTGTTTCGGGTCTTGCAAAAGACACCCTCTTCCAGGCGACCCGACCAAGGTTGATCAGACCTCAGCCTGTGTTCCAGTGGCATTCCCTACTGGCCCCACATCGAGGCTGCATGCCGGCCAAAGGAGCAGCCAGAGACATGCTGTCTGTGGCTGTGGCTGTGATTGACACTGGGGGGGTTAAGTAGAAATACTTCGGTCTTAAAATATTCCATTACTAGTTAGTAGTAAGTCATGGATTGAACATTTGACTTAAAGTAAAATAGTATTAGCTAAATGTTTTTCAAATATCAAAAGAAAAAGTAATTTATATGCAGAATTGCTATTTGCACAGTAGTATAAAGCATTCAAAGGATTAGGTGAGAATTACCGTATAAACTAATTTAATCAGTAACCTAATCTGAGAATCAAAATGATGTAATCTTATTACTTTCGGTTTACCCCGATATCAAATGCAAGGCAAATATGTTACTTCAATCAGATAACTTCTTTTTTTTATGTAACCATTAGGAAATCAAGCTATCTTTTTGGATTTTGATTACATAATCCCGTAATATATACAGTCAATAGATGATATTATAATTCAGTTTTATCACTAACAAATGCACTTACTGTAAGGCAAGGCAAGTTTATTTCTTCATCATCTTTCAACACAGGCAATTCAAAGTGCTTTACAAAAAATGAAAGACATTAAGAAAATCTCATTTAAAATCAGTCATTAAAAAGAAAAGATAATAAAACAAACATTAAAAGAAAAAATACATGGATAAACGTTACAGTGCAGTCTAAGATATGAATAGTTCAATTAAAAGCAGCGGCAAAAAGAAAAGTCTTTAGTCTGGATTTAAAAGTAGTCGGAGTTTCAGCAGACCTGCAGGTTTCTGGGAGTTTGTTCCAGATATTTGGAGCATAATAACTAAACGCTGCTTTACCATGTTTAGTTCTGAATCTGGGGACAGAAAGCTGACCAGCATACTTGCCAACCTTTAGACGGAAATCGGGAGCATTTCAATGCAAAATTGGGGGGGGGGTGCGTTCTAGTGGATCGCCGGAGCTGTTAGATTGACATTAACATGCTTATTGTAGTTGTAAGTGCACTGCCTTTGCGGCCTGTAGCACAGTCCTTGATGGAGCATATGTGTGGGCTGGACCTGTATTTCACAGGAAAGGAGTGAGCAGAGAGTAGAGTAGTTGTCGATTCTTGTTCTGTTTTCTGTGAATATCGGCCTCACCCTCTCAGACTTTGAGTTGCGCGCGCTACTAAAGAGACGTGTTACCATGGAAACCAAACAATGGTGTAGCTGTATTAAAGTCCGAGTGGAAACAGTCGTGTGTAAATCTGATTTTGTCAGAAATCGAGAGAAATGCGGGAGAAATGCGGGAGAAATATGACCCCGGGAGGAAACCGGGAGAGGGCAATGAAATCGTGAGTCTCCCGCGAAAATCGGGAGGGTTGACAAGTATGCTGACCAGTCCCTGAAGACCTGAGAGATCTGGATGGTTCATCATTTAGCAGGAGGTCAGAAATGTATTTTGGGCCTAAACTA
>NW_011359067.1:0-5044 GCF_000735185.1 Notothenia coriiceps | reverse complement strand
CCATAACACCTCAGCAATGCCACAGGCTGATTGCCTCCATGCCACGCCGCATTGATGCAGTAATCCGTGCAAAAGGATTCCCAACCAAGTACTGAGTGCATTAATGGACATTTTCAAATGTTTGATTGTGTTTTGCTGTTATAAATCTTTTTTTTTTACTTGGTCTGAGGAACTATTCTAATTTTTTGAGATAGGATTTTTGAGTTTTCTTAAGCTGTATGCCATAATCAGCAATATTAAAATAATAAAAGGCTTGCAATATTTCAGTTGATTTGTAATGAATCCAGAATGTATGACATTTTTGTTTTTTTAAATTGCATTACAGAAAATAAAGAACTTTATCACAATATTCTAATTTTCTGAGACAGTCCTGTATATAAAGGTTTCTATGCAACGCGAGAGTGTTGCATTCATGGTCTGTACTAGTGTAGGAATTTGGCCACGTGAGGCTGGGCCACTCGGGAGTTGGTTCTGGGCCGCATCTGGCCCGCGGGCCGCCATTTGAATAGGCCTGATATAGGGGAAAGATCATTCACGAAGACTCTATACAGTATTACACTGCAAACCCATCTACTCCTTGTGATTTGTTGTTCTTTAGTTTAGCAATGGATTCTTGCATTTCCTCTTCTCTGATAGACTCTGCTAATTTAGATGCTTCGTCATTTGTCAGTTTTTTGATTTTGAGGGGTTTTAAGAAATCACAAATTATTTATTTCTTAAATTCCTGAATTTGCTCTTTATACAAATATGCCTAATATTTTGCAAAATAATCTGATATTTTCTTAGGGTCTGTTTCTGTCTGGTTTGTTTCGGGATTTCTAATTTTAGAGATTATGCGGCTGGACTGGGCTTTCCTAAATTGAAATGCCAATAATCTACTAGCCTTATTTCTCATTTCATAATATTTTCTATCTATGAACCTGAGGGCTCCCTCTGCTTTGTATGTTAATGCTTCATCCAGTTTCATTCTAGCTTCCTTTAACTTTTTAAGTACTTCCTCTTTTCTAGATTGCTTATGTTCCCTCTTTAACCTTTGAATTTCTGTTTCCAATTCTTGTTGTTTCGCAAGTCTTTGCTTCTTTAATCTATAACCTAAAATTTTAACCCTAATTGTAGCCTTACTCGCATCCCATAGCACCGAAGGAGAGACAGTACCATTATCGTTCAAGGCAAAGTATTCGGATAGAGACAATTTGATTTCTACTGGTTATCTGCCAGTAGGGACGTTGAATCTCCAGTACTTAAAACATTTATCTAGCCCTAAATTAATTTTTATAGAGACAGGACTGTGGTCTGAAATTGTGATTGGTTCAATTACGCTATCTTTTATTCGGTATGTGTCCTTTTTTAATACAAAAAAAGTTATCTATTCTCAAGTAACTTCCATGAACGTGGGACATGAACGTGAAGTCTCTGTCGCTTGGATGCAAATTATGCCAGATGTCGACTAATCCCAACTCCCTCATCATGTTAACCACATTTCTGTACATTTTAGGTAGGGGTCTCATCGTTAAAGGTAATCTATCCATTTCGTTGTTCAGTATAAAATTGAAGTCCCCCCTATGATTATTATTCCCTCTCCATTATCTGCCAGTAGGGCTGCAATCTTTAAAAAAAATGTGGGCATTCTTCATTTGGTGCATAGACATTTAAGATAGTTATTTTTAGACCTGCTATCGTTCCAATCACCATAACATAACGACCCTCAATGTCCTGTAAGACTTTCTAATTGTTGTAGTATACTGATTTGTTAAATAAGATGGCCACTCCCCTTTTTTTCTGTTCCCACATGATGCACTATAGACCTGGTTAACCCACTCTCTCTTTAACTTTAAGTGCTCTATTTCGGTTAGGTAAGTTTCCTGAATCAGAGCTACAGAACATTCCAGCTTCTTTAATTGTCCCAAGATCTTTTTCCTCTTAATCGGATTTTTAATTCCCCATATATTGTAGCTAACAACATGTAGATAAGCCATAATCTCTGCACTGCATTAGAATAGATAGCCCTACCTTCTTAAAGACATCTGTCCAAGAAAAACCTTGCTTAAATCGCGGAAATAAACATTGTGGACCATAACATATGTCAGAAGAAAAGTAAAAATTACACTAATTAAAGCTGCAAGCAGCATTGAACGGGTCTTAGACGCTCCGCAAGATGTTTTCCGCACGTCGAGGTGTCACGTAGGTGTCTCGAGGACTCGGCCGTTGGCAAACGTGGGAAATTTCAGGCCGATCGGAAAATGTCTTTTAGTGCCTGCTCTCTAGCAGGCACTAGATAGGTGAGTACCACCTATCCCCAGGATAGAAAAAAGTACCAATTTCGATTGGCTGGGCAAATTGCAAACCACGCCCCGTAGAACTCTGAAAAGTTTTGTGAAGCCGCCATTGTATTTGCTGGCATTAGCATTAGCCCCGCGCACCAACGGAGAGAGAATAACTTATGGCAACACAAAAAAAAACATGGGAGCGGTGGAGTGATGAGGAGGTGTCGGCTGGAGTCCCAGCAGCTTCTACTGAAGCCAGTCCCCAACTCTGGGGACTTCCGGCCGGGAACTTCGGGTGGCAGTATACGCCGTGAACTGGTTTGCGGCCTGCCAGTAAACCCAAAGCAGAAGAAGAAGTGACGTCAGCGGCTTAATTTGCGTAATCTTCCCACAGGGAACTTATTCCGGTGTGAACTGGTGCCGTTTGGACCATTTGCAGAGGAGTTATGACAACACCGTGTTTCGTGGTGAGGGATATGTTGCCATGGAAACGGCATATGATGACACCCCATAATTGACATAGAGCTGTTGAGGGCCGGACCATTAGCCATCATCTGAAGTCTGGTGCTGTTTTGACCATTTGCATTGGAGTTATGACAACATCGTGTTTTTTGGGGAGGGATGCGTTGCCATGGCAACGGCATATGATGAAACCCCATAATAACCTGTTCACCTGTGTAATGTTCCAAAAATGAGTCTTTTCAGCATTCCTCAACTTTCGCAGTCTTTTGTTGCCTCAGTCCCAGCTTTTTTGAAAGGCATCAAATTAAACATGAGTGAATATTTGCAAACAAAATAAAGTTTATCGGTTCTAACATTACATATCTTGTCTTTTTAGTGTATACAATTGAATATAGGTCGAAAAGACTTAGCAAATCATTGTGTTTTGATTTACGTTTTACACAAAATCCCAACTTCCTTGAAATTTGGGTCTGTGCATTCATGCAAAATCACTGTGAAATATTTGATGGTGTTCCTATTTCAGGAGGTGGGAAACCGTTACGGCAACTTCTCGCTGGCAACCATGTTCCCTCGGCGGGAGTTCACCAGCGAAGACCTGAATAAGACTTTTCTAGAGCTGGAGCTTACTCCAAGTGCGTCCATCGTGCTTCTGCCAGTGAGTACGCTCAGTGATGATCCACACAGTACGCTCGGAACAGTCACTCTGATGTTGCACTGCTTTTAAAGGCATGATTCAACATTTGGGAAATGATCTGATGTGTGTGTGGGTATCAGTGTCTCTGTGTGTGAAGTGCAGAGCTCCAGTTAGAATGGGGTTCTCTCAGCCTCTGTTAAACCTGTTTGTACTATATGTTGCAGCAGTCAGGCAGGCCTGCTAACACGGTGCTGCAGTCCTCAGGGGGCGGTGTCTGGGCCCTCCTGTGCACAATCCTCTACCCAGTGCTAGCTTTTGGGAGATTCCTCAGCTCCTTCCTGTTTGCAACCCCGCCCCCTCCAGGAGCAGCACAGAGAGGCCCCGGCCCCCAGCCCAGCTCTTATTCTGCCGCTGCAGCAGCCTCTGACAGGTGAGCCAGTCACTGCTTCATTTCACACAGATATAAACGTATATGTACGATACAAAATGCCCCAAGCCATTCAGAGAACATGTTGTTTAAAGTGTGTGTGTGTGTGTGTGTGTGTGTGTGTGTGTGTGTGTGTGTGTGTGTGTGTGTGTGTGTGTGTGTGTGTGTGTGTGTGTGTGTGTGTGTGTGTGTGTGTCAGAGAAACTCTCCCCAATCACACTGCAGAGAAGCGGCCCAAGAACTTCAGGAAAGATGGTAAGATCTGCAGGCTGAGGAACCAGGAGGACAGCGAGGACGAGAACAACACCTGGAACGGGAACTCCACCCAGCAGATGTAGCGCAGCAGCGGTTTGACTTCTTTAAATGTTGCTTTTGCACTTGGGGCTGATCTTTCTGTGCTCTCCCTGTGTCCCAGGCCTATGCCCTGACCCCCCAATAATAATCATCAGCAGAGTGTTTTTGTGTTGATGGTGTCTCCTAACCCGGCTCAAGCTACAGCAGCCCCTTCCGGTTGTGAAAAGCGAACAAACCAGAACATGTGAACTGAGCGAGCTTTCACATTATGTCATGGAGTCGAATGAAGACATGCTTATTTCAGATGTATAACATATTTCCTCATTCAGCCTGCAAAAAATAAAATGAAAGCATTCTGTTTTCCAATGATCCATTCAATTGTGTCTTGGTTTTTTTGTTAACAAGGTTAAAGATTTTTATTTTACACGTGTGAACTTATCCAGGTCAACATGATGTCATCATCCAAACCTGTTGATTATTTGAACAGTTTGAGCTTATAGCTGTGTCCCAATTCAGCGGCCGCATCCTCCTGAGGATGCAATCGGAGACCGCATACATCACTTCCGCCAAACGAAGGCTGTCCCAATTCAAAAAAAAGACAAGACTCCTCCGAATGCTGGCCGCAAATGCAGCCTTCTTTCCCCAGATTTAGAGGATACATCTGATGTACACTCCGCGGTGTACCATATCCCAGGATGCAACGGGTGACGGTGACGAATGAGTTTTAAAAAAATATATGGCTTGTAACGTCCCATCAACGGCTACAACGGTTTCAGCTGGATTCGTTTTTAAATGTACTCATCCAAATAGTAAACGACATGAAAGAAAAGTAAACCTATTTAATTTGTGTATTTAAATATACGGGCAATTGGAGATGTCTTCTTTATATTACATACATAAAATAATATGAAGTGAAAATATTTCTAAACCCTGTTTGGTTTTCATATTGTTGGGATTCATTAT
>NW_011359066.1:0-1800 GCF_000735185.1 Notothenia coriiceps | reverse complement strand
AGAGAGGACTCTTTAAAGTAGAGACACTACATACTGATATACACCTGAACATCAGCAGGAGAGGACTCTTTAAAGTAGAGACACTACATACTGATATACACCTGAACATCAGCAGGAGAGGACTCTTTAAAGTAGACCGTCTTAAATGATTCCACTTGTTAATAAAGAAGTTCCTGATTTGCTACTCACTTGTTGAGCGGGGTCTCCAACACCGTTTTCTGCCAGTTCTGGATCCTCTTCTCCTTCTCTTCCACCGCCGCCTGGTACAGAGGAGGTAGCCCCCCCGGCACCTCGCACGTGTCGCCCTCCATCTCGAAAGGCACCACAACGGTGTTAAACTCAGCTGGAGGTAGCAGGCGGTAACAGAGAGGGGCCGGGTTGGACGAGGAGTTGAGTGAGGGGTTATAAAGCCCCTCTGTACCCACAAGTAAGGGTCTATCCCAGGCGTTTGGGACCACAGCGAGCCCCACGCTGCCCATGTGATCCTCCAGGGAGGGGTAGAAGGTGTGGAAAGGCCCCAGAGTAATGTCTGTGTTTCCTGGGAGGAGCAAAGGTCGAGTGGGGGTCAAAGTGTGGATGGTGCAACGCGAGGAGACCCCGATGGCGATCCGGCCCGACACACACATCACACGCAGGTTCTGGCAGCTGTGGATGTGAACGCTGGTCTCAACGGGACCAAGAACAACGGTGCAGTCTCGACATTTGTCCAAACTCACTGATCTGGGGGAGAAGACGCAAAATGACCACGTGTTAAGAAGTGCTACAAACACAATAAAAACATAGAATAAAATATACATGATAGATGAACTGTGTCGTTAAATCCGTGACAAAGGGAATATTATGATATGATAAGATTATTAAAAGCAGTAAAGTGCATTTCCTGTTTCAGAGATTGCTAAAAGATGACATAATCATAAGGACAAAAACATATAAATTGTGTTAAATTGGTCCTAAAAATAAGGTGGAAGGCCACTTAAAGTGCAAAACGTTTTTATGGTGCACACAATACTAATATTCTCAAATAAAAATATCAAGACAAAGCTAAATACATGGAATTCTTGTTATGGATTTTTTGATTTATGGGTAACAGTTAAAATGTCTAATTTATTTAAGTGAAATTTGTTTTTTATTTTTAACCTTTTTACATTTCTTTCAGCAATTTCTCTTTGCGTATTATACGTCTGATTATCGTTACTGTGATATGTATTTTCAGACACATTTTATTATTATTTTTTAAACATTCAAAACATGGGGTACCTTTAACCTCTTAAGCCCCGAGCCTGTTTTTCAGGTCTCAGGCTCGAAAATGACATTCCCAGAACAAATGAATATATCTTCACTTCTAAAGGGGGTAATTTAATCATCTTTTTTCTCAAAGCAATGATGAACCTGTGAGTTGGATGTAGAAGTGTCAGAATTTTTATAGATGTTTTTATTTTAAAGTAAATTCAGATTGAACATAGTAAAAACATGTAAATGATTGTGTCCGTCCAGAAAGAAAACATTCCTTATAGTGAAAACCACCCTTGGATGATGGGATAGTAGACTAAAAGCTTTAGGAATCCAAACTGTAACATATAATAAGTACCCTGTATCAAGATTGATGCAAAATAAGTGACATTTGGCTTTTTTAGAGAGATTTAGAAAAAATAAACCACTTCTGGGGTCATTTGGGTGGATTTTCCATATCTCTGGCCCCCCTTGGTCAATTTTGGTGATTGACATCTCTTTTTAACTGTTAGAGCCAATAGAATCAAGAGGGAAGTTCCTAAAATCCATCCAAACATTACCCATTGGTGA
>NW_011359065.1:0-1928 GCF_000735185.1 Notothenia coriiceps | reverse complement strand
TCATTCTGTCTTAATGAACATTATTTTATTTCATATTCTGTTCTTGTACATATCATATTCTATTTATGTATAAAGACTTCTTGCACTATTTTGTATTTATGATATATGTTGCATTGTGGGAGGAGCTTAGGTCAGAAGAATTTCATTGCCATTTCTACACTGAAGCTGCTGAGCATCTGATGATAACACCTTTGAGTCTTTGAAGAATATTAGCCTATGAACCGGTCCAAGTATTAGGTATTAGCTTATGAATCGGTGCAGGTATTAAGTATTAGGTATTAGCTTATGAACCGGTGCAGGTATTAGCTTATGAATCGGTGCAGGTATTAAGTATCAGGTATTAGCTTATGAATCGGTGCAGGTATTAGCTTATGAATCGGTGCAGGTATTAGCTTATGAATCGGTGCAGGTATTAGCTTATGAATCGGTGCGTCCCTTTTAACAAACACTGAACTCAAAGGCAGATGATAAGCAGCTGTAACGAGGCGGCCATGTTTAGTAAACTCAGATAATTTCCCTGCAGCTCTACCTTTGAGGCGTGTTGGGCTCCTGGACCCCGGATCCCCCCATCCTCCTCGATGGTTTGACCCATCCTCCTCCATGGTTTGCCCCATGGAGAGCAGGCTCAGGCGCTTCATACGCAGCAGCCGGGGGCCCGAGTCCCGGGGCAGAACCCCCCCATGATCACCGGGGCTTTCCCCCGACATGCTGCCCGGTACCAGGCTCTTCAGAAACTCCATTATCCTCAAGACTGTGCTTCACTACTCCTGTATCCCGCGCCATGCCATAAAAACACACACACTCCTGAGCGACACCTCATACACCTGAGAGGCTCTACCTGTCTCTGCTTCTACTGACAAGCTTCACTGAAAACAAACATGGTGCAATGTGAGCGTGTGCGTGTGCGTGTGTGTGTATGTGTGTGTCAGCTCTATCTATCTGGGGAGGGACTCGACATGTTGCACAGGAGATAACACGCCCGGGCCGACAGCCAATCACAGCTCAGAGGAGGCGGGACACGCCCACCGCTGAGGGTTGATCAGCAGCGAAGGAGAGAGGAGGAAGAGGACTGAAGAAGGAGGACAAGCCTGCATGTACTGATAGTGCTCACACACACACACACACACTTCCTGCTCCTTTAAAGGAATACTGTATCCACAATTGAGAAAAGTCTTGATGAAGTTTAACAGCAAAACGATATAAATGTCTTTTTTACAAACTCTCTCACCTCCTGCAGAAGTCTCTTTCAAACAGTCCATGCTCTCTTCTTTACAAACGCTACTACATTCCTATTTAAAGACTCAGGAGCATTAATGCACCGGCTTAAGTGTGAGCACTTTTATCAACAAGGGTTTAGAGCAGTTTTATTATGAGAATGAAATGCATACGAGTTATGTTTGGAGTGTGACAGAGCGTACTCAGGACAAGAGGAATTAAGTAAATGTGTAAGAACAACAACATGAATCTGAGAAATCCAATATGTGCAGTATATCAGAATTGAAACAGGAAGACGGTGCAGTTCTGAGGCAGAAATGTGCAGCGTTTACTGTAGATGCATTTACAAAAGACTACAGATGGAAGATGCATTTAGAACAAAGTGACGTCACACTGAACGCCTGCAATGAGTTATGAACACGGCTGTAAAGATGTCAGTCTTTGCTTTTAAAAGCTGTGAAAACATGTCGCCTTTAAGTTGACATTCACTTAATGTGAGCCTAATATATTGAGATCTCAGAATGTGGTAGTGTGTGTGTGTGTGTGTGTGTGTGTGTGTGTGTGTGTGTGTGTGTGTGTGTGTGTGTGTGTGTGTGTGTGTGTGTGTGTGTGTGTGTGTGTGTGTGTGTGTGTGAGTTTAGAGAACTCTGCCCTCTACAGGCGAGACACTCCGAGCAGCAAGAGGAGAGGAAACCAAACGCTCAGCACGATGT
>NW_011359063.1:0-2008 GCF_000735185.1 Notothenia coriiceps | reverse complement strand
ACACAAAATCATTAAAAATCGACGATCTGGTTCGATATATGGTTAAATATAGCAGTAGGCGATCGATGTCCATAGATGAGAGTAACATCTACGTCACTTTACGGCCCCGCCCACTTTTGGGGGAATCAATTTTGTCATTTGAATGGTGATTGAGCCTGAAGCCACAGAGCTCTTCTGTTACTGTCCTTTCTTCTTAGAGGAAGTACAGACACACTGAACTCTGGATTTGTTTTAATGTTTGAGGTGCAATAAAACTATTATGTTCTGCCTCGCTCATGAGAGTAACAGCTGGAGAAATGACAGCCTCGCCTACTGATTTTAATGTAACCATATATCGAGACCGATTGTCGATTTCCAATGATCGAATGTAATTTTTTGCCTGACTGGCCATTGTAATCGGGCTCTTTGAAGATCCAAAAATCAACGGTTTTCAAAAATGTTTTATCGGATTGGCAAAAACTTCAGAATTTGTATTGACCGCCAAATGACAGCGTTGTTTTCCCCCAAAAGTGGGCGGGGCTGTAATTTTTGCCCGGAAGTGACGTAGGTGTTACTCTCAACCTAACCCTCGTTATTATTTTTATTAAATAAATATGTCAAATTATCATGGTGTTGTTAGTTAAATAGATAAATGTAGGATCTGTACCATTTTTTGTAGTATATGGGATATCTCTGCAGATCCACAAAACTTTATTTAAGATAATATTTAAACACATTTATTTGGCTTTTAAAAATATTGTGCTTTCTGAAATTTGCTCATGTACTAGTCAATATTATTATTTAGCAGCCCTAGATTGTTTTACTTTCTAGTATCTCTTTAAATGTGTTGGTTACTTTCTTAAGAATAGTTTTTTTGGAGTTTTCTGACGTACATCTAATCTCACACACAGTTCACACAGCTTTATTCAAGATAATATTCAAACACATTATTTCTGAAATGTGGTCATGCACTGCCAGTAAGCCTCATACACAAGATTATTTATCAGGAACATTGTAAGATGAATATATATGCGTGTAATACATATGCACAAACATGCAGCAAATACCTATACTAATACAAATCTACTGTATACATATACATGCTTCCTGAAATGTGTATTTCTGACTTGCATCTAATATCACACACAGTTCCAAAACAATCCCGAGCCTGACCTGGAGGTGGTGGTTTGCTCCGGATACGGAAAGAACGGCGCATTGTCAGTCCTTCAGGTAAATCCTCCCACTTATGATGTTTAATTGCATGAGTAACTGATAAGGAATGTGCATGATAAATGTCACAGCACCATCCTAAACCCTGTGGTGGTGAGGGCCGTCTGCCTCAGGTCCAGAGAAGGTGCTAAAGTGAAGTCTGGGTCTACCACAGCTGCCTCAGAGATCGAAGGAGTGGCCTGTAAACACCCCAGAGACAAGCTCACAGTTCTTGTGTTATTTGCAGGGCCAGCATGTCGTGGCAAATACTGTAAACATAGAGTGCCGCAGTTACGCGTCCTAAAACCCGGAAGTAAACTCCTTCCGGTTCCTTCGACAAAAAGCAATGCAATTTCTCCATATGGTTTTGGAAAATAGCTGGAAATAAGGTCTGTGGTTGAGACGCATTGAAGAGACGGATCACGTTTTGTTCAGCCGGATAATATCCACATATCTACCCTACTTTTATAATATTCGAACCATAAATCTAGTCGCCTGAAGCAAAATGCTAACGTTATGCTATAAACGAACTACAGCAGGGTCGCTGCTTCAACGTCACGCCAACTTCAGATCCATATTCAAACACACAGATTCTAAATGGTACAAGTTGAAGCGTTTGTTTGAACAGGAGGCAGGTACTTGCTTTCAAGCAGAACAGGGCAAACTAACTTAGAGGAGTGTTTACGTGTTCGGTGTAATGACGTACAACGGCCTCCACGACTTCTGTAGTCCTATTCAGCCACTTGGTAACAACCATCGTTTTTCAGACACGTCAACTCTTCAGAAATCACCAGTGGGGTCACTGCTGATGGATTTAATG
>NW_011359062.1:0-6241 GCF_000735185.1 Notothenia coriiceps | reverse complement strand
GCGCTTTGTTTAAGGAGCACCAGGAAACAGTGTCTCATTTGGAGGGAATCCAACGCTTTTTGAAAGCCAAATACGAGGCAAATGTTGACAATGTCAAAGCAGCTGAGAGGTACATTCTCTCCAACATCATCTTGAGCAACAAGATGCACAACTCTCCTAGGCTCACCCCGGTGAAAGAACTCCAAGCAATAATAGACCGATTCTTGGACACAGAAAAACGCTGCAGAAGCCCTGAGTTCTACCTTTTGGTTCTGCTGTTGTTTTGGTCTGACGGACAACCTCAGGCCGTGCAGGAAGAGGAGGATGAAGGAAATGAACAACAGAGCACAGAGGATGACTCTTCGGAGGACACAACCCAGGAGGATGAGGCCAGCGATGATGATCAAGAAACCAGAGAAGAGCTTGGACAACTTTCTCTTGACCGCTTACTTGACCCTGATCTGCAAGAGTATGTCACATTAATGGAGCAAGCTTTTGAGAGAACCAGATATGCCAAGTACCTTCGAGGTCGGTACCTTTTGCCTCTCTTCTTTCTGGGGAAGGGCTCTGGACTTCGCAAATGGATTCACAAATCAAAGTTGGATGCAATCGTGGAAGAAAAAGTGGACGCTGAGCTAGCTGATGAACAAGGGGAGAGAACGAAAGAGAAATGGATGCGGATCCATGAAATGTGGATCACAGGGGATGTGTGGCGAATCCAAGAAATCCAAGACATCCTGAGCCCAATCAACGTGGAGCCATGCCAGTCTCCACTATCTCCACAGGATCACAAGATGGTGTACGTTTTGGCTGGGGGGAAGAAAATAGAAGCTAAAACCCGAGTTTACCCTGATGATGATTCAGCGCCAGGCCCAATGCTTTCCTATCTTGGCTTCACCATCCAGGGTCCTCTCGTCTTCAGAGTGAGAGATCCTCAAATGTCTGGACAGTGATTTCATGAATGACCACTTTGGGACTACAAGATGAATGTCAGTTCCAAGTGTCATGGCCACCCATTCAGAAGTTGCTGAGATATGTCAGTCTGGACCAAAACGGTGGACTGACCAACATTGTTATCCCTAGAGCCTCCCTAATGTGTTTTACACAAGCGTTGCATTTGTGACAGAAAGATACAAAATCATGAAAAATAGGTTACTAATTATTTTTTGGTGAATTGGTGTTTAATAGAGATTCTCTTAAAATCAGATATTCATTCTTTGACTTGTTGATTTAACCATGATTGACCTTATCAGTATCTTAATCACGTGGCTTCCATTTTAATAATGCTGGTAGTGTAATTGAATATAATGAGTATTGAGTCTGATTTCATATCAAAGACATTTTTATTTTAATGTGCTTTTTACAATTGTCAGGATTGGGGAATATAGGACCCAAATGCAGTAAAAGACAACACATCTTACATTTTGTAATCTACAAGAAGAGACTATTGGCCATTTATTTTATGACTGCTTGTATTGTAGAATATGTAGAATGTTTTATTCGGAAAAAGACGGGACACAAAGTTCAACTCCAGGACAAAGAAATTCTTTTGTACTTCAGGGATGATAGTATGGTTGCAGATGTTGTCTTTTTTGTGCAGTTAATTGTATTTTTAGGGACATTTCATATCCATGAAAAGAAATGGGCTTACTCCAAAGCACATTTTGTACATTTCTATCAAGAATGTAAACAATATATTAGCACTATTTAAATCAGTAGGAATAAGAAGGCAATCAAAACTAATTTTGAGGTATCAAAATATATATTTCTTTCTTTTTTTCTTTACTTACTGTATGTAATTCTTGTTGCGTTGTATTTCTGCCCATGGACTTTGTCTGTTGTAGCTACAGTATGTCAAATGTATGATGTTCAATTCATGTATGACAAAGATGAATAAAAAAAATATATATAAAAAGAGTATTGTATTAAATGCACAGAAGGGTAATCACAAGGTGAAACACAACAGGTGAACACAATGTGACAATTAGACACAGGAAGGAAGACCAGACACAGGGAGAACAGAATTTCACAAATCAAACCATGACTAAACACAAAACTAAAATCATGACAACGATGTACTTTTCCAACACAGCCTACAATACATGCATATTCAAAATAAATGGGAGACATAATTTATTGTATTTGCAGTTCTTGTTTTTTTTTAGTTCTTAGTTGTATTTGTTGCTAATTTATTATTTATTAAAGGAACATACAAATACATTTGGAAATAATGAATGCATGTTTGTTGTTTTGGCAATATATGTATTTACATATTAGAGTTTTGATAAAAATAAGGCCTGTTTTAAAAACCGTGTTCAAGCAATAGTTAAAAAACAGTAATAACCAGTGGTGGAAAGTAGTACATTTACACACATTTACTGTACTTAAGTACACATTCTAGTTACTTGTATTTTACCTGAGTATTTCCATGCTATACTACTTTATACTTCTACTGTACTACATTTTGGAAGCCAAGTGTATACTACAGTGAGGTGATGTGCCTTTTTCTGTGGTATTGCAATAATTGTTCATTAAAGTTGGAAAATATGTGTGGATCAAATATTTTACTAAAATAAACAAATGACTTATTCCAAATTCTGGTATTCCACCACTGGATAAAACAACAGCATTCTCTGAAAATGTGACGCAACATTGATGTAACAGCGCCCTCTGCGGACACTCATTTCCGGTGAACATGGCATAGCAGCGTAATTTCCGAGGCTCCCTGAACGCAGCCTTTTCACCGCATCAACCTGCCCAGTTTATTATTAGCCGTTTAGTCCGTTTGTCTTTCATACAGGTGTGTTTCCACTCGTCCTTTTGTGTCAAATGCAGAAAACTCCAGATGGGAAACTAAATGGCCGGTGACTCACAACAGACCGGAATGTTTGTGGGAAACAAAAAAACAACAAGCAACAACGGTGACATGTTAGCCTCAGTAGGACAGGTGCCTGTCGATATTTGAAACGTTAGCAGCATTGTTGTGCTACAGAAATCAGTGTTTCGGCTTCACGAAGACGACATAAAAGGACATCATTTATCAAGGTAAGAAGAACATTTAACTGTCTGTATGTCTAGGTTTGTTGAGCTTATTGCACTCTCAGGAACTCAGCCAGTGTAGCTAACAAGTAGCAAATTAGCTAACGGTTGGTTGACCCCTTAACCTAGGTTAGTGTTAATGTGGCTAATGGTTGTGATCTGGGAAAACGTGCTATAAATAACGACTTTCTAACAGCGTGTTAAGAGCAGGTTCACAGGCCTGCGTGAGGTGGAAGAAGTACTCTTGTACTTAAGTAAAATTAGAAATACCACAGTGTAGGAATACTCTGTTACAAGTAAGAGTCCTGCTATCAAAATTTCCCTCATGAAAAAAGTAATTCTGCAAAGTAACCAAAAGTATTAAATAAGTGTAGTAAGTAAAAGTACACTATTTACATTTGAATTGCAGTGGAGTAGAAAAACAGTCCCTCAAAATTGTATTTAAGTACATAACTTCTATTTAGTTACTATGCACCGTGTTCATAGCAGATTCACAGAGTGAAAACCCTCATGCCGACAAGTGGAAACACTGATGACTAATTGGGATACAACTTTTTGACGGATGTCAACAACACTTGGCAGGTTTCTACTTTACCTGGAGGTCATAGCATTGAAACAGTCTGTTTTAAACAAGCTTATCTGAGCAAGCAGGACAACAGACTTGTTTCAGAGGTTGTCTCAGGGCCTTACTGTAAGCTAAAGTGCATTTTACTTTCATTTTTACTTTCTGTGGTGTGGTAAGTAAATCCGTTCACATGGACTCACAAAAAGGTTGATATAAGGCACAGTTGACCTGTTCACATTTAGATTTTGGATGGTGTTTTTAAACAGAAAATACAATGTAACCCCCTATATGGTTTCTCTATCCTGAGCGATACAGTTGTTTGACAGGCTGTGTCCATGTGTAAAACTTATTTGTATGTGAATGGCCATTTAAGGGTTAAATACATTGCCTTGGGTAATGTAACATGATGGGTACTATTTTCTGATATTTTACAGTCCAAATGATCAATCTACAAATGTATGAAACAACCCACACATTAATCGATAAACACAATTATAGGTTTACCCTCAAACAAACTAAAGTTTCTTTAAGTGTTGTTTTGAAATCCTGTCAATTGAATGTTTTAAATGTTTTGCTTGGTTACATGATCAACATAGCTGTGAACTAAGTATTGAATCGTCTCCTTGGTTCAACACTTAATGTAAGGCAGTTTGATGTATAATGAGCATTTCTCCTCCCCTGTTTCTTCTTAAACTTAAAGCAACCAGATACCTACAGAGGGTGGAGCTCCACATCAGGAAACCTGCCGCCTCCTCCCTCTCCCCCTCCACTCCCATCCCTCTCTCACCTGCCCTCACCTTCCACCTTATTATCTCCTATCCCCACAACTCCCTCTTTTTCCATCTCCATCCATCGCTGACATGGCGTCGGCTCAGTCGGAGCAGTCCAGCGTCCTGCAGGACGAGCTCACCTGCCCCGTGTGCCTGGACTTGTACCGCGACCCGCACTTGCTTCCTTGCGGCCATAACTTCTGCAAGAACTGCCTCAACCGCTTAAGGCGACAAGCGGATCGAGGTCGCTTCCGCTGCCCCGAGTGCCGCGACAGCCACCGCTGTGGCCTCAACTTTCAGAAAAACTTCAAACTAGCCAATATTGCCGACGACTACCGGCACCGGCGCAGCGCCACCACCACTGCGGCTGCTGCAGCTTCAACATCCAGAGAGCCGCTGTCCTCTAGTCTTTCAGTGCAGCAAGGCAAGAGTGTGTTGGCTGTTCCCTGCGACTACTGCCCCGCAGCGGCTGCAGAGGCATCGGCCGTCAGCGCTGTGGACGACAAGTATTCTGCTGCTTCAGGATCTGTGGTGGTGATGGAGAAGCAGGAAGCCGCAGCCGCCTCCGTGTCGATGTTTGCCGTCAAGACGTGCCTGAAGTGTGAGGTGTCGATGTGCCAGGAGCACGTGAAACCACATCTGGAGCTGCCGGCGTTTCGCGAGCATCCGCTGACTGAACCCATGAACGACTTGTGGAAGAGGAAGTGCCCGGATCACGATGAGATATACAGGTAGGAGGCAGGAGCGCACATTCTTAAGAGAAACTGATAAATGATCCGTGGACAAAGTTTGTCTTTTGTTGTATTTAATAAAGACAGTTTATATACAAGTGAAATCGATCTCAAATGTAGGAACAGACCTACTTCATCCTCAGAGGATAGAGAAGTTCTGCAGCTCATAATATATATATTTTAAATTATTGTATGAAAATTTGACACAACAGTAATATTTTAAAGATATTTAGTTGTTAGCACTTTTGAAGAAAGCTGCCCTTCCTTTAGCAAGCACAGTCATTTGAAAGGTTTTTCTGAGTTCTGTTTTTATTTGGTGTGAAACTCCAGGTATTACTGCATGGATGACAAGATGTGTGTGTGCAACGCCTGCACCATAGAAGGAGGACACTCGGGACACAAAATCAAGACCCTGAAGAACACCATGAAAGATTTCAAGGTACACCTTTTATTATCATCATGGCTTTTACACAGGTTAGAAAACAGTCATTTTTAATATTATTTTTTGTTGATTATTAAGGCAACTTTCACATTTTTTAAGTTGCTTTGGAAAGCCCTATATTTTACCCCGTTACATTATAAGGCTAACAAACCAAATGGTCTACATGTTCAGTATTTAACATTTATTATATTTAGATATACATGTGTAGGAGCTCTTGTGCTTTGTAGCCTACTCCATTCCCAGCCTTCTCTGTGTGTGTGTGTGTGTGTGTGTGTGTGTGTGTGTGTGTGTGTGTGTGTGTGTGTGTGTGTGTGTGTGACATGACCTTGTGGTCTTTCCATAGGAGAGTTAAGTCCTCTTCCTCCATTCTCCTGAACAGAGTGTAACTCTGAGAGGCTTCCAGTTCACTGTGCTGGTTGTCCAGTCCAGAAACCTGTTGAATTTAACATGTGGCATGAGTCACACAGAACTGACCCCAAATCAGTGTCATTTCCAGACAATTTTCCTTGTGTTGGCAGCGAATGGACATAATTAATACATCAACAGTGTAATAGACTCCTCTGTTTCTTTGTACAGACAGTGTCCATAATAATCATTCCGGACAATGTCTTAGATCGGATATTATTGGATATTTCAATGGGTTTTAGGTCTTCTTTTAACCTTAAAAAGACATTATAAGCAGCAGTAAAACAAAGTACTTTCCATTGGCATTGTA
>NW_011359061.1:0-5602 GCF_000735185.1 Notothenia coriiceps | reverse complement strand
ACAGACATCCCCAGTCAACTCGTTTTTCTTTTTGTAGTCCTCGCTGTTCGCGTCCGGATATTGCCATCGTAACCACAACCTCACACACTGGTACTGAATGTGCTACAAAGTCTTCCTACCGAGCCAAATATACCAAAAGATGTATGTAAACGACAGAAGAAGCGATCGAAATGTGTATTTCAGTCGAAGGCCACGCCCCCCACATCTGTGCCCCAGTTGATCGGAAAACCAGTTAATCTGGAACACCGGCTCCGCTGCGGCTGAAACAGTGAAGAACCAGAGCTAAATCAGGCTGTAGCCCGGAACTGGCTCTGGAACCGGTTTGGTTGAAAAGGGGCAGAACCAGAGAAGAACCAGTTAAGCACCAGAAAAGCACAGGAACTGTTCTTGAACCGGAACCGGTTTGGTTTATTGGCGGTTGTCAAACCACTTAAGAGTACTGGAGATACAAGAGCTATTGAGTCAGTGTTGAGGTGCTGTTGCTTTGGTCTGGATCTGTGAGCTAACCACGCCCCATTCATTTGAATATAAGAAATGGAAATGTCGTGGCATTATGAAATACAAGTCCCCTGAAATAAATAAATGTGGCATTATGAAATAAAAGTCTCTTGAAATAAATAAATGTGGCATTATGAAATAAAAGTCCCCTGAAATAAATAAATGTGGGATTATGAAATACAAGTCTCTTGAAATAAATAAATGTGGCACTATGAAATAAAAGTCTCTTGAAATAAATAAATGTGGCTTTATGAAATAAATAAATTTGTATTTAAATGTACATTTATATATATTTATTGCCTCATTTATTTATTTCAGAATGTATTTCATAACCTTATTTATTTCATAGGCATATTTATATGTATATGTATTTAATTATTTATGCATTTATTTATTTAATTTAGCCTTAAACTGCATTCCATAGAGGATAACATCATATGTATATCCTTTGTTAAAATATTCCCTAAGGATTTCCATCTCTTCTTCTTCCAAACTCAGTTTAACATTTGTGCAGAAACAGCTGAATAGTACCAAACAGGAAATACGTGGCGCTGTCGGATGCTGACCAATAATGAAGTGTAATTTCTTGACTGGCAGCGAAACAACCAATCATAGCAATGCTACTCCGGCTGGCTCTGTCCAATCAAAAGTGTTCTCCCTAAAGGAATACCCTTTCCGTAATTTTTGAAATGTTGTTGTGTTTTGTGAAATGCTGTAGTGTTTTGTGAAATGTTGTTTTGACTTGCACTTCAGGGCCACCATATATTTGTACTCCCGGTGGGCTGATTTTGACTACCATGAGCATTGTTGCAACCATTGGATATTGAAAAAATTATTATCTCTACTGTGGACAATTATTTTTCAAATAAATAGACAATCTGTTAAATCCAAATGATCCATAGTCCCCTAAATATTCAAATTCGACCCAAAATGTAACAAAATCAGACACTTTCTGCATTTTTTTTATCCTGAATTGCAAGAAATGGACTCAGCATCCTCAAAACCCCCAACAACCAATCCAAAATTGTCCAAATCAGCAAATAACGCTAATAACGAAGTGATGTTCTGATATGATTTAGCGTGAATATAAAACGTGATTTGGACCCTGATTGTTTTAATCCAGTGTGTGTTGATGCCACATACTGTTGTGTTGTTGGTGAATACTATCAGTTGATGCACAGGGCCACAGTTTCACACTATGGTATGTGGTGTTGGTTGTAAAAGGAGGACATGAGCAGTCTGACAGTGAAATCTGACCAAACAGTGGCCAGACCTCGTTCTGCATTGCTGAGAGTTTTGTTCTCAAATGTCATATCCTGGGAAGGAAGTGTGTCATGGTCATGGTGGGGGTGACCCGGTTGCCCCTCTTGGTTTTGCCGGTCTTGCTGAGGCCGATGTACATGCCAGGGTAAACCGCTGATTCGTAGGCGTTATAGTTGTTGGCCAGGAGATTCTCCTTGAACTTGCACTCATCGTTGAAATTGCCCTGAGGAAAGGAAAACAGAAAACAGTCATGTATTAGTTCGAACTAGTCACTGTTTAGCTCCTGAAATGTGACAACTTCTTCACTTTATTTTCACATCATGACAGACCAAAATCACAATACACACTAGAGGAAACAATGTGATATTTTCTGTTATTCATCCCAGTCTAATTATCCTGGTTCCTCATGTCTTGCTTGTTCAATTAGTTTGGACTTATTTAAAACCAAGATAAAGCACACTCAAAGTGAATCTGACAGTGAGGGAATGTTTTCTTGTAATGCTTTAAGTTATTAAAACTGATTAAAACATTTAATTGTTTATTGAATTAAAAAACGAACATGAACCTCATCCGACTCAGCAGAAATTTGAAGTTAACAGAGGCCAATTAAAATTATATCTGAAATGAAGGGAATCCTTGTCTCATCTCTAACACCTCCCATCAAACTGGCTTTATTTAAAAGGGAGACTTTACATTATCTATCAGACACATGCAACATCACAGTCATCTTACTTGAAAGATCACAAGATAAGTCTTTGAGCTGATGCTCCAGTGCTTGCATTATGACATCTATACGGTTAGATCTGGAGAAATCACCGGGGAACCATCCTCGTGAGTCACCTTCACCACAGACACTTCACCCTCCCCCCCCCCTTTTACATTAATGTTTGCTAATGTAAGGAAACACATCAGCGGCTCGGCAGACTCCCTCACTGAGGCTGGGGGCCTCACCAGCCAAAGGTCAATCTGAAACCCCCGACCCGCCCACCTCTGTGTATACAGGCCTGCTGTTACATGAGTAACTGCTGGATGACTAACTGTTGTTTGGATTACGGCTGAGTTAGCCTCATTCAGCGTTCAAAACAATTTTAACTGCAGTGTTTTGGCGCGCGCTGTAATAAAACATTACACCTATAGCTCAGGGCCACAGGAAATGACCTACAATTAACTGTGACATTAATAAACTCAGACAAAAGCAGCCAGCTCAGTGTGTGTACGTCATCAGGTTATTAATAGTTCTAACAGTTATATGTTTCAATTACTGAATTACGGCAGTTCAAAAATTATTTCAAAGTCACAAACCCTCAAATTACAACCTGTAGCGAGTAAAACTCTAACACAGAAAAGACCTGTCTATGCTGCCCCAGAACGATTTTTCTTTTTCCATTTTTTTCTCCCTGCGTATAGTGGTGACCATACCCAGGTCCAAATGGACCAATCAGTGGAGCTCCTCACACACACACACTCACTCAGCCTTATGTATTCTCAGCCGCGGTACTCCGCGGAGTTTCGCCGGCACACATACACTCACTCAGCCTTATATTTTCTCAATCGCGGCTCCGTGGATCTCCACTCACAGTTCGCCACACACTCACGTGTGTGTGTGCTCAGGCTGAGTTCTGCGGTGTCTCGCTGTCTCGCAGACCCCACGCAGCAACCAGGAAACGACACCAGTAATCCAGCTCACACTGTCCGCTCCTCGAGCCCTGCAACGTCCCGCCAACACGGCACCCAGACCGCACGCAGCATTCTCATCTGTTTGCCATTACTGGTGTCATTTTCTGGTTGCTAACAAACGCCATTGTAACACATAAACACTGATGTTCCGCTGTAACGGTGATGGACTCATCAGAACATAGTGGGCGAGATGACCAATCAGAGCACAGTGGGCTCATGGGGGTGGGGGGGCAGGAGCTCCAACAAGCCGTTTAGGACAGAGAGTAAAGAAGACACATACTATACAGAGATGCTGTATGAGAAACCAATGTGAGTTTGGAACATTGAACAATGTAAATCTATTCTAGTAGACCTCAACAATGGAATTATGATCAATAGAAATGGTCATGACATGGGACCTTTATACATCAATAGCCTACACACTGATTTTCTGCCTTGCGTTTATTTTAAATGTTGCAGCTTTAAACATTCTGTTGTAGCTGCTGTGCAGCAGGTATTTAGTTTGTTACTATCCACATAATCCCAGATTCACCCTACTCACAGCCAACACCATGATAAAGCACTCTGGTTCAGCTAGTTGAAGTTCCAACTCAGTGGGTTCCTGCCATGCGTTCACAGATGAGACAGGATAGCAGCCATTAGGGAGATACAGGGATACTGTCGAACAGAGTTTTATTGGATCAACTCCCTCTCATCAACATTCGGGTACATCACTTGTAAAGCTTCTGCTTTTGTTACCTAGGGACTCCGGGTGTAAATTAGCATTTTTGCTAACTCTTAACATGTTCACATCTTGTATTTTTTTTTCAATTAGTGCTCTGTCCCTTTCACATAAATAGGCCTACATGTGAACTTTAGTTGTCCACACATTTTATACAGTGTTCATTTAAAAACAACCAATCAAAATCATGTAAGGCAATCATGTAAGGCAAATGCAAGGTAAATATGAACTATATGCTTATTTCAAACTTTATTAATGGAATCAGGAAACTTTATTCAGAATCAGAGGTGGCAAAAGTACACACTCTTTTTACTTAATTAGAAGTACAGATACTTGTGTAAACAAATACTTTGGTAAAAGTAGAAGTACTGATTCAACAAAGCACAGTCTCTGAAATGTACTCACAGTAAAAAGTAAAAAGTAACTTTTAAACTGGCTGTTTTTGTGGAAAGCTAACTGAACCATACATCATATTAATATAATATAATATTAATATAAGTGAAAAGGAGCTTAATTTAAACTTTTATTACTGCCATTCTGAATGTATTCAGCGTGAACAACAAAAACAGGAGGCTACCTGTATTTGCTGTCGCCAACATTGTAGATGGGTTACTTTGCCTTAATATAGGCCTAAACAAATCAAACTAAAAATGATTGTAGTGAATTAGCCACAAATCATTTTTTGCACCCACAACTTCAAACATCTCCCTTAAGTAAGGACATGGATGCGGGATGTCTTGCTGGTGGTCTGATGAATCGCCTCCGTCGATGTTATCTTCATTTTCAGTCATCTCGCTGACTGTACTAGCGATACTCTTGGACATTATGCCGTTAGACCTTTCTCCCTTAACGTCTCTGCCTAGCTGTTTCGTCATACGTCTTTTACGTTGTTTTCATCTGTCGTGCATGATCTGCACACCATGGGCCTTCCTTATTTCTCTAATTTCCCCTCCTCGACTCCTCGAATCCTCCTGTAGTGACCCGGAAATGGTTTTCGGCGCGCCATGTTGAAGGACATCTAATTTCTTGAAATGCACATTGAGGACCGAGGATCGAGCGTCGAGGAGGCTCTCTGGAGGAGCTTTAATCAAGGATACACAGATAGGTCCTCCACGGCTCTTCCCTGGATGCATTTCCGGCAACAGTGATGTTTAAAAGAGTCGTGACGCACGGCCGGACTTATCTCAGCCAATGACAGCTCTGCAAGCATCCCCTGGATATTATTGTATTAACTGCTTTCATTGCGATGCGATGTTTACAGTGAGAACAGCTGTGAGGTCCGTGCAGAAAGCAGAGCAGTGTGTATATAATATATATCACTCAGTATAACAGGCAGGCGCTCCGGATTCCAAAAAAAGTGCGTGTGTATGGCCCAATCCCAAACCACGCCCTACACCTACACACTCCCCCTCCGTGACGGAGTGAACTCAGTGGAGTGACACA
>NW_011359060.1:0-2423 GCF_000735185.1 Notothenia coriiceps | reverse complement strand
TTCAAGGTTGATGAGGGAGGGGTGCATGTTGAGGGAGGGGTGCATGTTGAGGGAGGGGTGCATGTTGAGGGAGGGGTAAATGTTGTCAGATTGAGGAATAAATTCACCAGGAGAGTTTTCTTGACTAATAGAATGAATTCTGGGGGTTGGAGCTTAGACTTTTCCCCTTTCAATTTGAAGGACCACCCTAAAAAAACATAAATAAATAAACAAACTAACAAATACATAAAAGAGGTAAATGGTGATCAAGGAAAGATAAAATAACAAACCAAATAAATCGATAAACCATCTTCTTTTATCCTCCTTTAGGTCAGACAGATTTCTCACCTGATTTTTACTCCGTTCCACAATTTCCTCTTTGGCTGCTTCTGCTCGCCCCTCGTTTCGACAAACCATGTGAATAGTTCCTCCTGCAGACTCAAAAATAAAAACACACATGAGTGGACAAGCCAGCAGCAACGTGAGAACAAATTAAACTAAAACAGTAACGTGTGCAAAAGACAAAAACCCCATTAAAGTCATGATGCTCCGATTAAAACCCAGCTGCTACGATATCTGCAAATATGTTCATTGTTATTTCATCTGCCAATCATTTCTCTGTTGATAGTTTGGTCTTTAAAATCTCTGAAAAGAGTGAAAATCCCAGTCCTTCAAAAATATATAATCATACATACATTGTTTTGTGTTGAAGCGGGGAAATATATTTGAGAAGAACTGCATTTTCTGATGAAGAATTACTTCACCAGTTAATTAATAGAATATATAAATATCAGTCTATAGTGCATTCATATTATTCCGTCTCTTATTTATATGATAGTGTCGATATGTCAACTTCCTCTATAGTGCATATACCCATACATACTGCATATACTTTAAAATCCGTCATATATGTTATTTTATTATACCATAAAAACACTTTTTTTATTTGCACTTCTGGATGGATTCTAACTGCATTGTCTCAGTACTCAGATAATAAAACAATTACTCATTTACTGAATTACTGATAGCTGGAAGCATAAAAGTTTGAAGTCGCCTGACAACGTTTGCCGTTGGTTAGAGCCACTTCAACACTCACCTCTGCTGGCTATTTCCTGCGCCGTGGCTTTACCGATCCCACTGTTAGCTCCTGTGATCATGAAGGACCTCCCACTCAGGTTCACATCCAGGTCTGCAGCAACAAAATGCTTCGCTGCAGCTTCATAGCCACTCCTAATAGGAAGAGAACATTAGAGGTCCCCTATTATACTGTTTGTCATCAATATATTACAGGTCTCAGATATATACAGAACATGTCTCTGAAGTGTTTGGTTCCAAACAGATCATTGCAGCATTACCCATAATCCCCTCTGTTTCAGCCCTGTTTCAAAAGTGCTAATTCTCTGTCTGTTACTTTAGATGAAAAATAAGGAGCCCCTCCCCACGCCCCTCTGAGAGAGATTTGGTTAAAAAGAACACAATAGGCGCTTTCACACCGCAGTACTTTTCCCGTTTAGTTCCTATAGTTCCTGGGATTTTGCGTTCACACCAAAAAGAGAACTTAGTTCATGAGAACTTTTCCCCCCTTTTCCGTCCCTGCTAGAGAGGTGGTACTTTCCTGAGGAGAAAAAAAGTTCCCATTTCTGATTGGCTGGGTGGATTGCAAACCACGCCCCGTAAAACTCCCAAAAGGTTTGTAAACGTGAAGCCGCCATTTTATTATCCTCGCATTAGCATTAGCCCCGCGCACCAACGCAGAGAGACTAACTTATGGCAACACAAAATAAAACATGAGAGCGGTGGAGATGTCGGCGTTCTGGCGATTACCTCGGAAGGCTTCAGTAGAAGCTGCTGGGAGTCCCAGCAGCTTCTACTGAAGCCAGTCCCCAACTCCGGGGACTTCGGGCGGCAGTATACGCCGTGAAGTGGTTTGCGGCCGGCCAGTAAACCCAAAGCAGAAGAAGAAGTGACATCAGCGGCTTCATTTGCCTAATCCTCCCTCAGGGACTTATTCTGGTGTGAACGCGATCGGCTCTTTAGTTCCATGGGGGAACTAAGTGCTGGGAACTAAGTACGGCAAAGTACTTGGTGTGAAAGCGCCTAATGGTTCGTTATGACATCATAAAGTGGCCAAAATGTGATCAGCTCATTTTCAGACAGGTTTTTATATAAATGGATCAGGACAAAAAGAGACTTTCAGAATCTCTTTACACAGAGGGGACACATGTTGATGTATATAAGACATGACAAAGTGGATTTTGCATAATAGGTGACCTTTAAAAAGAAGACATATTGGCACCAACAATACCACATTCAAGGCTTTTATTGTCATGTGAACATAGCCACAGTGTAGTTATGACAATGAAAATCTTGTGCAACACAATAAAATAGATAATAGTGCAAGTAAATACAATAAAATAGAATAGAAGTAGTGCCATAAGAGTCTA
>NW_011359059.1:2500-5547 GCF_000735185.1 Notothenia coriiceps | reverse complement strand
GTCAATGAGGAAGAAGGTGTTCTGTATCCTTAACTACAGCCGAGTACAGCAGGGTCGCACGTGCTTCAACGTCACGCCAACTTAAGATCCATATTCAAACATACAGATTCTAAATGGTACAAGTTGAAGCGTTTGTTTGAACAGTTTGCAGGAGGCAGGTACTTACTTACTACTTTCAAGCAGAACAGGGCAAACAAACTTAGGAGTGTTTACGTGTTCGTTGTAATGACGTAAAACGGCCTGGACAACTTCTGTAGTCCTATTCAGCCACATGTTAACAACCATCGTTTCTCAGACACGTAAACTCTTCAAAAATCACCAGTGGGGTCACTGCTGGTGTATTTAATGTCGTAGAACAAAACGTGGTCTGTCTCTTCAATTTGTGTCTAACACAGACCTTATTTGGAGCTATTTTCCAAAATCCTATGGAGAAATTGCATTGCTTTTTGTCGAAGGAACCGGATGTTGTAAAAATGCTAACTTACTTCCGGGTTTTAGGACGCGTCACTGCGGTTCTCTATTAAGGAGACTCTGTTTTGTTGGTTGTAGAGTGGCAAGGGGCGTTATGTATGAATGCAGCATAAGTGCTCGAGTTGACTGCCTGAACTAGCTCGCAGGCTTTGCCCCATTTAGCGAAAAGTTGACTAGTTGGCTAAATCTTGTGAGAGTAACATCAATGGTTTTTTATGCATTAAGTTGTTCATTTTACTAATTTCACTCAATATGCAGTGGTGGCAATGACACACATAAAAATGGCCGACACTCTGACCACTCTACATTGATTAATGGCAATGTCCAAACATCTCCTATTCTATTTCTATGGATATGACACTACGGATCAATATATATATATAAACACATATTTAACTAATAGCTATCACCATACAACTTCTGCAGTTCATTACTTAAATAAAGACCATTCTTTTTTTTATAACAGGCCTTATTAACTAATTTTTTTAAATGTGCAAATTAGGTATTATCTTGCTAAATAGTAAATATGTGCTCATTTTATAAATTTCTGGAGTATTGGTTCTAAATAAATGTTTGATTATGTTGACTTATTTGAGTCAACACTTTTGTAGAGAAAATATCTCTGTGTTTTATTCGGGGATTCTGTCAACAGCCATAAAAAACATCAATTTTCACTAAATAACTCATTTTGAGAAAATCACCTCTCAAGACATTTTTTTTTTATTGTGGAGTTCAATAACTTTACATGTTCCAAAGATTAACTAATAAATACTACCATGAAGTTGTTTACTTTACTTACTCACACAATGACTAATTGTGGTCTCTGATGAGGCATTATCTAATGCTGTTGTATTTTTAGGAGAAATCTACACAGGCAAATAGACAATATCAGTTAAATAAACACCTACATTATAATTTTTGGATGTTTCCTATCCACTAGTCTGAAAAAAGACAGCTTAAATGCTTAAAATGGATTAGTTCATGGAAAAACAATGGTTTTGCCTGTAGTGTCACACCACCACTCTGATACTGCAGAAATCTCATTGTTTGGACAGAAAGTATGTCTGCTCTCCTGGACTCCATCCACCTCCTCCCTGTAAGAGCCTGCTCAGAGTGTGTGAGTGTGTGTTTGTACGTGTGCCCGGAGTGAGTCCTGGAGCCGAGCAGATAAAACCCATCCCCTCTTTAAAAGGGCCAGAGGAGAGGGAGGAGGAAGGGGCTACCGTGGTACAACAATGGGCCAAATGAACATGTGGCTGCCAGGGTGCAGCGAGACAGACAAAGGTGGCAGCACCGCCCGCACTAATGCATCAAACGGGTGAATAAACCATCACCATGCACATCTGGTGGATTCAGTGGGCTGCTTTCCCAGAAATAGATTAACTATCAGCTATCCTTAAATAACAATCTGTCATGTTCAAATAATGTAGTGTCTAAATCCTGCGGAGGCTCGTGAAGCAGAGTAGATCCAGAACTGGTCATCCAATGTTTTAGTCTACCTAGATTATAAAGTAATATGCATAATGCACACGGTTAGAAAATGAAATAGCTGACTGCTGATGTTCTCCATAGAAAGAAAAAGTCATCCATCATTCCCCCTGCTGTCTCATTTGTCTTCCGTGCGGATGTTCACATACTGTAGATGCTTTCTCCATCTCATGTTTCCTTCTTCTCTCTTTTTCTGTATTCCTCTCGTTTTACAGGATTGCACTGTGTACGAGACAGAAAATAAGATTCTCCATGTGGTAAGTTTCTGCTTTAAAATGCTTCTTGTGTAAAGCTCAATTCAAATTGTGGGACTGTTTTTCCATCACAGAAAACACTGAAGAGGCACTGTGGCATTCTCAGCTTTAAAAGAGGAAAATAGTTACAACAAGACTGTTATCAAACTGTTTACAGTCTGATAATATAGCATCAATCTCTCTGTTGTTGCACATTATACAAAACATATAATAAAGTAATTATCGTATATAAAGTACCTTGACATTTTTCACATTCAACCACCAATAAATTCTTTTCTGAAAAGAAAATCTAGCAAGTTTAAAATTTGCAGAGTAGTTCTGCTTTTTGTAAAATACATACAAATTCCCACACAATATCAGGTGTGGTCTTAAATGGTATTGATAGACCAACAATAGTTATTAAGCAAAAAATGTAATAATCCAATAATTATAACTACTCTAAAACATATCACATTTTGGATGTTATCATATAATATTAATGCATATTCCATTTAGATTATAATGCATTTTTCCTTTGCGTTGGGCAATAAACCAGACATCAATGAGTACCAAAAAAATAAAAACCAACAACAATAATATGAATTTACTCCCTTTCGGACACATATGATTTTTTATTATTATTATTAATATGAAGACTTTTTTTGTATCATGAATGTGGATAAATACTGTATTTTAACAATACGGTATTCTGTTTTTTCACATTTGTTATTTTTTATTTGTTATTTTTTTAATCTGTTTGAAATAAAGATTGAAAAAAAATTAAAATAATTGTGCTAATATAGCTTCCTGCATGAGGGACGTGCTTTCACAATTTTAGATCCAATAAAAGAGCCG
>NW_011359058.1:0-6920 GCF_000735185.1 Notothenia coriiceps | reverse complement strand
TGTTGAATCCTGCTTAGTGTTATTTACATTGTAGTGTTTTGTGTGAGGACCTGCAGCTACAAATGTTTTAACATCCTTTCTGGGTTTTTTTTCTTTTCTTTTGAATTTTTTTTTGTATCTGATGCAGGATGGGTGTGTCACACATTGAATGGAAATTAACACTTCCTGTTGAAAATAAACGAGGAAACCCTCCAGATTGCCCCAGTTCAAAAGTTTTAGCAGTTTTGGATTAGCAATGGATCCAAAGTAATTCTATATAGATGCTGAGGTGACTATTTTCGGGCAAATTGATATATTTTTTTCTCGGAGAGCAGAGTGGCAGTACCTGCTGCAGTACTATGAAGCTCAATCCCTATCTGAACTCTGCTGTTGCATAGTAATGTATTTATTCCTTTAATGTATTTATTCCTAAAAAGTATTTTAATTTGTTTTGTAAAGCACTTTGAATTGTCGTGTACAGAAAAGTGCTCTATGAATAAACTTGCCTTGCCTTGCATATATTCTCTCTATTGCGTAGTACAGCCCCACCCAATGACTTATCAAAACATGCCACCTCCATGTTGCTGTGTTTTACCGCTCAGTGCTTCACTAAGAGCAGGTCTATGAACAGCAGATTAGAAATCACTACCGAGGCAGGTAATATTAGGAGTTTTTAGAGGATTAAGAGTTAGGGGTCCAGTAAAAGGAGAGCATTGACACACTTCCATATTTTTTCTATCACAACATCATAATCATTTCTATAACAAAAAAACCAAGTGGTGGATATCACAGTCCTCATTTTCTATAATATGTTAGATTGTCTCTTCTTGTTTAAGGCCTTCCTCTTTTAATTTACTTAAATGTAGTTTTAATTATATGTTATATTCACACTTGTATTTACTATATAGGGTTAGTGTTAGGGATTATAAGTGATTATATATGATTTATTTTATAGATTTTAGACAACAAATAGAAACAATTGCATAACAAAGGTCAGTCTCAACAAAGGAGTGTGCAGGTTCATTGCTGTGCTTTTAGAAAGTGTTATTTGAATAAAAGCCACTAAACACCAGAGACACCACACATTGAAAAATGAACTCACCCCCAAGGAACGTTCCTCCATTTGAGAGGCAGAACTGAAAAGCAAAGTAAACATTTGCAGTAAAACATTAGTCCCATTTTGATTGATTTGATCTATTAGGCAATATTTTTGAAACATTTGGAGTTACGTAAGTCTTTGGAGAATATTGGGGGGGGGGATTCGTTGACGAAGAATTTTCCAGATGTAATCATCCTTCTCAGTGCGCTCAGTATCAGTGTATCAGTGTCATCACTTGTCTCGAGTTCTGAGTGGTAGTTCTTCACAGGAATGATGCAGCTTGTTGGGAAACCCAACACGCCACTCACCTCCTCAATCTACATTTAAGAATTTGACATTTAATAAATGAAAGTGGTGATCCAAGGAGATTTTGCTGTTACAATATTACAGTGTAAAACAAGATTATATTCTAACCTTAATTACAGCTCTTTACAAACTAAATGACAGACATAAACTTACCTTTTAAGATAAGATCAATAATACACTTTATAAGATCAATAATACACTTTATGTTAGGGCACCTTTCAAAACATTCAATGTAACTTTAAAATCAAATCAAAAATAAAATATGAGTGGCACTACAATACACAAATGTGTTGAGTAGGAAACCACAGAGGACAATTACATTCAAAGGAGCAATTCAAGCGAGTGAAGCTAGTTTGAACACATTATATTTTAGGCTTAATTGAAAATAACACATTGTCTGACATCATATTTGTTATATCATTACTGTTATATCATTGCTTACTATTCGTGGTTATCAAGTATCAGACACTTAAACTACAGAGAAGGTTTTAAGAAATAGGACTATACTGACAAATGATATCTTATCCTTTCATTGTCTGTTCTGGATCTGGATCTGGATTAATACTGAGCAGAACCCAGAGGTATCACGCTCAGTGGGAGATGGATGATCCCCGCTAGATGTCTCTTAAAATTTGCCGGAAGCACTCCACGGTTTCTGCGATGACAGCTTCTTCTGGTAGCAAGTTCCACTCTCTGATTGTTCTCGTAAAGAAGGAGTATTTAAGAGTGTCACTAGTTGCAAAAATTTGCTCAAAGTTCAAAGAGTTGGCTTTGCGGGTTGCACTTCTTCAAACTGGCTCTAGGTACATTGATGCATCAATGGCTGAGATGTTATGGACAATCTTGAAGAAGAGAACCAAACGAGCCAATCACCGCTTTTCACTTAATTCCACCCAGTTCAACTGCTTGAGCATTTCTGTGACACTGCTGTCCCATTCATAATCTCCAAAAATGAATCTTGCACCTCTTCTTTGTACTGATTCCAGGGCATCACTGTCTTTATCAGTGTAGGGGTCCCAGACCGAGCTGGTTTACTCTAGTTTAGAACGTACTAGGGCCACAAAAGTTGTCTCCTTCAGTTTCTGGGGACAGCGTCGCAGGTTCCGGCGTAGGAAGCCGAGCGAACGGTTTGCCTGTGTTACAATTTGGCCAATGTGTTGGCCAAATTTCAGGTTGTTATGGATTTCTACCCCAAGATAAGGCTGGTGGGTCACCTCTTTTAACACCTGGCCACATAGAGTATAATTTTTAATGTGCGGGTTTGTTGATCTGCTTGTTCGTAGGACGTAGCACTTACTAGTATTAAAGCACATTCCCCAAGTGTTAGCCCATTCCTGAAGTCTAGTCAGGTCACCCTGTAGGTCTTCTTGGTCACTTCCATTTTTAATAGGCCTGTAGAGCAGGCAGCTCATCCGCGAATAACCGCACTGTAGATGCTACATGTGACGGCAGGTCATTAATGTAGCATAAGAAAAGCAATGGACCCAGCACAGTGCCTTGTGGGACACCAGAGTCAACGTGAACTGTACTTGATTTCACCCCTTCTACGACTACTTGTTGGCTCCTTTGCATAAGAAAGGTTGTGGTCCAATCAAGTATTGGGCCGGTTATACCGATGTGGGCCAGCTTTAGCAACAGGCGCTGGTAATGAATATTGCCTCTTCAGCTGGGACATACACAACCCAATGAATACATAAAGTGCTCAGCCCCAGGTTATATGTGTATCTTCAATGATTGATGCCGATAGTGTGCTCTTGAATATACAGAAAAGCTGTTTCAGCAGCAAGGCTGCCGAGCGTCTGCCTCCGAGAGGACTGGATCCCAGAGCTAAATCATATCACTGCCCCATGCCGAGACAGCCAGAGCTCTGTAAATGGTATTACTGCTGGAGTAATTGCATTTTATGTCCATTTCAGGGCTAATGGATCATCCTGTTCAACCAGCACTGTGGTCGTTACCTTATACAGAAAGCACTAATGCACACACAATCAAGACTTCATTATATTTTGAAACGAATAAAGGTTACAGCTGAAGAGTTCACTTAAAGTTGTTCAAAAATCTTGTCAATCAAGCTATGGAATTTTTTTTGTATAATTAGATATGTTTTAGAATTTATAAATCTTATCCTCATAAACATACATTGTTAAATAATTTTGACACTAAGGATACATCTCTATCCTTATTTTATTTGTATCTTTATAAGATAGTTGTTTTACCATTTTAGCCACTTTTAATAGAATATATATTACTCTATATGGAAAGTATATATATAGAATAACATATAGTGTAACCAAGTAGAGACAATGAGGATGACATGCAACAAAGGTCCCTAGAAACAAACTTAGGATGTTTGTTTACATGGCATGTCTTAATTACAACCCATCTGACTTTACTCCATATTTTTAACACTAAATAATTCACTTTTATTTATTTTTTATATACTTTATATTGATAAAAACGTATGGCCATATTAAATATTATTCTGATTAATTTAATCTATTGTTTTTATGATGATCCTAAAGTCTAAGGTTTCGAAAGAAAAATAAAAAGTTTTCTTCTTCTTTTTTTTTTTTAAATAGAGTCAACAGCAGATTTGAAATGGCTCATGTCCTCACCATGTCTCGATGTTCCAGGTTAGCATTGTTCTCCAGCAGTTCTCTCACCACCTCGATGTGGCCCTCCTTCGCTGCCGAGATCAACGCCGTCCAGCAGTCCTGCACACACAGACAACCTGTTACCACGGGAACTCCCAGCAGTCTCCAAATCCAGTTGGAAAATCGTCTCTCCGATCACTACAGGACGGTCCAGGAGTGACTCAAAGCACTGTACCTACCAGCTTGTCGTACCAGGTGCTCATGGGAACATGGTGTCGCATTGACAGGCAGGAGTGTCGGCGTGCAAAGTGTGAAAGAAAAGTGAAACTATGGGATGAAATGCTTCTTTCTTCTTCTGTGTTACTGCGAGAGTGAGCACAAGTGTGAGTGTGCTGTGTGTAATAACAGGTAATAGCAGGTTACATGTATGAGATGTTAATGAGAGGTGTACTGTATGAGCATGCGTGTGTCTCAGTGAGAGGGTATATGTGTGCGTGAGTTTTTGCGTGCACAGGGGGCCGGCTTATGGAGGTAAAGGGTGTTGGCCAAGCAAGTGGATCCTGTGATTTAGTCAGAGGAGCGAAGGTAAAAGTGTGTCCTAGGTTATCATTAGGACTCATTATAGCTGTGCACTAAGCCTGAGGGAGGTGAGATCAGCAAGATGTAACATCAAAGCCACACAGCGACGTCTTTTTTGTCAGGTGGGTAGTGTGGTTAAAATGGCCGCATTGTTTTTCACCTGTGCCTGGACTCTCAATGTTTAATTAAGTGCCACGTGTGCCGGTGTGATGGTGTGTTTATGTTGAGGTGTCATGTGTGTGCATGCTTACAACATCGTCCAAGTTAACGTTGGCTCCTCTCCTCAGAAGCTCCTGTACTATCTCCACATTGCCCTGCTCTGACGCCACCATCAGGGGAGTCTGTCCGTTCTGAAAAAGGAGAAAGGGAAGAAACTGTAACTGTGACTTTTGGACACATCAACAAGCACATTGATTACACAGTTTTCCCTGTAACCCTTTTCAAAACTCACAGGGAAAAAATAATGGCAGCTAGTGATACTCGTTGATGATTTTACTCCAATCCAAACCTGGTACAACCAAGACAGCCTGATGATTATCCTTTAATGCAATATGGCCTAAAACAACCTTTTTCTATTACTCAGGTTCAAGGATTAATATTACAAATGTTGTTATTCTACATTATTTTAACAAATCTATTAAAAGACTTAACCCAATACTGTCTTAAATAGAGAGATACCGCAGGTCCTTCCTTCCCACACACACAACAACATAGACTATAACACTCCTTGTTGTTAACCACCAACTATGTGCAATATATATATATATATGCCGTTAATAACCGTGCAATATATACCTGGCTGCTAAATCCACAGAACTGTTGCAGGATGCGGTTTTTTTGTAACTTTTTTTATTATATATTTTTTAAATCTTTAATATTTTTTTTTTTGCATGCTACTTAGGTAACATTAAGCTGTCTTTGGCTCTTTTCTGCCGTAACAATGTACATTTCCCCTCTGTGGGACTAATAAAGGTATTCAGATTCTGAAATACTCTCTGACCCAACCCATTTGTTTTCACTGACGATATAAATCTTATAACCGTTCAAGAATATACTTTCAATAAACTTGAAATGTGGATTTGGTTTAATAGTGAGTATTTACAACAGCAGGGTGGCTTATCTGAGATTGACATGAAAGTAATTTAAACAGGGCTCGACAGTAACGGTTGCCAGGTTGCCATTGGCAACCATTCAGAAAAAATGTCAACCACTTCTTGGCCTTTGGTTGCCATCAGTGGCAACCAGTTTTTAACATAGAGAAATAAGGACAGCAAACAGCAAAATGTGCACCCCAAAAGAGATACATTTTAATTAGTTGTTGTATTAAGAGTGATATTTAATTATTGTTGTGACCAGTCGGAACCTGATACTTAAGTTGCACGTGCATTGGTGTGATTACGGAGCAAGAAAGCGATGCTCGCGTGCGTGGTGCGCCGTGTGTTTGTTTTACAAAAAAATGGCGAAGCAAATTAAGTTGTTTGACTGTGGGGTAAAAAGTTCGGCTAACCTGTCAACATCTCAAACGAATGTTCAAAGTGATTCAACTGATAAAGCGCAATGTGAACCCGAACGAAAAGCAAAGAGGAAATGTGTAAAGTCTTGGGAGGCGAAATATATATATGTACATTCTGCTCTGTTGTCCAAAATAAGAGTCCCGATCTTATTACTACCAAAATAAAAGTGCAAAACGAAACTTTACCAAAGGAAAATATTGGCATACAAATATAATCACTTCTATAAAAAGTAGGGGTGCACCGAATGGGAAATTTTTGGCCGAAACCGATACCGAAAATAGGAAACAGTTGGCCGAAAACCGAATGCCGAAAGGCCGAAAATGATTAATAGAAATATATATATAATGTTTACATTTTTTACCAATGTTGTTCAGCTGCCTGATTATGAAAAAATAAATGATTATGGCAAAACTCAACTTAAATAATAATCACTATTATGGGTCCATAAAACATTTATTCAGCACTTTTGAATGCATACAGTACATTAATTCCAAGTCAAGTGCATTTTCTTTTCTCTGTAGGATAACTACAACAAAGTGCATTCAGAACAAAGCCAAGGTGCTTTAAAACTGCATAAACATCTAGGCCAGTAGGCCTACAACAAAATAGTGTAAATAAAGACTGTAACAGCCAGGCCTTCAACAACAACAAATGCACCTATAAGTGCATGCATACAAATGTGCAAACTGGATAAATCCACATGAATGTAACTATTTACAAATGAAATTACAATTGAATTTCAAGAATCTGTAAATAAGGCTGTCTGTCCTCATAAGCAAAGTAGTAAACATTGTATAAAGATACATAAAGTGAAAACTGGATACAAAATCCACAATCAAGCGTCTTTGA
>NW_011359057.1:0-4619 GCF_000735185.1 Notothenia coriiceps | reverse complement strand
TTAGTAGGCATTCTCCACTAAGCGTTTGTAGGCATGTGTTAGGACTATCCAATTCAAGTGAAAAACAGTTGAGAACAGTAGAAAGTCTATAACCTATCAACAGAACACATTCATCCACTAATGATATGCAACAGACGTGGGAATAAAGCCAAATGTTTTGCACAGCTGACCACGAACACTGGATAACTGAAGTCAACACCAGGCTATAAAGCACAGTAGAACAAACACTATAGGCAGCATATCAGAGAAAGAAAGCTTTGTAAGTAACGGTACGAATTAAAATGAAAGGTGTTTACATACAGGTACGGTACATACAAGTACATTTGGAAGTACAAATCCTACGAAGCGCTCCAGGTCAAGTCATAGTATCGTATAGTATGTCGAAAAAAGTGAAAAAATGTCATAGTAGTTAAAGGTGGGGTAGGTAAGTTTGAGAAACCGGCTCGAGATACACTTTTTGTTATATTCCATGGAATGCTCTTAACATCCTGATAGCAATGAATATCTGAAGAGCTTTGACAAAAAATCCATACAAAAAATGTAATCTCTGGAAGCCATGGAGCTGTAAAAAGCTCGACCAATCATCTGAGCCGGCTAAAATAACTGGATGGCCTACCTGCCTGTCAGCCTTCCATCTGTGCACAAACTTATCTCGTGCCCTCATTGGTCATGAGCGTGTTCGTGTGTGTTGGAGGAGGGGCTCTGTGAGGAAGTGACAGATTTTTTCTGGTTGTGTATTTTCAAATTCTAGCGCACTCGAGCTGGTTTCTCCAAAATGACCTACCCCACCCTTAAAGCCAGACGACTTCAGTAGGCACAGATGAGCTAACAAACAGGAAGTGGGACAGTATTAAGAGACGGACAAACACGTTGTTGGTTTTAAACAATATTTATTGATAACCTTTGTGTTGTTTTTCACAATATATCATGTGACTGCGTTAAAAGAAATAATAGTTTAGAATAACACTTTTGTTTAATTCTGTAATGCTAAAGCTACCTAGCTACCAACACATGTTTTGGGAAAATAAAACAATGCCTTTATTTACTTAAGTATTTATTTACACTTTGTAGGTTTACCTCATTTCAGAGGCTCTTCTTTTTACTTCATGTATTTCATATTGTAGTTATACATTGGAAACATATTCACACCTTTGTCCTTTTATTGAAGTACATTTTTAGTAAGCTGACTTTTGTAAACTGTTTTATGTAAAAGCATGGACTTCAGTCACATGATCTGCAGTTGTGTTTAAGTATTAAATATAGCGTCACTGAGGCACCAGTAGTTCCCTCACTAAAGTGTGTGTGTGAGTGTGTGTGTTTGATCCGACAGTCAGCGCCCCCTGCAGGCGAGCGATCTGATCTGCAGTCGGACGCGGAGTCTCGAAATGCAGCCGCAGCCAGGAGGCGCCTGAAAACACAGAAACACACATTACACACACACACACAGACAGACACACACACACACACACACACAGACAGACAGACAGACAGACAGACACACGCACAAACTGACACACACACACTACACACACACACAGACACACACACACACACACACACACACAGACAGACAGACAGACAGACAGACGCACACACACACTGACACACGCACACAATTACACGCTGACAAAAGTAACAGATGTGTAATTAGGTGGATTGTGTTTGTTTATATATAATTTGTAAATCAATAATATTTTTGTTTATCAATTTGATACTGCTTGAGTTCGTAGAGTATCATAATTCTCTTCATTTTATTATTATTATTATTATTATTTTCGTATTGTTTTACACGTTCGAAATTAATCAAATCAAAAGTAACAGCAAAGTATTTCATCAACAAGCCATGAATGAATAAATACAATAAGTTAGTAACCCATCACCGTTGACCTCTGACCTTTGCTGACTCTTTGACCCAGCGACACCAGAAGCTCCGCCCCCGTGCTGTGATTGACAGGTTCTCCCACCTTCGATCGACCCGCCCCCAATTTATGGAGAACTTCAGCTAACGCCAAACCATCGACTTCCAAAACCTCTCCTGCAGGTCGAGAGGAAACTCATTTACCAAAAATACTCAGATATTGTACTGGAATAAAAGTAGAAGTACTCAGATCTTGTACTTAGAGTACTACAAAGTAGAAGTACCACAGTGTAGGAATACTCTGTTACATTAAAAGTATTTGCATTTGTTTGTTTTTTTGTTTGTTTACCATCTGTCGGTGTCTTCAGCTCCATCTGATACTCAGCTTTCCTCAGGACGCTGTAGTAATCTGAGTGGGCGGAGCATAGAGACCGAGCCGTCTCATTGGCTACTCCCTGAGCCTCCATCATGGCCTGGAACTTTGAGAGAGCAGCTCCACCAATCACAGCGTGAGAAATCTTCCTCTTGCCCTCTGATGGGTCGGACACAGAGCCAGTCATCTGCAGCAACAAGCCGCCTAAAAAAATAATACGTTTTTTTACTTTTTTTCCCGAAACAATTCAAACAAATATATTCTTGTTTTTTTTAAGGAACATTTCCTATTCAAATTATTATACATTTTTATGTTTCATTAATTAATTTATTGAGTAATTTATTTATTTTAAGCCCTGAAAATATCCTAAATAATTACTTTTCTATAAATAAGCTATACTAATTAGGAAAAAAAAGTAAATATGAGTCGTAATAAAAAAATACTTATTATTGAATATCAAAAAAAAAAAAAAGTACTTATCAGGTCTTTAAAGGCTTTTACTATCCCTTAAATCTTATGTCTTTAAACCCTGACTTCAGTGAGGCCTTCAGGGTCCACATATAACGTGGTTACCCAGAGTTGTGACGAGCTCCATCAGGTCTTCAGGTCCTCGCCCCTTCAGCGTCTCCAGAGACTCCATCACCTCCAGACTGTTGCCCACACATCGACCAATCACAGCGTCCATACAGCTGAGCGCCGCCGCCGTGCGCATGCCCAGCAAGTTCCCAGCATGCACCTGGATAACGAAACAACGATTGTTAGCAATCAAAATTAATTATAAACAATAAAAACTTCAGCTAACAATAGAATAATAAGTCAAAATAATAAAAATAAAAGCATTAATAATAATAATAATAATAAATAATAAATAATAAATAATAATAAAAGTACAAAAAACCCTATTATTTTTAAGCATGTATACAAAGCTTTGTGGTATTGGTTATATAAATATGAAGACTCACCAGTGACTGAGCTAGCTCTCTAGCGCTGTCCAGGTCTTTGTACAGAGCGGCTCGTCCAAACTTCACGTCCAGAACCAGCGCCGACAGAGACTCGGCTCCTTTCTTTGAGAGGATCGAGGCTGGAACAGAAACATCTCTTATTTTTAAATGTATATTTATGAGACAGAGTATATTTCAGTATTCCTGTAACTGGAGCCAGGGCCGCCGCTTGCGGACAGGCAAGGCAGGCAACTGCTTGGGGCCCGGACCAGAAGGGGGCCCCCAAAGAAGATAGATTAAGAAGGTCCACAGCAACGATAACATGAAAAATCCTTTAATTTACTGCAATTCGAGGGGGGGGGGTTCGAGGGGCCCCCAGTGAATGTTTGCCTAGGGCCCCCACAGACTCTAGAATCGGCACTGACTGGAGCACTCTTACTGTATGTCACGTTAGTAACTACAGAATAAAGCTGCCATTATAATAGAGAAATAAAGAAATATATAAATACAAATAAATATAAACAGAAAACATTTATATTAAAATAAATAAATCAGTTAAATATAAACATGACAACAAAATAATTATTCTAAATTATGTATTTACTTATATATTTATTTGTTGATCTTTATTTTAAATAAATAAATAAAATATATAAGGAAATTAATTAAAGCCACGTGAAGAAGACTTTTGGGTATACATTCATATTAAAATTAGTCATTTAAATTATTTATTCTTCTATTTCCTAACATATGTCCTATTAAAGTTAAATGTATTTTTACATTTCCTGAACTTATTTTGTAAATATTATTAATCGTTTTATTTGTTTTAATGTCAGTGTTAGGCCTCCATCAGTAACCCCAGTACCAGTGATGAGAGGCAGGCTGTTGACGGTGCTGGTGGCGTCTCTCAGGTCGTACAGGACTCGATCTGCAGGGACCAAAGTCTCCGTCTGACCCACAATGCAACAGCCCACCGAGCCCAGGATCTCCAGGATCTGCACATTTAACGAAATGATAATGAATAAAATACACATGCATTATTTGTACTACATGTATTCAGGCATGTGTTGTTATTTTACATTTTTATATATTTTTTTGTATATTCAGTTTTTTTTTAAATTATTTTATTTTATTTCTAAAACAATTTCTTGAACAAGAATTTCCTTACAGATTAATTAAGTTAAATGTTATTTTATTTGGAAAATCCTGCAAAAAATAAGGTGGGTGTTACGGCCGCCGCCTTCTATCTTTCCATTAACCTTTCAGTAAGTGTTTGCAGCTGTGTGTTATGATCTGTGCCATTGCCCAGATGCCATTGGATGCCAGCTTCCTGTCCCTCCCCCGGTAGGCGTGACCGAAGATCTGGATTGGAGCATGCCGGGCCCAACTCTCCAATCACCGCACACACCTTCCAGGGACAACTACAAGAATGTGTGCACCTCAGTTA
>NW_011359056.1:0-11569 GCF_000735185.1 Notothenia coriiceps | reverse complement strand
TGTATATATATATATATATATGTGTATATATGTGTATATATATATATGTGTATATATATGTGTATATATATATATGTATATATGTATATGTATATATGTGTATATATATGTATATGTATGTATATATATGTGTATATATATGTATATGTATATATGTATATGTATACATGTGTATATATATATATGTGTGTATATATATATGTATATATATGTGTATGTATATGTGTGTATATATATATATGTATGTATATATATGTATGTATATATATATGTATATATATATATATGTATATATATGTGTGTGTGTGTGTTGCATTGTTGGAGGAGCTCGGGGCTGAAGATTTTCATTGCACACTGTAGCCACTGTGCATATAATAATAAAACTCTTGAATCTTGTGTGTGTGCATCATGTTTGATGTGGTTTGCTTTTGGTTGTCAGAACTCCAATGGCGTCAACTTCTACAACATCCTGACCCAGGAGCCGGATGAGAGCCGCAGCTCTGCAGCAGGAGAAGACTATATCTGTAAGAATCTACAGCTCAGTTAAAACTGACTGCCGATAACTGAGACGTTCATTATTAAACTAAGAGGTTTGGTTCCCCACAGCTCTGCAGGTACGTCGCCATATCAGACCCCTCCACAGCCAATCACTGAGCCAGCTGATGAATGGACTAATCAGGAAGAAACTGGGCATCATCCCCCAGAACGTCACCTGGGGAGGTACTGTACCGATTCTTTAGTTCAACAACATGCATGCTTTTCCAGAGTTTATTTGTATTATATGTGTGTGTGTTTCAGGCCAGGCAGAGGAGGTGTTCAGCTACATGGCAGGAGACTTCATGAGGCCTGTGGTGGACGTAGTGGACCAGCTGCTGAGCGCCGGAGTTAACGTCACCGTCTACAACGGCCAGCTGGACCTCATCGTGGACACCATGGGTAACTCCCTCACTATATTACTTTAAGTGCAGCAGCAGTGTAAATGTACTCAAGTACTGTACTTAGTTACCATTGTTTAGGTACTTGTGATCAACTTGTGTATTTTTTCATGTATTGCTATTTAATACTTTCACAACATTTTTAAGGCAATTTTGTACTTTTTTTTTTTTTTTAAACAAATGTACTTATTGGCTTCTTTGCAGGTATGGATTTATTATACAGAATATTAATCAACCAATAAATCATTGTGTTATAGGTTAAGCAACGCAGCAGTATATCAAGTCATCTAAATAATCCCCACCTTTACCAAGTGAACATTGAAATCAATGCATAATAATTATAATACAAACATGTCATATTTAAATCTGATATGGGTCATACTGGAACATTTGTATTTACTTTTTGTACTTGAAGTACAGTTTGATGACAGTACTTTTACTTGAAGAGAATTTTGAATGCAGAATTATTACTTGTAACAGAGTATTTTTACAGTATAGTACTTAAGTAAAATATCTGAGTACTTCTTCCACCTCCGTGCAGTGAGGCACTTCCTGTCACATGGTCTATTCTTCTGTGACATGGGCTGCGGTCCATATTGCATGCCTTTCTTTTCCCATATACTGCAGCTGCCCCCACAAAGTTTGCATTTTAGGCAAATTATTTCTTACTGGTGTATTCCCTGCGCAAAGGATTGTGGGTAAGAATAGCCAAAAAAATGATGTCTTGCACACTGTAAAATGGGACAAGATGCGTCCTGGTATTTTAAGCATGCTGCATTTGACATAAAGAGTACAAGTTATAGTAAGGGTATGTGGTGCAGGAATGATTCCTAAACCGGGAAATTAGTTGGCATTTTATACTTCCGGTTGCATCTTCTTGAATTCTGGTTTTTCGAATGATTTTATTTTTTGGTTGGATTCCCGAAAAAAGGTCTGGTTAATAAAACCTTACCAAATGTAATGTTTTGTACTAAAATATAGTAAAAAAAGTAATACTTCACTGGCAACCGTCTAAATCTTTGTTTCTTAAAATCAGTGGTTGCTAACAAGTGGCTATATGAGACTACTAAAAATCCTCTTGCCAAACATTATCTGCCCTTAGCTTAGCGGTGTTGACATGTAACCATGCCAACCTATTGAATTTGTAAATCCAAAGGAAAAAAAACCATGGCTTTTTGTCAACTTCTGGGTCGGCCTACAAAACTAATCATTGAACCTCTCTAAAGTATGGGTACTGAACGTACTGAAGCGTGCCATTGGTCTGTACTTCCTGTCACATGGTCTGTTTTTACTGTCACAGGTCAGGAGCTGTGGGTGAAGAGGCTGAAGTGGGAGGGGCTACCTGTCTTTAACAAGATGAGGTGGACCCCCCTGGACGATCCCACCTCCCAAGGCGTTACTGGAGCTTTCTGCAAGACCTATAAGAACTTTGGCTTCTATTGGATCCTCAAAGCAGGTCACATGGTAAGTAACTGGCATTTGTTGTTACGTATTGGTCATTTGATGTTTGACACTGCTTGGAGACTAATCAAGTTCAGTTTATTAAGGATATTTTTAGAACTCATGTTACCTTCTCATGATGGAGACTTTTGACTTCAGATGTTAAACTTGTCTTTGTGTCCCAGATCCCCTCAGACCAGGGCCCGATGGCCTTGCAGATGATGAAGATGATCACTCGGCAGGTTTAATCTCCAACTCTGATGCCAGCTGGAATGGCTCTGACAATCTCTATGATCACATGACCTTTTTTTTTTAAATGTTCTGCTAAACCAAATCAAGAGTCTGAGCTCTGTGATTAAAACACTGACCTGTTTAACTTTCAGCCAAAAAACAATAAAGGCACTTTACCTTGGTTGGTTGGTTATTGGCTAATGGTTACAAGCCAAAATTGTTATGACATCACAATAAAGTGACCAAAATCTTATCAGCTCATTTTCAGACAGGTTTTTATATAAATGGATCAGGACAAAAAGAGAGTCTTTTTTCCTGAAACTTCCAGAATCTCTTTACACAGAGGGGACACATGTTTATGTAGAAAAGACAGGAAAAAGTGGATTTTGCATAATAGATGACCTTTAACTTATAGCTTATGGAAATAAATGGATCAATGAGATATAAAGCCCACGGCCACACTAGACCTTTTAAGTATGTCATTGCCAACATGCTAATGTTAAGCAGGTATACCAGGTTTGGAATGTTTGATTACATTCATTACATAGTTGGGCTAGTTTTCATTACATAGTTGGGTTAGTTTCCTTTAGTCCAAGTTTTTACACATATTTACACAAACGCATGCTGTTCTGGTTCCGCACAAAGCACTGAGATCATGAGGCTGAACTTTTTTACTTGTCTCTACAAAGTATTGTATTTTTTAAATCACAATGAAATGAAATGTCCACACTGATTAACAAAATATTTTCTATTATCAAATTCAAAAGATGTTGACAAATTGATTTAAGTGAAGTACGATAAAGCCAATAAAAGCTGGCCCTACAGAAGACTTGTGAGTACTGTATGAGAAAGTGATCACATCATTGATGTAGCTTGTTGTATTACAGTCTTTAACAAACCGTTTTGAAATTATCCTTCAGTTCAGTTCACTCAGTTTACAATGTTCTCGCATAGTTAACATAGATCGATCATATAAAGCACATTGGTGGATCCAAGTATAAAAGTGCTGAATCCACATATGCCAATGAAAACGAGAAGAAAGAAAATATAAATATGTGGTATATTTGGATAGGTAAATCTTGTCAAGTGATAAGTCTGTAACCCGATACATCACCAAACCGAAGTGAGACCCCACAGCCAACCGGTACTTCATGTTACATATGGATTATTATTGAAACACACCATTGCATTGAGAAACCTGAGATGTAATATGAGTTAATATGATTAAGACCATTTTGCAAACGTCATGCACAGAACATGCATATTAGCCCTTTATATGCTTCATATAATATTCAGTAAATGATCCTTTATCAAATGCCGTCTTAGGCAACACAGGAGACTGAAGGTACTGCAGCACATACAAGTAACATGTAGTAACAAGGAATGGTTAAACAATATGGGGAATACAATAAGACTTCAATGAGTAGGAATGGATATTGAGCAACCAGTCTTATCAGCATTATATGACTGTGTTTTGATATTTTAGTTCATATTAATTTCATATAGTTGTAGAAATAAATGTGATATTTACATGTTGATTTGCATGTATAATGGTTAGTGTGATAGACTATGTAAGGTTTTGAGTGCTTGTTGATTGTTATACGTGTTCCTGCCCAGGGGGCATAATTCAGATTTGGGCTTTTCTATGCATGATCCTTGTTTATGAAGACATAAATAAAACTCAAGTCTAAACACGAAATGTAAAGCTATAGCTAGTTAGCACAAATGCTGGCAACAGGTGGCAGCAGCTAACCTGACTAGCATCATCATAAGCTTACTTATTAAAACAGATTAGTCCAACCATCAGTAATTCAAAACCTTCTCGTACCTCAAACCCTTTAAACCAAACACAGTTTTTGTACAAATGAGATATGATGCGATAGTTAGCTTAAGCTGGTAGGTGGACAGAGCCAGGCTAGCTGTTTCCACATGTTTCCAATCTTAATGCTAAGCTACATTTTAAGACCAAGATGCTAATTGTTCTCCCGTTTTAATCACATTCAATTTAGCTCTGGACGGATTTTGCCCAGTTGTCAGTTGTTTATGAATTCAGGTGTAGCCCTGAAGAAAACTGCTTGGTATGATTGAATAATGATCATTTGGTTGTTACCTCATCAAGAAGGGGTGCACAATTAATACAATTGTTGTATAGAATATATCAAAATCCCGATATGGATTATTCAAATTGCAAAAGGCACAACATTTGTAAAAGGCTAAAGTACAGATTTCCCGGCCGATAAATTGTATTCTACACACTTAACAAAACATCTTTGTTCTCTATGGATCCTTTGCAAAAAAAATGGAATATATTTTTCAATGACAATGGGAATTCTGATTACAAAACTTTCTCTACCTGGTCTGAAACCCACAATTCTTATAAAATCGTGAATTGCAATTGCAATATCAGTCCAAAATAATTGCAATAAGTTATTCTGCAGGCCCTAGTTTAAAGTAATAATAATGTTCATCATGTTGTTAACCTTCCCATTCTGTAATGAAGTGACATTCAGATCTTAAAGTCATTTTGTTTTGGCCTCTGTGTAGCTGAGGCTCCTTCTGCCCCAGTGGCTCTCTGGCAGCGGGAAGCCCTTCCTGATCACCGGCTCCACCACCAGCTCCAGCAGGCCGGGGGCTTCTGGGACCTCCAGCTCTGTCACTCTATAGAGGTTAGAGTACGCCCGGCCCATCAGAGCCAGCTGGCCAGGGGGGATCCGCCGCCAGTACACCCTGAAGTGGCGCACAAGCTCCGGGGGGTAGTCCCAGTGCATAGTGGCGTTTAGGTGCAGGCAGGGAGAGGTGGAGGTTCCAGCACCACGCAGCCACACCACGTCATAAATACACAAGCCCTGGACCAGATGAGGGGGGGTCTGCAGACTGGCTCCATCCATCAGCTTATTGAGAGACAGAAGAGGAGACAAAACTGATCCAAGTCAGATTTATCACAACAGTAGTTAGTAGATTTACACAAACAAGGAATTTGCTTCGGTGTAAAATTGTGCATATATTAGTATAGTCTAGTTGCCAGCAGTGTGATCCCGGAAATGTTGAGTACCCCAACGTTTTATGATATGAAATGTATAGTACGGGTCCCCAGCACATAGAAACCTCCGGATTCTTACTTGCATATGTTGGGCAATTTGCACATTTAGCATAAATTGCGTTAATTAGCATGAATTACCATTATAGCCTATGCAGACAATAGTTAAACAATAGCTTGTCCGATTTGGACAATTTGTTCTGGTTTTAGGGGTTATGGAGGATGTTGAATCCATTTCTGACATTTCAGGATCAAACAATGCAATTGTAACCAGAAAGTGGCCATATGTATACTCTCGTGGACTGATTTGACTACTTTGAGTAGTGTTGTGACCATTGGATAAAGAGAGCACAAGATGAACATTATTATAAAAAACTTACAAATATGGAACTATTTTAAAAGCATTTCAAAAAAACTTAAATAAATGAAAAGAAGGGTTTACAAGAAATATAAAAAAGTAAGGCCATTCAAATAAAGTATTGCAATTCGGATTGTTATTCTGAAAGGCTACAACATGAAGTGCCTCTGGTGCTGAGACATTTCAAATGGAAGTGCTCAGGTGTTCATTTAAGGGTAAAGAGGAGGTCAGTGGAAGCTCAGTGGGACAGTGGGCCTCGCTCTCACCAGGATCTCTCCCACTCTGCAGCTGATAGGCATTTCCTGCGCCTCTCTATCCCTCTGGATGCTCACACTGACTTCTCGAAGAGCACAGCCACAGAGCTCCAGCTGTGAACATCTGCCCATGGGGGAGAAACCAAGACTTTATCACGACATTCTTTCACTGTAGCTGTTATTCACTTAGAGTTACCTTACCCGCAAAGTTGGGAAGGTTCATTCAAAAATGTAATCTGTTACAATTACTAGTTACCTGCTTAGAAAAGTCATTAGTAATGTAACCTCCCCAATATTAAAGTAATGTATCCTGATTACTTTGTTACTTTTGGATTACCTCAATATAAAATATGCAGATAAAGACAATATCAAATAAATATCAATAAGACTGCTTTTACTTATTGTATTCTGATCAAAAAAGAGTAGACAACACATCAATGTAACATTAGAAAAGAAGAAACCAAGATATTCAACAACAACGTGACTACTTCTTAGTGTTTTAAAAAAAGCCCAATACTGAATTTGAAGATGAAGTAAAAAAGCAAGCAATGTTCCGTCCACTACTTTAATGACTTGCATGCTGTTGAAATTATGTTTCAATATATTAGGTAATTATGCACGTAAATATACTTTGTTAAGTATGCTATTACCACTTCACACTCAAACTTTATTCAAACAGTCCCAAAGTAACATCAGTCGTAGTAGACAGGTTAGTTGACGTGAGTTAGCAAACATCAGCAGTTAGCAGTTGGTCTTACCCCTAAAAGCTTCTTCAAATGAGACGTAGGCCCCTCGGATAAAGAGAGTTTATTAAGAGCTGGCAGGCAGAGCTTCCACTTAACGGTGATGTAAGCTTTTGTTTAGAAAATGTTCCCATGGTGAAAGCGTTTTGAATTGTTTGATGTTTTGTAACATTGTAATCCTGGTAGTAATCCCCAGTTTACATTTTTTTAATGTGATTACATCTTTTTTTTCTGAAACTTTAACGGATGACAGTAGCGCTGTTGCATGTATTCCGTTACTCCCCAAGCCTTACCCGATGGTCCAGCCGCCTGCACTCAGGTTGCCACACAGCTGAAAGAACTGGCTCACCGACTCCAGCCCATCACCCAGTCCTGCAGCAGACACAGGGGGAACTGCAGACACACATTTAAAGGTTAGCATCACCATACAAAATTGATGAACCTTTACAACCATCAGCACCGAGGAACTAGAAGCAGGAACAAGTGTTTATGGAGATTTAATAAAGCAAATAAACAAACAATTACCAAGCAGAACCATGCGGTCAACAAAATATCTCAAAGCTAAGCTTATCCCCATTGCCATACGATAAACCCGCACATACACCAGGTGGCCTAAATATCATTCAAGCTAAAAACCGTTAAAGCCCTAAGGTCGTTCCAAGGTCCAGGTCCAAACACAAAGGAGCCCCTTGACTTTGGAACAACCTCTCTGAGGAGATCAGGACTGCAACATCTGTCTGCTCTTTGAAGTCACCTTTAAAAACTCACTTTTACAATTGCTTTTATGTGATTCTACTTTTAGTCTTATTTTATTTTTCATTTATTCTCATTCTATGTACGGTATTTCTGTTTTATTATTTGCTATGCATTTAACTATGTATTCTCAAGTTGAGTTTATTTTGTTAAATGCACTTGCTGTCCGTGTATTTGTATGTTAAATGTTGTAAACTATGTTTTGAAAGGTGCTATATAAATACAATTTATTATTATTAACCACACCCAGGTGAAAATGACCAGAAACGATCAATTACCAATGTGTGTGGTGTAAATGTGAATAATAAAACAATAAACACAGGCTAACGTAGCATTTTGGCTCATACACCCAGTATGCAATTTGATGGGGGATGCCACAAGGGGTTGGCAACATTTCTAAAATGCATGCCCCATGTTAACCTGCCACCAAACCCAGGAACAATCTGGGGTTAAGGATCTTGGCCAAGGACTCTACGACATGACCCTCTCCCTGTTAGACACTAATTGACCCCCAAAGCTAGAGCAAATGACAATCTGTGTCCAGGGCCGGACTGGGACAATAAGTCAGGCCGGGAATTATACACGCAGCTAGGCCACTACCAGTTTTCTTTTGTGCCATTTTCCTGGATTTATTTGTCAATATTTACCGCGTTGCTGCCCATAGTGATAGCCCTAAACTTTAAATCTACTACCCCAGAATAAACATATGGACATGGGTTACTATTTTTTTTTTTAAAGTGCAAATCTATTTAGGAACCTATCCATGTGAACACATTTTAAGTGGAGGTGGACCGCAAATCCTCTGGGGGGGTCCGGGGGCGCATAAGATTTTTTTTTAAATGTTGGACTTAAATGCATCAATCTGGTGCACTTTGAGGGGGAAATAAAGAGAGACTAAACCCATATGAAACAGAACTGTATACATTTAAATAATCATAAAATCATAAGAACATGGCCATAACCAATAACACACCATATCCAATATGAAAAAACATTGAAACTTGTTTATTTATTTGTTTTTGGTTCATTTATAGTTGTGAGTGTGTCTGGGCACCTGAACCAGCCTCACCCGTCTCCCCCCTCTCCCCCTTTGAGGCAGCAGCAAAGACTAGTTTTAGCTCTCAACAAGTTTTTAAAGTTTATCTTACCTCTTTTCACCTAGTAACTTTTTTTTTATTATTCATGCATATTTTACTAATCACTCCCCCTTCAAATGGAAATATGTGTTTACATAAATTATGACCAAACCGTTTGAGACCCGCTGAGAACTTAGACTAAGTTAACTATCTAAACACTCAGAGTCCTTTACCTCACCTGAGCTGTAGTTATCAGTCTCTCAGTCTGACAGCAGAGGACTCTCCTCCACCTTGTTGACAGCTCATTATATCCGTTAGAGCAGCTAGCTAGCACCAGATGCTAACAACAACACTACACGTAACCGGTGCGCACGCTTTCTCTCTCGTTCGCTCGAGCCACACATACAGTACACACCCTCCCGAGCTTGAATGACACACAGAGACCAATCGAGGGCATTAGTGTATGATCTGTATGAAAGTGGCCAAAAACAAATAAATAAACAAGTTTCAATGTTTTTTCATATTGGATATGGTATGTTATTGGTTATGGCCATGTTCTTATGATTTTATGATTATTTAAATGTATACAGTTCTGTTTCATATGGGTTTAGTCTCTCTTTATTTCCCCCTCAAAGTGCACCAGATTGATGCATTTAAGTCCAACATTTAAAAAACATCTTACTGGGGGAGCTTGCCCCCGGAACCCCCTAGAGGATTTGAGGTCCACGTCCACTTAAAATATCTTCACATGGATAGGTTCCTAAATAGGTTTGCACTTTAAAAAAATAAATAGGAACCCATGTCCATATGTTTATTCTGGGGTAGTAGATTTAAAGTTTAGGGCTATCACTATGGGCAGCAACGCTGTAAATATTGACAAATAAATCCAGGAAATTGGCACAAAAGAAAACTGGTAGTGGCCTGGCTGGGTGTATAACTCCCGGCCTGACTTATTGTCCCAGTCCGGCCCTGATGGTCTGCAAAGGCCAAAATCCCAGAGTTCCCTGCAAAGGGAGTTTCTCCCTGCGTGGACGGTGAAAGCTTTGTCATTTATAAATCAGACACTATTTGTTTACTGTAATAGTAGAGTAACATGAATTAATTCAGGGTTTACTCACTAAGTCAATAGCAAGCAGGTAAGGTAACTGGTGGTTTTACATTTGTTTTTGGTGTTAGGTACAGTATATTTGTTTTTCTTCTTCTGTGTGTAATCCCACGATTCATTGGCCACTTGTCTAATGTTTTAATGCATGTTGGTATATGCTCTATGGATACGGATACGTTAGATTAAAGACCTTGAATTACAGCCCCAGACACCAGATGAACGAACTATGCCTTCCTGATAAATAATTAATAAATGTATAAATAAAAAAAAATTAAAAAAGTTCAGTTCTGTAAGTTTAAATATAAAGCATGTTCTTCATTAATGAGAGCAGGCTGAATTTATACCATAACAAAATCTTCTGATGATTTTTTGAAAAAGCAAGCGTAGAACAAAGATGCATTTCATCATTTACACTACAACAGACTGAGTGTGCTTGAGAGTGCTTCAACGGCCGAGCCCAATTAACTGCCATTAGAATGCAGCTTGCCGTAGCTTATCGCCGGCTTTCATCTTGGGAACAATCATCTGCTTCACAGCTGTCTCGTATGTGTGTAGTGGAGCTGCCGCTGTGTTGGAAACATTTGCACCTCAAGGTCAAAATTAATAAATAAGTAACATCTACCAGCACTTTTTCAGCACAAACCTCAGTAGAAGCTCTCTCTCTCTGTATAATTGACGCTCTTGGAGGTTAGCAGCTCATTGGAAACACGGAGGAAAAATAAACTTTGAAGCAGATTGCTGAGTCCGAAACCAATATGATAAGACAGTTTATCAGTGCAGATTTGGAGTCTGCAAGTATTTATGATCTTAGACTGTTGGAGTGTGTGTTTACATGTGCTCATGCACTTAATGTGTCAACCTGGCGAGGTCTGGGACTTAATCTTCACTTTATAAACTGCTGCTGCCTCTCTGTTTACAGAGGCATCCGGCACTAATAAAATATTAATCTGCAAAAAACATCCAAATAACTTGGAGCATCTCCTGCAATAAGTACACAGCTTTCACCTGATACTCTTTGCACGCTCTCTCACACCACACTGTGATCACGGAGCACAGTGTGGGGATAAACAAAGGCCAAGTACACACACTTATGGCGCATTTCCACTACACGGCCTCGCTCGGTATGGCTAGGCCTCGTTAGGCCTCGTTAGGCCAGGCTCACTTTATGCTGCGTTTCCATTACAGTTTAGTAGCTGGGGCAGTAACTATAGCAACGCAGTGTAGGCGGAGCCGTGACGTCATCTTCAATGAGAACCCCAGAAAAACAACACAGCCGCTAGCTGTTAGCACTCAAGCTCACAGCTCCTCATATCTGTTCAGAAATTAGACAAAAGTTAAACAAGTACAAACCACAGACTGTCTGTGTCATGGCGAATACAGTCACTGGTTTATTTACGTCTGTAGGCCGTTGTAGTGTGGACGGTCGGAGCATATACTGCGTTAGCTTAGCCAATCTCCATTCAGAAAACACGCATTTTAAAAGGTTTTCCGCCTGCCGTCTTGTCTGCAGACTTGTCAAAGCATTAATTCATGGTTTTTACTAACCGGTATCAGTATGTTGTTACTTCGGCATCATTTAGAAACGTGTATTACAATTAAATCACGGTCAAATATGTTCATCTTGTTGTAGTTGTTGC
>NW_011359055.1:0-4905 GCF_000735185.1 Notothenia coriiceps | reverse complement strand
AACTAACAGCGCGCGGGCGACCGCCACGACGACTCAGAAGGTGCCCTTTTTTTTTCTCTTGAGCACCTGCCCCTATAAATGTCTGTGCACGCCACTGTCTCATTGTATGCTCTGTTTATAGATGTAATGCATCTTTGTGTCAAAAACAGCATACACATGAATATTTTGACTGAAGTGAAAAAACTCCATCATGATATTTCCAGTAATCTGGGGAATTCTAAGCTGGAGACAGTTCTGGGGATGTTACAATCAGTATAACTATTGATTTCGTGTGTGAAAAAATAAAAATGTAAATAGGAAATCTTTAAAAAAAAAAAAAAGTGTTTATTACATTTTAAAAACTGTTGTCTTCATTATAGCAAGGGGAGTGAGTTTTTTCTCCTACTCTGAGTTCGAAATGTCCACTTCAGTTGCACATAGATACACCAAACCTTCCAGTTATATTCCTATCAATATTATGAAGGCTTTTACAGAAGGGTTTGTTCATATATCATTCATAGCCTGAATTATATAACATTGTATACCTAAAAACATGGCGAAAATGGATATTTTAGGGCTGTTGACAGTATTTTCTGATTTATGGAGTGATACAAAGAGATATCCAAAATCCCTTAGATACTAATATGACTACAAAATGAAACAATAATTTTGAACATGGCTTTATCCAAAGTTCAGATTTTGGTTCCTGAAATGTGTTAAAATATGTGCATATTTAATGAGATGATGGTTAATTTGCATATTTAAACATGCTATTTCAGAAAACTTGTAATACAAAAAACAATTGCCTTATTGTAAGTAATTAACTGGAGAAATGTTTAGATGATATCTTTAAGTTAAAAAAATTACCCTATTCACCTGGGGTGTCTCGCCCTAAAATAGGCATTTTCCACTGAGAATAAAACGAAGTTCGGCCATGTTTTTTTTTTCTGCAGGGAGAAATTTGAAGATCACGTGACATAGACGCCAGCCATTGGAATGAATGGTGAAAAAAAACGTAGGGATCTTACAATTTCAGAGGCGTTTTTGTAGAAAATTCCCCCCCAAAAAGACAAGACAACCTGATTGTTTATTTGTAAAATACATTTAATCCCTTTATATTTGGGCAAACCAAAGTCTACAAGAGAGAGGGGTTGAGATTTCAGTGGCAGAGGATCCTGAGAATCACTTCCTGTTTTTAAAAAGGCAGCAACATGGACAGCAGGTCCTGACAAACACAGAAGTCTTCAGAATACTGGACTGGTGGCTGTTGTCACGTTTTCCAATGATTTCTGGGGAGAAACTATTGAAGGTCACTTTTCACCACTGGCACAGAATCTCCCCCTCTCTGCGCAGACTCCTTTGACAACGTACCAAACACTGATATCACAATACAAGAAGAAGAAAAGGCATACATTGTCTTTCTACAGCCTTCATGATTTCATTAATACGTCAGAGCTGTAAATATTACAAGACACTTTTACTGTTTCTTGGTTTAAGTATGAGATGTTAACAAGGTTTTACTTGGTTGAGGAAAGCTGTGATAATATGGAAGGTTACACGAGATGACTCAGTTAATGTGAGTGTGTGATGGATGTGTGCAGGTGTGTGTTAGTGTCAGCGGGAGCTAGTGGGAACAGACCTCAGGACAGAACAGTATCCAGCTACATACCCTGCTGCACCAAATAAACAGCATGTGATTGGCTGAACTCCAGCAGGCAGTTATGACTGATTTGTGGCTCAACACTAGCTGTTAAAGGGATAGTTTGGATATTTTAGAAGTAGGGTTGTATGACGTTCTTATCCTACTTCCAGTGGATGGTGGTTGGCACCCCCCATGTTTTGAGAAGCTCTAAAATGGAGGCCCCACTGAAAAAGTCTATATCAATTTAACTGTACACTGTATTCAGGCACCAGACTCCATTGACAAAAACTGCATCTATATAACTGTATCAGTTAGTTAGTTTGTTTTATTGTGTGACTTTGGTGTAATAAACATACCAAAGTCACACAATAACAGAAACTACTGAATTAAGAAACTACCATTTTCTGAAGGCCAAAATAACCGTTTTTGTCAGTGGAGTCTGGTGTGCTTCGTGTTGGAATGGGCCATCTGCAGGCAAGGTCAAGATAAATATAGCCAAATTTATATTGATTTGAATAGGTAGGCCTTTCTTTTAAGTGGATAACAAATGTTTTGCAGCTCCACAGCAGTAGATAGCTTAGCTTCTGTACTGTAACTTGTTTCTATTCAAAGTGGGCGTCTGCCAAACACCCTCCACTCCACTGACTTCTCATACAACAACACTAAAAACATCTAAACTATGCCTTCAATGTCACTGAGCTGCCCTATAGTACACAGCAAACAGCCAATCCAACAGCCGTGAAATCAATTTGTTAGACTGACGTTACAACATGATAGTTGAATACTTCTTGGTAAGGGATTAATAACAAAGTAACAGAGTGAAGCTGGAACTATTCATCTTTTCAGGTTAAATACCCGGAGTCTCGGCTGGGGGACTTTTTTTTCTTTTTTTCCGCTGGCAGGAATGGACCTCCATATATATCACAGTTTGATTGATGGTGATGATAAGGGTAGTAGCTGGAGAGATAGTACTATGACACAGCAGGTCACATGAGGCCGGACTAGACTCAACCAGATATTTCCACCAACTTGATTTGAGTTGAAATGTGATGGGTCATATTTCAATGTAATTCCTCTGATTTGGGAGAGATGATTATAACATTATGCACGTTGCCTTCACAAATAAGTGCAAAGTTGTATAAAACCTTTTAAATGTATCATTTGTAATAATTGTATCCACTTGCATCAAACAAATTCCTAAAGGTGAACTAATGATTTCTCAGAGCAGCAAAAGCCTGGTGACATGTTCCTGCCTGCTAAACATATTACACAAACGATATTGAGACTTTCATGATATTCATATGAGACCTTTTCACTACATTTGAGATGCAGGTGAGGATTTATAAGCCGGGCCGGCCAAACAAGCCAAAGTGTGTTTTGAACGTACATTACTTGATTTCATTTGATACAATTGTATAACCCTTCCATAAATGTTTTATACAACTTAGCACTCAGACAGTTTGGACACATGATGAGCGACAGACAGCCAAAGACAAAACACTCCATAGGTCCAACATGACAGACATCGGGTCACTTTGACTTTGGTTCCAGGTTACAAGGTTAACTGAGAATTACTTCTTTAGTCAGTTCCTGCACACACCATCATCTGGTTCAGTCTAGAGCGAGACAAACAAGCAGAGTGCAGGAAGAATACAGGAGAAGGATCTGCTGTAATACAATTTCCATGCTGAGGCAGTCATAAAGCACTGTTAATATATATATTTATATACAGTTTATACATAAAACAGTGAAAAAACATCCATAAAACCAAGAATATAAGAGCATGTTCATACGCGAGGAAGCAGTAAACAACTAATGCATCACTAAAGTATTAATGCACCAGGACTGGTGACTGGTGTGATATAATATCTACATATCAGGTTAGGGTAGCATGGGTCCAATATGCAAACCAGCATGTGTGACCGACAACAAAAGAATGGACAGTGTAATTCAAATGCTCAATGGAGGATGTGTTACGCTGTCTTCTCAAAGAGCGGACTAAATCCAGCAAGCAACATAATACGTGACGTTTCCTGCTTATAAGAGAAAAAAGGGAAAGAGCGAGGCGGAAACGCGGGGGTCCTCCCTCCTCCAGCGGGCTGTCGGCCCCTCGCTTTAATACACTGGGCTGTTGCGGATCCCGCAGCACAACACCATGCTGAAGATCATCTCGAAGATCTGGGAGGACCAGCACAAACACAAGCAGTGGTTAGATTGAATGTTTTAAATATGCTAATATATTCAATATTTTAAATATTATTGTATAATACAGGCCTTTTATTGTAACATAATGTTCACTAAGACGGGTGCTCATCCAAATTGGTGTCTGTGTCCTCGAATTAGATAATCTTGCGAATCTAAACTTGAATGTATGACAATGTCTTCTGTCTTCTTTTAGATCCATTCAGGCATCAATACAATATGTTATATAACGTTTTGAGGTGTGATGTGCAGCTTTCTGTTCTTACCATAATAACTGCGACCACCAAAGCGGCGATGCCGATCATGCCGATCTTATCTGTGAACAGCTCATTGATCCTCTGGTGGCAACCCTGCAGAGGAAACCATCAACACATGTCATTAAGATCTGGGGCCTCATGTATAACGCCGTGCGTAGGATTGACGTTACTTACGTAGTAGAAATCCGAAAAATAGGTTCATACATTTTCCGCCACTTTCCGATTCACCAAACATTGCGTACCGGCGAGGAAAGTGCGTATGGCCTACGCCGGTTTCCCTTTATAAATCACAACCGACTCGAAATGCGGTGCAGCTTTTGCGGGCTTCACGTAACGCCCATGTTTGCCTATAAATAGTCAAAGAAACGCCCATTCATTCATTCATTTTGACTGACTGCATGGAGAAGATAGCAGGAAATGACGACAGAACAGCTAAAAAAGACATCTCACACCGTGTCAGATTTTGGTTATTTTGGGGAGGTCGAGATAAATCATATTGTTTGGTGGATGCAGTTTGAACCAGAGTAGCAGCATGGAGGTCGGATCGCCACCAAAATAAATAAATAAGTGGTCAGAAAAAGGTTAATGACAAAAAAAATACACATAGGCAGTGCGTTTGCACCGGGGACAGGAGACACCCCCTGGATGATAAACTAAGAAATGATCGGGGAATCCCTCCGGAGTGGAGTCATGACGACTGGATCTGAATTATGTTTTTGTATTTGGTGGTTTGTGTTCCAGCTGCCGATCAGCAACTATATATCCATAATGCACCAGTTAAAGGAAATACAACTAATGTGTTGTGTTATATTAGCTGTCCAATTT
>NW_011359054.1:0-2939 GCF_000735185.1 Notothenia coriiceps | reverse complement strand
ATTAATGAGTATCAGTTGGTGTAGCCAACAGCAAGATTTCCTTTATTAAATCTTTTCAATTAACCAGTAAATCAGAAAACAAAATAATGCAATATATTGACAGTTAATATATGGGGAAATATATTTTCTTTGCGTAAGGGGAGGGCAGGAGCTCCAACAAGGCGTGTGGACAAAGAGTGAATACACATACAGAGATGCTGTATGAGAAACCAATGTGATTTTGGAACATTGAACACTGTAAATCTATTCTAGTATACCTCAACAATGGAATTATGATCAGTAGAAATGGCCATGACCTTTAAGAAATTGCCCAGTCACAAAAAGACCATGGCAGCGGAAACAAAATTCTTTATTCTGTCCTTCTGCAGACGGTTTCAATGTGGGATTTTTCCTGGAAATCAGATGGTCTATCATTACACCCAAGTATTTGAATACAAATACCTGTGTAATTTTGTCAGTGGATATTGATAAGAACTTTATGAGTCACATGGGGAACCAAGACAACTTTTTCTGTTAAACTTCATCATTATTGCTCCACTCCACCACTTTGTTTACACTGTGTCTGCCATCCTAACATTGACAATTAAATGTACTATTTAGAGTTTACAGCTGCCATGGAAACTGCAGGTAACCATAGCAATAGTAATGATACCTCAAACTTCAATGTGGTTTACTCACCAGGGAAGCAAACCTGATGAAACCTGTTAATTCAGCTGTCCAAAACACATTTCCAACTTATATTGTTCAACCACTGTATCAATTGTTTTCTGATTCTGAGTTTATTTTAATTTTATACACTCTTCTTTTGTCTAAATGTTGCCTCTTCAATCAGAAGGGGATCTCTTGAGCTCACCAGCTCTGTAGTCCACTCCTCATGTCTGCATGAGGCAGACAAGTGGAACTGTGAGCCTTTTAGAAGCAATGTTTTGACAATGCGGAATGTGAGATGAGAGTAATGCTAAATCTGTAGAGTACTAATTTGAATATAACTTTATTTAAATTGGAAGATACTTGTTTTGAATTAGGAAACTTTGATTGATGTCTGCAGGAGATTACATCAATTAGAATAGTCTTTGACGATTAGACCCCAATCATAGGTAGAAAAAGGGGTCTTGACACTGGCGGAGTGCAGTGATGTTGATGGGGTTGGATTTGATGAGGAGGATGCTGAACAGACAAAACCTGGATTTTGACCCTCCCAGGAGAAATACAATTATTGTGAATGTGTAGTCATGGATGTACATTAATAGAATGTGTAGGCCTAAACATATTTTTAATGTAAGCCGATGTGAAGGAAATAAACATGTTTGTGTCTTGAACTATGTGAGTCGTCTGGTCATCCCTGAGCGACACAGAACGGGAGATATGGCACAGCTTGAATATTTTTACATCACAATTCATATTTAATCTTCAAAATAGACGTGCATGTTGGTGGTAGTGGTACAAATGGATGTATTTTTCAATGATTGAGACATGTCCCCCTTTGCATGTAAATGAGCATAATATAAAATAGAGCTGCATGCATACTTCTTGGTTATTTAATAATGAGCAATGATGTTTTTAGCATATGAGATTAATTTATTCCGTATTTACATTGTGTGACGGTGTGGTGTAGATAAGAGTTTGTGTTGCCAACAATGCCACCTAAGGGAGTTTCACCCCTAGGAACTAACTATTGATTATAAAAGATTTACCACACAAGGAACACAGGTTCGTTTTACATAACGGGCGTCACCAGACACGGAGCTCGCAACGGAACGGCAAGTTATTCCAGTAGTGAGTCACTGCAAAGAGCCAAAACAGCAGGACCAGTTGTCCAAAGGTGGGCCGAGCAATTAATAGCACCCCTGAAGAGGGCACAGGTACATATAATATTATTTAGAGGCCAATTAAACACATGGATATAAATAACTGAATTTACAGGTTCCCATACATACAATCTATTCAGCCACAGCATAGCACCCGAGCCGTAAGGGGAGAGAGGCGCACAGGCCATGGCAAAATCCCGCTGCCGCAATAAATAATATAAAATAAGCCAGGAGCCAAGTGTCAGATGATAAAGGGAGGCAGACAACGGCAACACTGCGCCCAGGGAAGTCCTCAGCGGAGCAATTTCTCCGCCATTGCACCGGCAGTCAGATGCGCTGTCCAGATGCGAGTGTTGCGAAACGGCTGCCACGACAAACAATTAATTCGGGCCACGCCTTGCTCCAGCCACCAGCGAAGGGGTTGACAGGTAAGTCACGAGCTACGCCACACCCCTGTATTTATACTTCCGGCACGCCCAGTAGTGACAAATGCGGAGGCGCATGGCACAGTGCCATGCAGCGGTACGGAGGGAGAAAACCTCCTGTCACATCCACCCCCAGCTTTTGCATCATCGACCCGATGATGAATTTCAAAAAGGGTGGAATCAACACCAAGGCCTGAAAACTACAGACTGGGCATTGGACATAGGGCTTGCATGTGCACTGGCTGAATCGTCCTGAGGACCAGAAGGACGAGGAAGATGGTGGACATTAGAATGGTGGCCAGCAGTAGGGCGGACAGTTCTACGCAAAGCCTGCTGGCTAGTACTCGGCTGGTTGGTCGTGGATGTAGAAGGGACTGAGGGTGAGGAGACTCCATGCAATGAGGCTTCCGGCACTGGTCGGAACTGGTACAAGATTTCATCAGAGGGACCCGGCGGACCAGAGGCCCTTGGAGCCACTGAAAGTTGTGGAATGTGGTTATCAGGGACCAAGAGCCAAAGGTCACTGTCGCTAGAGGAGTCAAGGTCTAATGCGGGCACGGCAGGTGGAGATGGCACGCGGGATGGAGGCGCGGTATTCTCAGGCTGATCAGACCAGAGGGGGCCCGTACAACCTGGTAGACCACAGAGCTCCAGAGATCCTGTATTTTATGTCGACCTCTAACACCATGGTTCTTTAGGTACACCA
>NW_011359053.1:0-5285 GCF_000735185.1 Notothenia coriiceps | reverse complement strand
TATTCATACCTTCAGTTACCTTGCAGATTTTGATTAATGATGTGAAATATAATGGATTTTGATTAATGATGTGAAATATAATCAACACTTAAATTAGACTTTAGTTACACCTGGAGTAAATTCACAAGCTACCATGTAGTATACAAAGTCATTTCTGCACCTTCACCAGCTTTGCTAATACTTTAATGCATCAATAATTATAATCAAAATGTCTAATATACTGTATATTATTCTAATATAGGCCAATCTGCATAATGAGTACTTTTACTTTCTGTACTTTGACTATATTTTGATGCTAATACTTTTGTACTTTTACTTGACATTTTGAATGTAGAACTTTTACTCATAACGGGTACTCCTACATTCTGGTTCTTTTACTCAAGTACAAGATCTGAGTACTTCGCCCACCTCTGATTACTAGTTCTGTACTTTATACTAATCTCCTGCTGAATGCACTTTTATGTATAGTTGTGCTTGTTTGCTTTTCTGTACTTAGCCACATGTGGAGTGCCTGCCTCTCTGCACAGTCTGTGTGCTACATATATGTCACAGTCTCTCAACTTCCCGTCTGGGAAGCAAAGAACTAGGAGAGAGATCTACTGATGTATTGTCATTTGTTCATTGAAAAATTCTTAAGATGTTGCTTACTGCTAACATTCAATACTTCTTATTATGTGCTCACCATATACTTTGATTCATGTCATTAAAATACCAAAGTTAATCCTTTTACGATAATAGATAAGTAATAAAAAACTGTGTAACAGATAATAATACAGATGACAATAATTGACATTTAATCTGTCAAAGTGTGTATAATTCGGTCACCACACCATATCATTTTTCATAGTTACCAACCTTGGATATCTAGACCAGTGATAAGCGTTCATGTGTGAAATCACCTGCGGGCCTTTTTTAAAGTGGTTCTCCCATCGACCTCTATCTTGAGTAATGGCTTTGTGGTTCTTGTGTCGATTGCCCTGTCCCTGTTTCCCTTCCTTTGCCCCCTGTGTCATCCTGTACTGGACTCTGACCACTTTGCCTGCCCTCTGTCTCATAGTCTAATAACAATTAGAGCTTTCTCTTCTGTCCTGCAGTGGTTCCTGTTATCAGCAGGGCAGGACAAAGTCTTTGACCCGGTTGAGATTAATCCATAGATTAATACCAATACCTAATAGCCATTACTCTAAGTTGTTCTTATCATAACTACAGTATTCAATTATTTGTACTGTTTTTAGAGTTTTTCATTTGTAATTGAAGCTCAACTGTCCATGAAACCATAAAATTATTATTCGGGACAAGTGTTGCGACAATGCTATACATTTTGTGACTGTTTGAATGCAAAAGAAAACTTGACAAGGACAAAAGTACAACGTTAGTTTAATAAATGAGGTTAGAGTAATCTAGCCACATTCTTCTTAGACCACTCAGAGATTTCTCCATAAAAGCGAACAATACTCGTCTGCTCATCAGGTGGTCAGATTCATGGAGCTCCCTTTTTCTAATCAGCCTCAGCCCACAGTGGCTTCTACATAGACAATGAAGGCAATTCGCTTAAAAAGCATTACTTGACATTTAACTCTGCACTCCCCCCACCATTTTCCTTGAGCCAGTGAATTGCTGACATTTGAAGCAGACTGAGGTGGCTTAACAATGTAATTGTACTCACACTGAGCTTGCATCAAAGTCCCGGACCAAGGCGCCAACTAATGCTACACTAGCTGCAGAGCTATTAGAGTGGTTACGCAATTACTGGGCTGAACTGAAGGAGCAAAAGCACAGCCATCAAAATAAATGAGACGAAGCACTTACACTGAAAAGGTGCACATCTTACATGTATGGCTCTTTTCTGTAACCCGGATGTGGGTAGTGAAGTCATGCTGTGTATTTGAATATTACTTTAAGCTGCACACCCCCAACTGGATAACCATGCTGACCTGCAAGATTACTATCCTGTTGGAAAATCGAGCCCTATTGCGTCTTGGTTACATGTTTGAATCGAACATATCAAATTTAAAACACAAGATCTAAGATGGTCTACTAAAAAAGGATAAGCCCACGTTTCACCAAACTTTACTGACGTGTCCAAGGTAGATAGAGCCAGGTGTGCCTAATATACTGGCCTATGCTTGTAAGCCACATACACATTTTAAGTCCCTTGTTTGTCGTAGTGAACTGCTAGTAAGGAAGTGCCAACGTTACAAGTGGATTTGGAAAACATTAAATGTCATAATTAAATGAGTTTCCTTGGTAATAAGGTTAACCAAAGCAGAGCTACAGTATAACGGAACAAAGAGTGTTTAATGAAACTAGTTTGATAACCACTAGGTCAGTGCAGTGCAAACATGAGTTTGACCTGCGTCTGTCACACTCTGCTCCTGAGCCCCTGTTTCCAGTCCCTGCTTACTTCTCCTTGACTATGCTCTCTGATTATATCCCCATCCAACATCTATCCTTGTTGTAACCCACTGGATAAACCAAGGTTACAAGGTTAACTAAGCTTATTGGTTCATAATGCAATCATGATTGCAGTTGGACTAAAATCCGCAAAGTCCCGCCTCCTCACTCAGGTTAGTGAGGGCACGTTGAAGACGTGTGTGTGTGAGGGAGCAGCGTCACGCTGGAAGAACGGACACACTTTTGATCATCATATGCAAAAAACAGCGCAAATTGAGAGTTACCGTGGCGGCGGTGGACCAATCTCTGAGGCTGTTGCTGGAAGTTGGAGCTGCTTTGGAAAGCGGGAGTTTTCATTGTTTTATTTTCCTCGGTAAGTGAAGCAACACGCTACATGCTACATGCTAGTTGCTGCCTGCATGCTGCGGGCCTCGTGGTGTGTTAGCCACCTAGGTCTTTTGAGAGTTCAGTTAAATTTAGCTATATGAGTTATGGTTGATAGTTACAGTAGCTATATAGTGTGTATTACTATACAGCGCTAATAAGCACTAGACATTTTTTTCGTTTACTACAATGTTTTGAGCATTAATGTTTAAACTAGGGATGTCCCGATCACCTTTTTTTGCTCCCGATTCGATTCCGATCATTTGATTTTGACAATTTGGCGATACCGATCTTTCCCGATCCGATCTTTATGCAATGCATTAAGAGGAAAAAAAAAAAAAATAAGCATTCAAGTTGTCCCTTAAGGTTATTTTTTTTAATTTAAATTGGACATTCTATCCAACATGGATATAGCTTCTTTTTTTCACAGCAGCATTGGATCAGTTCAGTTGTGCAGCATTGGATCAAAACAAAATAAAGCTTATCAATACTCGTTAGCTTACTGCTACAATTAGACACTGCGCCCTGCCCACTCTGTTGCCAGATTTGAGAGAAATAAGCAACCAGGTCTATGAAAACAAGCCCCAAAGAAGCAACACATACATGATGTTGTGTAATTTGAAACCAAAACTAAGGCCTCAGGATGACTTTAAGACTTGAACATGATCATTTTTGTTTTGTAACATTGAATACAAAATTTAAAAAAAAGTATTTTTAAAAAAAAAAAAAAGAAAATTCCCGATCCCCGATTTTTTCCTCCCGATTCCGATCTTTGAAAATCACGTGATCGGCTCCGATCCCCGATCACGTGATCGGATCGGGACATCTCTAGAAATAAATATAATNAAAACAAAAGTAGGATCGCTAAAGGCAGAGAGCTGAGGGAGCGGCGAGCCGACACAGGCGCCATCTTGGAAACTCAGTCTAACGTACAGCTGTGACCTGTAGACTGAGTTTCCAAGATGGCGCCTGTGTCGGCTCGCCGCTCCCTCAGCTCTCTGCCTTTAGCGATCCTACTTTTGTTTTATATATGTCAGAATGTCTCTGCTCTGCTCTGCTATGATCGCCAAGCCCTCCTCCACCTCAGACCCTCATTGGAGTGTATACTGCGGCCCAAACCTACATCTGGCAACCATAACTCGTCCCCCCTCCCCTCTACTGTCGGATGTTCCAAACTACCTGCGCCGGTTCCCCTGCATCCTGCCTCGCCGAAAGCGCTTTAGACGTGGGGGAAAGCGTGGTGGTGCACTGGTCCATCTTAAGGCATACCTGGCGGCTTCTTCTGGGACTTATCCACGCCTTGGATGTCATGGCCCTCCCGCTGCACGCCATGTGAGAGATCGATGGATTCACCCTGTCTTTCCGGAGCTATGTCCTCTGCTGGGCCCGCTGGCAGTTCCTCCTGTCCGTCCGACTTCTCCCGGCCCGCGCGACGTTCAACACGCACATCTTCGTCCGTTGAGACGCACTACACCTTCGGCCGGTCCAGAGCAAAAACTTTGCATGGCTTTGCTAAATGCTAGGTCGATAGCAAACAAAACATTCCTGCTAAATGACTTCTTCACCTCTCGTGATCTGGATTTTATGTTTCTGAAGGAGATCTGGGTCCACGCTGTCGAGTATACACCGTTCTCTGAACTTCTTCCTCCTGATTGTACATTCTTCAGCTCCCCCCGTACCACCGGCCATGGTGGGGGAATAGCATCAGTGTTTAGAGCTAGTCTCCAAAGCCGATTGCTTCACCCTGTAACTAGCTATGCTAGCTCTGAGTTGCAGCTTTTTGAACTTAACCCGTCCTCGCCTATACTCTGCGCAGTCATGTATCGTCCGCCAAAGTGCAATGAGGATTTCATAAATGACTTTGCTGACTTTGTCCGGGATCATGGTGAAATATAATCGTGTTTTGATTTGCAGAGACTTCAATGTCCCTGTGTGTTGCGAGTCCAAACCTCTGGTTAGGGATTTTTTAAATCTCCTCGATTCATTCGGTCTCATTCAGTCCGTAGCTGGCCCAACACACGAAAAAGGACACACTTTAGATTTAGTATTATCGTTTGGACTGTCTGTATCTGTGGATGAAATCTGTGTAACAACGCGTACCTCAGACCATTTACTGGTTCTGTTTACAACCTCGATCCCTTCCGCAGGAGTCGAATCACTTGCTCCTGCGCGTCGTCTGCGTTCGATTAACCCCTTGACTGCCTCACAGTTCTCTGATGTTTTTAATGCTTCTCCGATCTGTAAATTAGATGTGAACTGTGCTTTTAATGCTGATGAGCTTATCTCCATGTTTGACTCGACATGCACACTAATTTTGGATTCTGTTGCTCCTTTTACGCTTAGACGCACCAAAGTTCTCTCAGAGCCTTGGCTAAATGACTGTACTCGTGCTCTCAGACGCGCTTGCAGACGCGCAGAGAGAAAATGGAAAAAGGATAAACTCCATGTCTCCTTAGAAATCCTTTGTGCTTGTCTTTCCGACTACCAGACGGCAGTCAAAACAGCCA
>NW_011359052.1:0-2424 GCF_000735185.1 Notothenia coriiceps | reverse complement strand
GTCTGATCATTGAGAAAGAAGAAACAAGAACTGCAAACAAAAACCTATGTTAAAACAAAGAAAAAATACTTATAGTTTACATGATTACACAAATGATTTGTTTGCAACTTATAGTTTTATTTTTGAAATTTATTTTATTTTGCTTGACTTAGTTTTTTTTTCTTTTAAACTCATAGTTTTGCTTTATTCTGAGAAAGTGTTGCTTTATCTTTATGATACAAAACTAATCCCATAGAGGGGCAAGAGATGGGTGGTATACGAAGCAAACAATGTCTATGGATGGATCCTGGATCGATGGATGGATAGATGGGGTATACACAGGCCATGTCTGGCCATGTTTACTGAGCATTGATTCAAGCCATATGGTGCTACTTCAGAAGGAGCCTCTTCCAGACACAAACACATACGCTACACAAATTCAATGGTAGTCTAAAAGACATATGTACCTTTTATGTTAATCTGCTCTTATTTTTTGATATCTTGCATAAAGTGGTCTTGCACTAGCGGAAAGGTGAAGGGACCCACTAGTTGCTCAGACTTCGTGATCTTGGCCAAAGTGCTGGACAGATGGACGGACCAACAGTCCATCTAAAGCCATCCCATCCCAAAAATGACCTCAAACAAGGTCTTTCTCAAATACTCCCATTATTTTTTGATTTTACTGTTACTCTATAAAGATGGCTATGATGAAATAAATTGATTTATAATATATCTAATGGTTGGCAAATGTAAAAAGTCTCATGTTTTATCGACATATCAACTAACTCTAATTCATCACTGATTTCAATCTTTAAAAATTAAGGAAAACCTTCCACTCATAGTAAAAATAATGACTTCAATACATTTAGATTCTGATTAAAGGTGGGCATATGACTACTAAAAACTAACGAGTAACTGTGAAATGTAGGCCAAGCACAGTTTTCACAGTTGTTCAGCTCTCAACAGATAAACAGCATCAGTCTGACTGCTCACCGAAGTCAGCGAGTTTCAGCTCTCCGGTGTCTCCGATGAGCAGGTTCTGTGGTTTCAGGTCGCGGTGCAGGATGTACCTCTGGTGGATGTAGGACAGGCCTCTCAGCAACTGGAACAGGAACAGCTGGAAACGAGTGAACAAAGGGAAATAAGTATTTATACAGGAGTATATTGTAGGAATACATAGCATGACATATATCTATGTAGAAACGATATGGTAAAGATAGTTCTTTTTTTTCAAACAACACACTTAGAGAAAATGGTGAGGCCACTAAAAACAGAAATAGTAAACAACATGACTTCAGCTTAAAGTTTAAAGTTTTTTTGAGCATGTTTATACCTTAGCATTGGAGTTTTAATATTTGAGTTATTTTATGTAAATGTATTTCTCTATATTCAAATAATCTATTTTAGCACAACTCATATGGTTTTTTGACCTCTATTTAGTCAATAATGTTACATGCTACTTTATAGACTGAATGATTTTCCAGACGAATAATGATAAAACTAATTAAGTAATGGAAAAAACAACAAATGTGACATGAATTAAGAAATACATTGCTTTTAAATGTACATTTCTACAGCCAATCATCTTAGTGCTGAAACTGAACAAGGCTCCTCCCTCTGCCTTCAGGTCCACAAACTTCACGGCCCGTCCACAACGCACACGGCGGCGTGCAGTTCGGCCCACTGTATTGTGGTTCCTTCACTTCGCTTTGCTCGCGTTGCTCGCTTCAAAAGTTGAGAAAACTTTTGAAGCTTCGACGGAAGCGTAAGCCAATCAAATCATATGCCAGTACAAGCTTTAGCCAATCAAACGGCATGCTTGTGTGTCCGGGGCGCGTCTATCGTTTTTCCAACCCAGTTTAGATCCCACTTCCGCATTACGCAAGCATCGACGCGGCGTTACGTCACAGCATCAACCTGGCGTTACATCCCTATGGTTACATCACTGCCTCTCGCGGCACACCCGCGAAATCTGAATCTGACAAGCGAAATACCGTCCTTTTAAACGCTGCATAATGCTGTCAGATAAATGAAGTACACAGTAATAGTCAAGGTTATTCAATATCCTGCACTATATAGATATAGATATTTAAAACATCTTTTGTTTGTCCTCAAAACGACATTTGAGGATAGACACAGGCTATTTATAGATGATGAAACACCAGTAATAAGATCTCAGGACCCTTCCATATGGCTTTGATTACAGGATCGTTTACTTTCAGTCAACAAATCCTTTGGAAAGACAAAAAACAACTATTCAATATCCTGCTTTAACGCGACCGCTATACGGCCGAAGATTAAGTCTATGGGGCTATCGCGTAGAGCTACGTCGATCCTTGCGTAATGCGGAAGTGGGCGTGGTTAAATCTAAACTGGGTTGGAAAAACGATAGACGCCACCGGGACTGTAGTCCCAAACGATAACTGGGGATTATGGGTAGTGTAG
>NW_011359051.1:0-7042 GCF_000735185.1 Notothenia coriiceps | reverse complement strand
GAGGCTTTTGGCGGTAAAGCGGGAACAATGCCCGCACGCGCCGGGGGTGTCGATAGCCTCCTGGGCATGTTGCAGCCAGAGGCAAGACGAGCAGACCTGGTGTGAGTCAGTACTCGATATCTTTAGCCCGCAGCCGCAGAGCCGAGCCTCCGACACTCCGTCTCCTCTGGTGTGAGGGAGGGAAGAGTCCATCCTAGCTAGCCTTGGTGCGGCGTAGAAGGGACAAACGAGCAACAGGCGTGTTACCGTTTGTGGGAAAAAATCCAAAACCTTACCGTTATCCGTTGGAAAAAAACGGCAGGGTAGATTCTGATATTAACTGGAGTGTTAATAAAGAGAATTCCCGTGCGAAGCAAAAGTAGCTGGCGAGCGTCCGTCGACCGAAGGTTAGCTTCGTAAATCAGTCTGTGGACCGTTAAGCTAGCTAGCTACTGATCTTTCTCGAGATGTGCTCCGAAGCGAGAAGAGGTGTTTGAATGACGCCTGCGTCGTGGCGCAAGCTACTTATAGGGTTGGTGGATTCCCTGACGTTGGCGTCAAGATCACCAGCCAATCAGGATTGGCGTAATGAGATTGATGCTTCTGGTGCATACGCGTTGAGGCGCATCCCATAGTGAGACATCGAACGGAGTGTTATGAATGAGAACTCGATACCATGCTCGATACATGCTTCACAAAAAGCTTCGGGATTACTCGACACACGCTCCGAAGCCTCGGCGCAATACGTAACATCACCAGTTCTCACGGCGTAACGGAAGAGGGGAGGCTACAAGATGAAAACTACAAGAAATAAACGCCCGTTTTAAATAACCGACCTGTGTCGTGAAGAGAGCTACATTAGTAATAATTTAAATTGCATTATCTGACTTGTGATTTCAGCAATAGGGAAATAGGCCGCCTCACTTTTATTGTCTTTTTACTTCAACAGAGACTACAAAAATGCAACAGTCTCATAAGATCAAGTCTATATTGAGAGTTGTATAGGCACAAGGCATGGCTCTTAGAATGAAACAATAGTCACAACAACTTTCCAAAAAATAATATGATTACAATTAAACACATCTTAGATATTTTAGGTTTACCTTATGTTTATTTTTCCCTGATCATATATAGGGAATGAGAGAAGTACCAATGGTCAAATAAACCAAAAAGTAAACTGAATTGTATAATCAAAATATGTTGTTTATTAGCTCTTTGTATGAAAAGGCTCATCAGCCTATTCATAATAAACTAAGAAAAAAAGTTATAAAAGGAGCACATCCCCTAACACTTTCAAACACTATTCAAAGGTCTCACACAGCATCACATTGGACACACGCTGACAGAGAGAGACAATGCTGCAGCTTTCCTCAGCCTATTATCCAGGCCTGACGAGGGATTAGGAACACCTGAGAGAGAGAAAGCATCTGGAGGGAGACACACACACACAACACAACATGTAACACTAATACCAACAGCTAAGTGTATGTTGCAATGAGTGGAGGGCGCAAACCTTTCATTTCTGTCCTAGTTGGACTGATTTACACATAGTTCATATTTCGATTTAACAATACCACATTAATAGTAGGCTTCAATAATATTTGTTGTACATTTTCTTTAAGGTTTCTTTTACATTTATAAAGGCTATACAAAACGAATATGCCTAATGGATTAATTTAATTAAGAGCAACAGTTATTACCAATCCTGATTTAAAAGGCCAGATCCTCTCTGTTTATGTTTTGCAAAGGAAATTATTTTAATGGCGAAGAATTGGGAAATATACATTTTATTTCTGTACAAAAAGTCATTTTTCAAGTCATATCCCATATCTAAATTTAAAGACACAAAAGAAGCCTTAGAAAAGACAGAAACATCAGATTGAGAATACCTTTATTTGTCCCACAGAGGGGAAGTGCATTTGTTAGAGCAAATAAAGGGCCAACATGATTTTAATATTACCGGTAAAAGGCAAGGCTAAACCATTTCATAGATAACATCTTTTTGTGACTGTACTTATGGGTAAAATGAGAACACATTAAAGTAAAATGAGTACACATTAACTACAAAAGGAAGTCTCCTCTTGGTAAGACATGTTTTTATCACATAATGCAGGCGCAAAGAGGACCGAACAACATTCAAGCAGAGCGCACAGATTTTAATTTACAACGACTGACCTTTTCAACTCCAAGAGAAGCCACTTTCCAAAGGAACAGTGAACAGTTTCTTGAATAGCCAGTGACAGCTGACAAAAGAATGACTGCCCTTAATCCTCACCAAATCCTGCGTAATAGTGGGATATGCAAATGTTAACTTGTGATCCTTCATTATGTGGACATAATGGCCTATTCTTTAAGGGCACTGCAAGTAAGGGACGTTTTAATCAGTGGTGCAGATTAGCTTCAAATCTAGATTTACCAAAAACTATTTTAAGAGTTGTTTAAGAAGATAGTTTGTTTAATTGTTTACATGTTTGTTCTTGTTCAACTCTACCAGTAATGCCTCCTGTTTTTTTTCTCTGTGTCCTGTCTGTCTTTTCTCTGTGTGTGCCTGTGTCTCGCTGGTTTGGCGTGGCTGAGCTACTTTCTCCTTCCCTAAACTGCTGTTCATCAACCTGATTACCAGCACTCAACTGCACCTGTATAAAAGCCCTGTCCTCACCTCCAGTCTTCGCCAGCTCGTCTTGTTTCCACTTGTGTCAAAAAATGCAACGCCCTATTCAGTTGTTGCCTCCTTGCTTGTATCTGTCTTTGCCAGAACATATCCTGTGTCTCCTGTTTAGGACCACTGACCTGCCTATTCTCCCGCCACGTCCAGTGTTGTCCTGCCTCGCCCTATATTTTCCCCAGTGATTGCTCCATGGACTCCCTGGTTTGCCCCCCCTCCCCTTGTAAGTGTTTAGCCCCTGCAGCTCTTTAACTCATGTCTTGTGTCCTTGTGTTTGCATAATGGATTCAGCTCTGTTGCTCTCAGCTAGCAGTAACAGTTCTACAAAACCAGGAAGGTGTCATGGAGGGGGGAAAAAAAGGTGGTTATTCTATGGTTTTGGCTGTTACACAATATATTTTAGGATAACAGATGTTCGTTGTTGTCTGACAGATGTCATCCATTTGATTAAAAACTCAGCTTAAGGGTTTTGAAGTGCTTCATAAATGCCTATTTAATCTTTTACGGATGTACAGGAGATAGAATGTACCTAAAGGCTTTTGTTACCCTCACCAAAACTTGACCGCTTAGTGTGTACAAATTACTAAATCTAAAGCACAAAATATGTAATAATGAAAAGCCATTGAAGTTCATACAACGTGTATTTTGAATAGTGAATAGAATAGGGGGACATTGCTGTATCATTCTTTTCTTCGGTGCTAGAATATGAATACCTATATTTTATTATTTAAAACAGGGCAGTGCCTAATGGGAACGAACATGGTCTCCAAATTGGATCAAAAGCTTTTGACCATGTCAATCATATATTTTCATGATGTTTAATAAGGAATAGAACATCAAAGCAGTAAAGAACCTGTTTGATCATAGATAAGATTAACCTGGCGTGTTATGATCTAAATCCTATTTTCATTGTTCTTCCTGTTACTCTGCATTGCATGATTCTGTGCAGATGTTCATGCTATTTTCTTTTAGCAGCTGTATGTGTTCAGACTCAATTTCCCCAGTTCCTTAGCCTCAGATAACTGCTGACTCCAAGCCTCAGCTGAACCTTCTCAGCCATGTTCCCTCTTTGCTTATCCCCACTTGCCATGGCCTTGCTTTCAATAAGGAAAATGTACACATTACAGTACTTTCAAATATAAATATACAACTCTCACTTTGCTGACATCAATTAAAACCAAACAACAAGTCTGTATCATCACTCCCCACCGTTGCAGCTGCTTTTGTTTTAATTGTAGGTCCTCAAAATCCTCTTGGGGCATTGGTGCTTTCAGACCTCATGAGTTGGGCTGATTTTTGTTTCAGAGTGTTGGTCACGTTCACAGCATCAAAACCAAACACTGGTATGAGGGATGAATAGCACAGGCATTGAACTTTGATTTACCAGAGGCTTGAAAAAATTAAAGACAGTTTCGGCAGCACCTCGGATTATCGGATTTGTCAAGGATTGGCTTAAATAGACTTTATCCAATTTGCTTAGTAGTTAACAATAAAGAGGTCTCAATGCAAACACAATTAGTCACTCCTGTTTTCCCGCCTGCAGTCATTCTGACCACAGCCTGTTTCCAGTTTTGCCTGCCTGCCTCCTGTCTGCTTACAGATTACCTGTTGCCCCTCTGCTTTGAACTCTCAGCAAGTAAACCATTGATTGCTTTTAACTGTGCTGCCTTTGAGTCCTTCTTGTGACTCCACATCTCTGTGTTCAGAGCTGTTGTTGCAATGTCCCCCTTTAGCCATCTCATACAAACATTCCCTGCTCTTGCCTTCCCCCTGTCTTCTCTCTTTACCAAATTCTCGGTTCATGTTTTGCGTCCTATTTTACACTATTCATTATACATCCCTTCCCCATTTATTCGGTGTCACCATGCTGTTTTTCTCTCTCACTTTCCTTCCTGCAGTGGCTCATCTCCCATCTCAGACACCACAATGCTGTGTGGTGTCAGAATAGGAAGTGACTACTTCTGCTTCATAGCACAGGACAAGACAAAAACCCACACAATGCACGTCTCTGAGTGCTGAGCATGTTGACTGGGCGTACACAGGGCTCAGGTCCAGAGGCTTACACATTTCTCCGCCAAGCAATTGTTTCCCGTGTTTTCACCCTGCAAGCAGCCCAGTGACCTTTTTTCTGTTACATCTCCTAAATATGGATCCGATATCTTTGTTGACCTCTGTTTTCTGGATGTAATGGAAATTACATATGATTGCAAGCCAAAAGTCTGCTATCTTAATCATTCTAACCACTGATAAGTGCTGGAGACGTCTGTGATGTTTCAAGAATCAAGCTCATTTTAAGATTCAGATTGCCCTTGACATTTAATTTAGCAGATTAAACTTCCTTCAATCAACCAAATAATTCGTGAAATCTTTGGGATTTCCTGGACAACATAATTCAGCCGTCTTTGTATTTTCTTCTGCTTCTCTGACCAGGCACAGATGTGTTATATGACCAAATTAAAACAGGAAATTACGTTTGCAGCTAATTCTTAGCTCATCTTGATTAAAGAGCAACTCAACACTAGCTGAAAATCTTCTCTTTGCTGACCTCAAGCAGTTTACATTCTCACAATGCTGCAATGTTCACAGTTGCAACACATATAAAGTTGTACTTAATTGCTCTTTCAGTAACATTTAAGCCATGCTAGTGTCAAATTTAATAAATAAGACAAAACATAACATTCAGTTCTTCACTTCCTCTCAGTCGTGTTGATTGGAAAGTTTGATCGTGTTGATTGTGCATCCAATATGCCTCCCTGAAGAGCAATGCGTTGATGATAACACTCTTTTGGTTTGACGACACCTCTTGACACCTCTAGGTTCTATATTGTCATTGTGAGGCATGTTATATATTTCCAAGAACTTTAATATATCTGCAGAGCCACGTTAATGTCTGTCGGTCAGACTATACAACAAGCACAGCCCCTGGTAGACCCCCCCCCCATACACACACACACACCACACACACACACACCACACACAGCAACACACCACACACACACACACCCACACACACACACACACACACACACACACACACACACACACACACACACACACACACACACACACACACACACACACACACACACACACACACACACACACCTGATTTACTGGTATGCTGCTTTCCTCACTAGTAGAGAGCAACTTGTGAAGGTTAACAAAACCCTGTCATCTGCCATCACAACCAATGTAGGGGCCCCCTAGGGCTGCGTGAGTTCAGCTGTGCTCTTTACTCTATACACTGATGATTGTCGTACCAACACACCAAATCAAGTCATCATTAGTACTCTGATGACACTGCAATAATATCTGTGCTCAGTAACACAGACGACCATGAGCTGCACCAACAGGCTGTAAATCAGGTGGTTGAGTGGACTGATAGCAATGCTCTTGAGATCAACACCAAGAAAACTGAGGAAATCATTTTTGGCTCACCATCTGACTCCCATAAAGTCCCCATTGTCATCCATACAGATGAAATCAAGCAGGGAGTTTCATACAAATACTTGGGTGTAATGATTGACCATCTGCTGTCATGGAAGGATCACATTGAATATCTGTGCAGAGGGACAAAACAAAGAATTTATTTTCTCCGCCGTCTTAGGTCTTTTGGGGCGAGCAGAGAAATTCTTCTGTTGTTCTTTACATCTGTGATCTTGTCTATTCTGAAGTACTGCAACACTACCTGGTACAAATGTTTGTCAGCAGCTTTAAAATCAAAACTGCTCCACCTTTGAAATTCTGCTCAAAGATTGTTGGTCAACCCTGTCAGAGATATGACTCAGCCTATCATAACAACCTAGTGAGGCTGTCCAACAACATCATCTCTGACCCAAACCATGTTCTGAACAGTGAATATGAACTGCTACCATCTAATCGGAGATACAGGGTCCCACAATTCAATATAGTCAGACTGAAGCACTCCTTTGTGCATCACTCAATCCTCACAGTAAATACAGAGCTAAATCCCAGATCAAATGCACGCAGAAGGTTCTTTGAGCATGTTTTCTCTCACTGATTGTGCTGTTATGTTAAATGTTTGTTGTTTTTGTTTCATGTATTGTGTCTGGATACTTGTCGGTTGATGTTGGACATGGAGCTGCTGTGACGCAAGTCAAATTTCAGACCTGATCTGACAAATAAAGTATTATCGTATCGTATCGTATACACAGCCAAACACAGCCAAACTCAACCTGAACAGACACAAAGTCACAGCCGAAATAAAAACAATAAGTGTGGCTTGATATTGAGTAAGAAAAAGGTTTATAGGTTGATAAACGCTGTGAGAATGGGTCTGCAGAGAGAATTTCGCCGCGATCCCAACTGTCTGTTATCAGCCTGCAGCCAGGGAGCAGAAATCAGCAGAGCTGCCCGCACTGAGTGTGTGTGTGTGGA
>NW_011359050.1:0-2247 GCF_000735185.1 Notothenia coriiceps | reverse complement strand
CAGTGTGAGGTGGATTTCCCGCTGTGTTTCCCTGGATGCTGCATATAGACCAAGTGGACGCAGACCCCACGCAGCAACCAGGAAACGACACCAGTAATCCAGCTCACACCGTCTGCTCCTCGAGCCTGAAAGGGCGGACCAGCGAGCCCCGCAACGTCCCGCCAACACGGCACCCAGACCCCACGCAGCATTCTCATCTGTTTGTCATTACTGGTGTCATTTTCTGGTTGCTAACTAACGCCATTGTAACACATAAACACTGATGTCCAGCTGTAACGGTGGTGGACTCATCAGAACTGAGTGGGCGAGCTGACCAATCAGAGCACAGTGGGCTCTTAGGGAGGGAGGGGGGGGGGGGGGCATGAGCTCCAACAAGCTGTTTAGGACAGAGAGTGAATACACATACTATACAGAGATGCTGTATGAGAAACCAAGTTACGAGTTTGGAACATTGAACAATGTAAATCTATTCTAGTAGACCTCAACAGTGGAATTATGATCTGTAGAAATGGCCAAAACATGGGACCTTTTTAAAGTAACCAAATTGAAGCTTAAAATTCAATGGATTTCAAATCAAATCGCGGGAACACAGAATCGACAGGATAAGTTGAAAGTACGGTAGTTGAATATACTTATGGCATCATGTAGTATACTACTAGCATTGAGAGCTCCTCAGGATTATTATGCTTTTAGTTTAATACACATGTGTCTCTAAATGTGACTATTCAAGGGTAAGAGCTGGCAAGACTACATTTATAAAATTTATTTATATTTATTTTATTTGGATATTGCGTAAAATGTCTACAGCTTGCAGGACACCTACACAGTGCATGCACTGTGAAATAAGTGACTAGAGTGCATCTTCTCCCATCTCTTTCCTCCTTTCTTTAAACCCTCACTTCCCTCTCATTGCTCTCTTGTTTTTCCCAGTCTGTAATCCTGCGTAGTGAGATAGGTAATCTGCTAAACAGCCTGGCGCAGTCACTGAGCTGGGATAGTTAATCCTCTAAAGAGCCTGCTGGCTGATTGAACTTTGCCCCCGACTGCGTTACTGTCGCTTGAGATGTTGTCCTCTTCCTGCTTCTTTAAATTGTAGCTGATCGGCCGGGGGGGCATGAATCATGTCTGGGGGGGAGATGGTAAGGAGAGCTTCATTATAGTTACCTAGGACTGATTGACATGAATGTATATTGTTAATGAAGGGCCCTTGAAATAATCTTATTAATCAATGGAAGATGGTTATGAAGAAAGGAATGTGTGTTTGTTTTGTGATTATAGAAGTTGTGTGTATACAGTGGGGCAACAAAGTATTTAGTCAGCCACCAATTGTGCAAGTTCTCCCACTTAAAAAGATGAGAGAGGCCTGTAATTTTCATCCTAGGTATACCTCAACTATGAGAGACAGAATGAGAAAGAAAATCACATTGTCGGATTTTTAAAGAATTTATTTGCAAATTATGGTGGAAAATAAGTATTTGGTCAATAACAAAAGTTCATCTCAATACTTTGTTATATACCCTTTGTTGGCAATGACAGAGGTCAAACGTTTTCTGTAAGTCTTCACAAGGTTTTCACACACTGTTGCTGGTATTTTGGCCCATTCCTCCATGCAGATCTCCTCTAGAGCAGTGATGTTTTGGGGCTGTCGCTGGGCAACACGGACTTTCAACTCCCTCCAAAGATTTTCTATGGGGTTGAGATCTGGAGACTGGCTAGGCCACTCCAGGACCTTGAAATGCTTCTTACGAAGCCACTCCTTCGTTGCCCGGGCGGTGTGTTTGGGATCATTGTCATGCTGAAAGACCCAGCCACGTTTCATCTTCAATGCCCTTGCTGATGGAAGGAGGTTGTCACTCAAAATCTCACGATACATGGCCCCATTCATTCTTTCCTTTACACGGATCAGTCGTCCTGGTCCCTTTGCAGAAAAACAGCCCCAAAGCATGATGTTTCCACCCCCATGTTTCACAGTAGGTATGGTGTTCTTTGGATGCAACTCAGCATTCTTTCTCCTCCAAACACGTCTAGTTGAGTTTTTACCAAAAAGTTCTATTTTGGTTTCATCTGACCATATGACATTCTCCCAATCCTCTTCTGGATCATCTAAATGCTCTCTAGCAAACTTCAGACGGGCCTGGACATGTACTGGCTTAAGCAGGGGGACACGTCTGGCACTGCAGGATTTGAGTCCCTGGCGGCGTAGTGTGTTACTGATGGTAGCCTTTGTTACTTTGGTCCCAGCTCTCT
>NW_011359049.1:0-2392 GCF_000735185.1 Notothenia coriiceps | reverse complement strand
CAGCAGTTTAATTACGCCACGGTGAGACGTAGATGCTGATGTGCTGGTTGGGTGATTAGACTGTCTTCTATCATCTTACATGAACATCTCTTTCTCCCTGAAAGAACCCCCCAAAAAAACCATGGATGGGCAGCATCCGTGGCTGTGTTGAAGCTTGAAACTGCGGTACTTACTGAGCATTGTGACGGGTAGTAGTTACCCGAACTGCATAACTCCATGCTGTAACGCGTTACACCCGAAGCTGTGAAACTCGCCTTAACCCTGAACTAAAGGCAACAATGCATAAACGAACTTCTCTCTTTTTCTCTCTCCTTATTCTTCTTCTCTTTAGTGAAGGGAGCGAGTATTGCCATGACGCGCAATACAAAGTGATAGGTCTTCCTGCCTGAACTTGCGCTGAGCTTCATTATTGAATGCTCTCTGGCACACATGAAGGTTAGAGATCTTTATTTATTCATCAAAAATAGAGCATTTAATTTCTATCCAGTGCAAACCTTGTTTCTCCACTTTTGATGATTGTTTGCATTTACAGATCATTAAAAAATAGGATAATTGATGTGATGTTTAAGCAACTTTGAAGCTTCAAACCACTTGCATATTGGAAACTGAATCTGGTATTTATTATTTGTATCGATAGGGTTGGATATTCTTGGGGATAATGTATATTTAACACTTTTGAATCACCTTAAACCAGGGGTGCCCCAATGCATTAATACTGTGTGACATATTTGTACCTATTTAAGAAGTACAACATAAGTCAAGCACAAGTTTGATGTGTGGGTCATATTCCATTATACTTTTACAATTAGCTGAGGGACAATTAAAAAAGGAGCAAGGGCCACAGTTGGCCCCCGGGCCGTGGTTTGTTCACCCCTGCCTTAAGCAATCTACCACACGTGTTGACACACCTAAACTAAACTTCATGACAGCAGGTAAAATATTAAAACTGCCCTAACATCCACCTTGCAAATACTTCCTCCAAAGCGTTGGCATGCATTTATATTCAAGTGACTCTGGAAACTAACCTTGTCCAGTCGTGTCACACTGGCTGCTCTGTGTAATAAATAAAACAAAAGCTGAATCATCTAGCAGTCCAATGTATTATCAATTACTTGATTTCCGCCCGCTCTCGGTCAGATGCATTATACAGTGTGGGTGGACAGTGAAAGCTCCACTGTCCAGACTGTCAATAGAGCTCAACTAGAAGCCAAATTGGCATCACAAATCCATGTAATGTATGTGGTGAGTTAGGACTGAAGACACAGTGTGTAAGGGCAGCTCATTAATCAGCTCAAATAATCTACTGCTTTATCAATAAGTTGATTGCTGGCTGGCCTGAGCCAAATCTCTGGGTACAGCAGAGAGTTTCTTATCTAATGTGAAAGAGGGAGAGGTTGTCTTTGTGAGGGAGCAAAGAAATAGCATGAGTAGTCCACAAGATACGTTTCTGTTACAGTCATCTGGATCTATGCCATGACTATGCAACATTTCCCGGTGCAGCTCAGGTGAAGCTCAATTAAAGCCGCAATGTTATATATTTTTTTTGGCTGGTTGGGGACAATGAAGCAAGTTGTAAACGCTACGAAATATATTAAGTTGATTGAGTGAATGTATTAGCAAACATCAAAAAACATGAGCAGACATTTGGAGCCGTGTTGCTGCCACAAAATGTAACCCTAGGGGCGGCTGTGGCTCGTCCACCAATCTGAGGGACCGTGGTTCAATCCCAGGCCCCTGCAGTCAATATATCGATATGTCCTTGGCCAATGGTGTGCGAGAGACGAGTGTGTGCGAAAGTTTGTCTCCCTGAGCAAGTGGCACCTTGTATGCTTGCCTCTGCCTGTGTGAATGCTGTAAAGTAAGGTGAGTGTAGTAAAAGCGAATTTAAAAGTGCTCCGAGGACTCCAAAGAATGTGAAAATGCTATATAAATGATTTTCATGTACACGCGATGTGTTGGGGTTCTATTTTAAACTAGTCAGAATCCTGCCATTTGTTTATCGGCCTGCAAACGGAATAATACTTACAAACATGAACAATGAAAGCAAAAAAACAGTTTAAAAGATGTAACTTTTTCCGAAAGATTTATAGATCCCCAACACTTTCTCTGGGACCCTATAAAAAAGAAGATACAATCAAGATACAAAGAAGTCTAATAGGTCTGACCTGCTCTGTAACAAAACCAATCACAGCAACAAAAACTATATGTATCTCACGTGATACTCAAATCTCGCAAGAACGCACTTTTAACCGAGGAAATTGATGCGCTCCCGTCTTGCCAACCAGACTCCCAGCTGTGGAGAAGGCGGTGAATCTGCCCCCCACACACAAACACACACACTTACACAGGCTGACTTCTCTCAACATCCCTTTTTCCATTTTCTACATTCGGA
>NW_011359048.1:0-1464 GCF_000735185.1 Notothenia coriiceps | reverse complement strand
GTAAATAAGTCTCTGAGAGGCGGGGAGACTCAGAGGACAGGCTGCGTCACAGCCGCAGAGGTGCTGACGGAAAGCAGGCGGAACAAATTGATTATTTTACCCAGGAATAAATGTTTGCAAGGCGGGGAAAGTGTTCCTGCAGCCCCTCCATAACGGTTATAATGATTAGAAATGATTTCCAGGGCAGAAAGCGGTTTTTAAATGTCGAAAAAAATATTTTAAACTGTTTAAAAAGCACAAAGTGATTTGAGTGCAGTTCTCATGTGTCCCCACAGGAGGGCGCATCATCCCAGGGAGCACAGTGCATTAATAGTAAAAAATACAACAAAAACAGGGCAAATCAATGGATTTAAAGTGCAGGGAAGCTCCGCACCACACACAGGTACATTCCTAAATCCCCACCATGGTGACCACGGTGATTTAAACTAGTTTCTGCGGGGGAAAGAGTGCTGAAAATCGGATTAAACCCTGCTCACAGTGTGGTAAAAGTCAGATTGTTTCAGAGACCCATAGTAATGCAGGGTCGGGCCGGGTCAGTGCTTGGATGGGAGACCGCCTGGGAATACCCCGGTGCTGTAAGCTTTTTTTAAATGCAGCTACATGCATGTTGACAAGGTACGATTTATACCCTAAAATAGCATGCTAAGCGTGGGTGGATTAGTTTCAAAGCATGCACACTCTGCTCATGTCAGTCTTCCATCAAATAGACCGGGGAAAACACCTCGATTTAGCCCCTCACACACCCCGAAGGACGGACTAAGCAGCTCCAGCACGGCTCCCTCACATGCACACTCTGCTCATGTCAGTCTTCCATCAAATAGACCGGGGAAGACACCTCGATTTAGCCCCTCACACACCCCCGAAGGACGGACTGAGGACCTCCGGCAACAGTGGCACTTCCATAACCTCGTGCACCGTGAGTCCCCGGGCCCCCGGACTTAAGCACTCCCCCACGGACTAAACCCAGATGATCACACCCTAAAGAACCTCATGCCCCTGGTAACCCTAAAGGGGGTGGATTTTGCGGTGCTTTACCGTCCGCACATCGGCATCCATATTCGGCCTTCTTCATGACACCACCACCCCTTCTTTGGAGGATATTCTCATGCTCCTGGTAACCCTTTAAATAGTCTGATACTACCAGGGCTCATCACCGCACTTTACAAGCCAGAAATAATGTTTAAATGGTCGGGGAAAGTGTTTTTAAACGTCTGGAAGAGAGTTGTAGTCTGTCATTTTGCACGATATCATTTAACATTGAACATCTCCTGGAAATGCACAGAATATGTCCATTTCCAGGAGAGGGTCAATGTTAAATGATATCCTGCAAAATGACAGGCTAAAACACCCAGGGATACGTGTTTGAAAGGCGGGGAAAAGTTGTTTAAAATAGTCGGAAAAGTGTTTTTAAAAGTGTGGAAGAGCGTTTTAGCCTGTCATTTTGCAAGGCATATAATTTATAGG
>NW_011359047.1:0-3143 GCF_000735185.1 Notothenia coriiceps | reverse complement strand
TCTGTTTAGCGAGCTGACCGGACAGTGCAAAATGCGTATATGAAGTGTCATGAACGCAAGAAATCATACCCTCGTGGGGGCGCGCTCATGTGATTGGCTTAGAATGAAGGAGATATCAGATTGGCTATAGATGGAAAGAATTACAAGTACGAATCGGCTGAGCGTCAGGGGAGTCTCAAAAAACCCACACACGAATGCACAGCGATCCATGCACAGAAAGCGGTTTGTGTTTGCAGGTTCAGGGGATTTAAACGGAAAACAAATATGTTTGGATCAAAAATACTCATGTAAAACTTGTTTCTGTGTTTGGATTTTATTTACATGTATATGAAACGGAACACATTTGTGTGTGCATTGAAAAACACAAGTGTGGATCCGGAAATACAAGTGTGAATCCTTTTGCGGATCATGAAATACAAGTGTGAATCCTTCTGTGTGCATGTGTGTATTATGAGACTGTTCTGAGCCCATACAGCTGCCTTGTCAGGATCTCGATACAAGCTGATAGACCCAAATGCACGACCCAGAGACAAAGTTCTGAATGTAAAAAAATGTAATTTTGATTTCACAGATCAGGTAATCCCTCTTAACAGAGTAAGTACTGGAAATAACAAAAGACGCTCACAAGGACGAAAAAACTAGGCATAACAAAAAGAGAACTTAAGAAAAGCTGAAGCCTACAAAATTAATAAAATTTCAATTTCAATTTAACTTAGTCAATCTAGTGAAAATAAATTAAATACTTTATAAGAGCGGTGTGTTTCCTTTATCCTCACAGTGAGCCGACCAATTTCAATATTGACTATTTTCTTTTCTTTTTTAAACTTGCTTGTTTTTTTCCCTCGGCATCTATCACAGACCTTTTTATGGTGCATGTCCTTGAAACGTTTCGAAAATATTACAAGGATGTCATTTTTAAAGCCTTAACTTCATGAGAACAATTATATTAGAGTAATGCATACTTATTTTTGAAGATTATCCAATCAAGTGGCTAGGCCCGCCTTCTTCTTCATGACTGACATTCCTCTGTAGTCACTGCGGTATAATAAATAAAACAGAAAACAATCATTATTAATGTAGGGAAATAATTAAAATGAAGCTCTGTTAATTAATAAAAAGGTAAACATTTTAATTAAAGCCCTCTTTGTACCATAAATAACCAATGCAATACTTATTTATTCATTGATTTTCTTTATTCATTTAGTTAAGTGAGGCATTTCCTCAAATCCTTTAATATGTATCTGGTTGATTGTGGCTTATTAATGTAATACATTAAATGTAATATAACATGTCATTAACTTTGTGAAAGAGAAACTCGCAAAGTTCTGCTAGTTATTTTGCTTTGGAGTTTCCAAAGGAGGAAGACATATGACTCGCATGGTGAATATTCCTTCTATTGACATTTCATCACTAATGCAATATTAAATAACTAATATAACTAAATATAATGTTAATAAAGTGTATTTGCCAGCTCATAAAGTTCTATAGTGAACACGTAAATGTTGAGTACCCCAACGTTTTATGTTAAAAATGCATAGTATGTTAATATGTTGGGCAGTTTGCACATGAGTGGCATTAATTAGCATTCATTAGCATATTCAGACAATAGTACAAAAAATGGTCTAGCAGATTTTGACAATTTTAGAGTGGTTTTGGAGGTTATTGAGTATGCGGAATCAATTTCTGAAATGTTCGGGATCAAAAATGATGATGAGACATTTGTATGAACTTTGGTATTAAAGTTTTACAAGACCCAAAACCACAATTTTGAATCCTAAAAATATGCGCAATACACCTTAAAAAAAACACAGCAAAATTATCAAAAATTGGTCAGGCCATTTTTTTACTATTTTCTATGCTAATAAATGGTAATTAATGCAATTTACGCTAATTGTGCAAATTGGCCAACATACTGGTTGCTGGCAACTTGACTAATATGGCAGCGGTGATGTAAATATGGCACGATGTTGCATTGTAACACACTGCTAACTGATATTTTCTCAGCTTTACTTTTATTTTGTAACATGTCTCAATGAAGAAAAAGCTTTTGATGGCAGTATCCAAGCAAGTTTGCATGGAAAATACTTTAAGCCAATAACACATTGATGCGGCTGTGCATGCACCATTTGTAGGACAAGAGAAATAAGTTGACCTAGCATCTCATATTGCTGTGGTGTGAATGGTTGTTAGCCAACAGAGAGCTGTCGGTGTGAGCCATGATGTTTGAAGGCTGGATTACCTCGGTGTCTTTTGTTTAAGAGATGCCAAGGCGGCTGGATGCCACAATGTTTGGGTGATTGCCTAAAATCCTCAAAGCGTTTGCTATATCTCCAGCTAATTTAATTTGAAATGGATTACAGATTTGCTCATGGTGATTGTGCACCTCCCACATGGGAACATCCGTTTCCTCCTGGGTGACGGATGTGTGGTGGAACTGCTCCAAGCTGATCTCTTTGAAAACCAGCATAGCTCTATCTTTCAGAGCATGATGTTTGCTATGGTAAAGAAAACAGGCTAACGGTAATCACAGCTGAAAAGATAGAGGGTCAAGTGTTCGTGGACTTTAGAAATGTTGTTACTCTTTACAATGTGTAACTACAGACAATCAGTGATCAAGCCCCTGTATAGAATAATGCAAAAATGTGTCCCAAACCTCGCAAATGAGTTAGCATTTTACCACTTCTGGTTCCCTCAACAATGTTTTGAACATGTTAAAGGGGACCTCTCATGCAAAATGCAAATTTTGATGTCTTTTATACATAAATATGTGTCCCCGGTGTGTCAGGGAACTCACAAAGTGTCAGAAAATAAAACCCTCTCTCTTTTCCTCCGTGCGCAAATCTCTAAAAACGGGTCTACAACAAGCTGATCCAGATTTGCCATCCAATAAGACGTAATTGTCATATTGGATGACACGGCCCTATCAGAAACGTTTCTATCAGAATCAATGCGCGACGTGTTTTGGACATTATATGGTCTTTGTTTACATTAGCAAGCATCACTAACACTCAGAGCTAACCTGTACTGGAGAGAGTAGGTGTAAAGAAGCCGGATATAAAAAGGAACTCAACTTGTGGTAAACCCACAAGAGAAAAAGCATTTGAGCCCCATACTGTTGAATATAATCCTTGATGTGGTTTTGA
>NW_011359046.1:0-1067 GCF_000735185.1 Notothenia coriiceps | reverse complement strand
AGGTGTGGGGAGACATATGGGAGTGGTCTGTAATGAAAGGTGGGGATACAGGATAGGAATTGTGGTGGAGTGTGGTGTAGTCAGTCCAGACCAATGGCACGGGCAGGGTTAGGTTTTGGTTAGGGGTAGTGTTATGGGTTCCGGTATGGGAATTGTTAGCACTGGCCTAGGGGTCTGTGGATGGGTGTTGTGGGTTTGTTATCCTGTTAGTGTAAGGACCAAGGAGGATGTTGTTCATAGACAGTGGGTGGCTCAATGGGTAGGGTGCGGCTGCTTCACCCGGGAGGTCGGGGTACGAGACCGGCCAACAGCTGGCCGCCGGAGGGTGCAACATAATTATGGGGTGTAGTGTAAGAAAATGTGGTGGGATGTGTTGGGTGCTGTTTTTTGAGGAAGTTACCAAGGTGTGGGGAGACATATGGGAGTGGTCTGTAATGAAAGGTGGGGATACAGGATAGGAATTGTGGTGGAGTGTGGGTGTAGTCAGTCCAGACCAATGGCACGGGCAGGGTTAGGTTTTGGTTAGGGGTAGTGTTATGGGTTCCGGTATGGGAATTGTTAGCACTGGCCTAGGGGTCTGTGGATGGGTGTTGTGGGTTTGTTATCCTGTTAGTGTAAGGACCAAGGAGGATGTTGTTCATAGACAGTGGGTGGCTCAATGGGTAGGGTGCGGCTGCTTCACCCGGGAGGTCGGGGTACGAGACCGGCCAACAGCTGGCCGCCGGAGGGTGCAACATAATTATGGGTGCAGTGTAAGAAAATGTGGTGGGATGTGTTGGGTGCTGTTTTTTGAGGAAGTTACCAAGGTGTGGGGAGACATATGGGAGTGGTCTGTAATGAAAGGTGGGGATACAGGATAGGAATTGTGGTGGAGTGTGGTGTAGTCAGTCCAGACCAATGGCACGGGCAGGGTTAGGTTTTGGTTAGGGGTAGTGTTATGGGTTCCGGTATGGGAATTGTTAGCACTGGCCTAGGGGTCTGTGGACTGGGTGTTGTCGGTTTGTTATACTGTTAGTGTAAGGACCAAGGAGGATGTTGTTCATAGACAGTGGGTGGCTCAATGGGTA
>NW_011359045.1:0-2439 GCF_000735185.1 Notothenia coriiceps | reverse complement strand
TCAGGGTGAAGACATGATGAAGACTCAGGCTCATGGTGAAGACTCAGACTCATGGTGAAGACATGATGAAGACTCAGACTCAGGGTGAAGACATGATGAAGACTCAGGCTCATGATGAAGACATGATGAAGACTCAGGCTCATGATGAAGACATGATGAAGACTCAGGCTCATGGTGAAGACATGATTAAGACTCAGGCTCATGATGAAGACATGATGAAGACTCAGGCTCATGATGAAGACATGATGAAGACTCAGGCTCATGGTGAAGACTCAGACTCATGGTGAAGACATGATGAAGACTCAGACTCAGGGTGAAGACATGATGAAGACTCAGGCTCATGATGAAGACATGATGAAGACTCAGGCTCATGATGAAGACATGATGAAGATTCATGCTCATGATGAAGACATGATGAAGACTCATGCTCATGATGAAGACATGATGAAGACTCATGGTGAAGACATGATGAAGACTCAGGCTCATGATAAAGACATGATGAAGACTCACGGTACAATCATTGTCTATTGAAACGTTGTCGTCATACATCCTGGTGCAGTCGCTCCTTCGTCTCTTCAGTTTACCCAGTATCCTCTGCGTCCTTCTGATTTCTGTGGGGATAGCCATGCTACCCGGCCTTTGCGCGAACAGTGGTGTGGATGCGCAACAGCAACAACTCATTGGCAAAATAACATCTCTCCAAGAAAGTTTAGAGAGGGCACAGCTTAATTAGTTACTTATAGACAGATAAGAAAGCTAAACGTTGAAAATAGGATAAATCTAGCAGGGGCAGCCGGAGCGAGCACACTAGAAGCAACTTTTTTTTTTTTAAATCAGTATGTGTGTCTTGATTTTTCTTTCTGAATACCATTAAAACCAGAAATGTGGCTGTATTTCAATGATTGAATGATTTGATTTATATATATTTAGATAATGATGGTAAAAGGCCCAGGTATGAGGCTTTTTGCTCAGATTTAAGAGGAAGACTGGCATATTTTAATGCTGGGCTTTCTTTTAATATGGAGCTGTATGTCTTGACAGAGTGCCAGATGGCTTTTCAAATTCAATGAATATCACAGAAGCGCAGTTTTAAATGTGTTTGACAAGTTCAGCAAATCAGCCCAGAATATGTGTAGGCATGTATGAGCTGCTAAAACAATTAGTCGTTAAATCCAGTTTCATAGAGCCTGTTTGACATCCACAGAACTGTGAATGTTCACATTGATGTAATTTTCTTTACAGGAAGAGTGTTTTTTTTAATTCTCGGACACAAATAAACAGGGCTGCAAGTGAGCCTGAAGAATTGAGTATGTTGGATTTAAAGAGGGGGTCAAAAGCTTATTACAAAAGAGACTGTCGAATACATACTGAACCGAGTGTGTCAACAGGTAAGTGCTATTCTAAAACACAACCTAGCAAAATCCTGTCAGCAGTTTATCATTTAACTGTATCCATACATGCTGTTGTTCTTCTCTGCAAATTATTTTAGATGTCCATCTCATGCTTCACACACATACACAAGTTATGCGTTACTGTCCCAGTACGCTCCCTACTACAGATGCAAACATTTTTGCTCAGTGCAGCAATACTGTGGCTGAGCGAATCCAGTGATACAGTAGACAAATCCTTTTTTAGGTTCAATATCAATGGGCCAGTGGACCGTCAAAAGTATTTTTAGTCAGACTTTCAGCCTGTGCTTGAGAGCATGCATGCTCTGAGTCTCGGCTCACTGCCCAAACGCAATCAATTAAGTGAAAGGGTAACTTCGGTATTTTTCCTGGACATTTGTGTACCATGTTCGTTTGTCCAACCCAGGGGTCGGCAACCCGTGGCTCTCGAGCCGCATGCAGCTCTTTAAGCCCTCTGCTCTGGCTCCCTTGAGCTTAGACAAAAATAAGAAGGAAATAAAATAAAAGTATTTGTAGGACTATTTATATTTCCTTGCGTGTTTGAAAATGTTTCGTATCTTGTATTTTGAGGTGATACTGTGACACATAAATAAAAAACAAAACGGTTTTAATTAGGTCAACTAAAATATGCGTCACATCCTGCTACGGTCCCGCGCCAGCGCCCTTTCCTGCAGGTGAATAACCTGACCCCCGGCTCGATGAGCGAACTATGGATAAATCAAAGAAAATAAAAGTATCGGAGGAACACAGAGGGTTTAATTCTGCGTGGACAGAGTTATATGCTTTCAGAGCAAACAATGCTGGTTTACCGGTATGATTGATATGTAGAGAGAAGTTGTCAAAGGTGCTGCAGCCTTTACGTATTGGAGGAAAAACCCGGAAGAGGAAGAGTGCTGACGATCTTCAGTCATAATTCAATCAGTTTACTCTTTTCAGGGTGCAGCTATGTTTTATTTATTTCAAAGTGGGCCCATTTGAATTATATTCATTTTCTTCAAATGTGCAGAGGACTCCCCAAGTGCTGTGTTGA
>NW_011359044.1:0-1892 GCF_000735185.1 Notothenia coriiceps | reverse complement strand
CTTTTCACCCTCTGTCTGAAACCAGAGCCCAGTCTGCTCTGATTGGTTAGCTGGCCGGCTCTGTTGTGATACATTCTTATAGATGTATGGAAATGTCCCTATTAGCAGGAAAACTGATGCATAAATCAGATCTTCCCAAACTGGGGAGTATTGGAAATTATATTTCAATTACAAATTTAACATAAAAACGGAGGCATACCCCCTATGAATATGTACTAATGATAATTTGAATGAGAGAGATAAGTGAGGGAAAGCACATTACAATCACCCAAATACATGCAATATATTCTCCCCAAATCGAATAAAACTAGAATATGTACAGGGTGGTTGTAATATGGTGTTTTGTCCCTAAAATTGTAACTCTCCAAAACGAAGCACCACTCTCAGCATAGGTCATTTCATTTGTCTTAAAATAATAAATAAGTTTGCAAATATACATTATGCAATGCTCACAGGTACGGATTTAAACCCAATAGCACGACACAGATACAACCAGTGTTCAGAATGTTCAGTTTGTTCAGGTCAGGGACAGGCAGGGTCAAAACCAGGAAATCCAGCAGTTAGACAAACAAATCCAATAAAGGGGCTGGCAGAACAGTGCTCAGAACCAGGCGATCCGTCAAACAGGCAAACAAATCCAATCAGGGGGCAGGCAGGAAACTCGAGGTCCGATAACAGGCAGGCAGGGGTCAAAACCGACCAGAACAGATAGCTGGGAAAATAGAAAAGGAAAAACTGGAGAGGTTAGCGAAACACACAAGACAACCTGACAGAGGACAAGTGAGAGTGAGGTGGAATATACTGTGGAGTTAATGAGGGAATGAGTAGCAGGTTAGGGGAGTGAGCTGATTGCAAGAGCCTGGAGGAAGGCGGGATCTGAAATGACAAGAGAGTGCAAAACCAAAAAACAACTACAAAGGTGTCGAACTAGTGACACATTATTTGTTTAAAAAAAAAAAGAAAAGATGACATCATGCTGAACATTAAAGAGTTAACTCATATAGTCAAATCTTCCTGAAATAGAACTGTTGGTTTCAGTTTGGCCTCAGATGCTTCAATGTTTATCACATGACACGTTCCATTCATCCATTGATCTAGAAGTCAAATAGCACGCTCCACAAGCAGCCTGTGTTCTGAGCCGTTTTACTTTATCTCCCTCCGTGTTCAGCAGACTGGCCCTGCAGCTGTTCTTCCTGCACCATCTGTAACTCCCTTTGTCACTACTGGTTGATTTGCATCCCTCAGTTCCCATGTCACAGAAATAATTGATATTAAGATGGAGCATGTGATGGTAACACGACGATGCATGTGCAGGGAGGCTGTATCCTCTTAGCGCTTTGGTTATTCTCTGATGAGTCCTGTACAGTCAGTCTCATGTCATCATTTATTCATGCTTCCTTCGCCATATAGAATTTATGTCTGGGAGTTGCTGGAGGAGATGAGCAAATCAGAGGAGAGCCTTACCTTTTCGCCATCACAAGACACCTCACATTGACCTCTTTTTACTCTTCATTATTTGTTTACCTGTATTCATTAATCAATAATAACTAGCTGTGTCGACATGTTTTCAGACTTTACCTCCCAGTGTTTGACACGGAGTACAGTGGAGTGCTTGGCTTAGCACATTGAAATCCCAGATCAGGGGTGTGTAGATCACAGACTGGAGGAATGACTAGATAAGGGTTAACTACGGTGTCCGGCCCGTGCAAACGCACTGCAAAACACTTCCATTAGGAAAATTGCGCTGCACTTACAAAAACATTGTTAATTTCATTTCAAACCTTTATTTAACCGGATTGGTCCCATTGAGATCATACAGTAGATCTCTTTTTCAAGGGAGACCTGCAAATTGTAAATATACAAACACTAATATGCTGAAACCCATGCAAATG
>NW_011359043.1:0-5070 GCF_000735185.1 Notothenia coriiceps | reverse complement strand
CAAAATGACTCAGGGTGCTGAGATTAGAGAGGGTGCAGTGGTAAAGTGCTGTTTTTATAAGTGGGGAGTGGACCTAACATGCTCCCCCGGGAAGATTATTTTTTACATTTTTAAGTTAAAAGCATCAATCTGGTGCACTTTGAGAGCAAAATGAAGAGATCTATGGATACATCTCAACACCCATATGAAACAGAACTGTAAACAGATTTAGTTTTTCTTTATGGATATTTTACAAATCACTCCCCTTTTAAGACAGAAATGTCTACATGCATAGCAGAAGATGGCATATTTTTTACATGAATATTCCAGCCAATCTCTGTTTTGAAACCATGAGCTGCAGAATGAGCGCCTTACTCCACTATACAGGCGAGTTGGGTACTTTTTTAAATATACCTGGGCAGGATCTGTTTTGCCGAGGTCCTCTGGCACTTGCGGGCCGCCGAGGGGTGGCGGTGTTTAGGGCAACGAAGACAGTGGCCGCGTAACCGGTAAATTGTTTTGTTATCAAATATCGTTAGTGGGGTTTTTTTTTCTTCCCCCCAATTTTCGGCGCCCCCCATAGACGGATAGTATTGTCAAAATATCTGAAAGCCAAGGGCATTCAAGGAGTACTTTACCTTCCATTTTATACGTCTCACCAAAACAATATTCCATGCACTCCACATCTATACCTGACAATGCTTATACTCTGAACACTATATAACAAGTGCAAGCTAAAGAGAGCATATAAGAGTTTTCTTCTCCAAAACATAATAAAAACATTATTTCATGGTTTTACAATACAGTAGAAAAGGGGGTATGCCTGCCCAGTATAATGTGATCAAAATACAATTACCCTGCACTCTAAAGCTCTAAGCGTTTGATTTTTTGTTGAGACCGAGTGCTGTTTCATTTTTATGGCAATTTCGTGAAACTGTAGAGGTGATGCTGTTGTGAAAGGTGTTCCTGAGAATGAGGAAGAAAGAAAATGAATCAGATATTAACTTTCAAATATTTCAGGGCTGCAATCCTTGAAAAAAACAGTAAGAATCACAATACAACATCACCTGGTAATTAGCTTTAAAATGTTCAAGGCAAGTTTTTTTGCACAAAAAGGGTTTATTTTTAACAAGCAGTAAGGCAACAGGACACAGAAGTTGTTTAAATAAACTGGGTTTTTTATTTACCCAAAAATTAAAAGAAACATTATAAACCAAGAATCTCTAATAACAAGGCCTATAAAAGAGGTCACCAGAAACTGACCAGAAAAACTACCTCAAATAAATATGACATCAACTTAACAGGCATTACGTAACTCAAACAAACTGATCTGCTACAATGACAAACCAAGGAAAATATATAGTGGCTTGGCCAAACCAAGTAGAAACCAAGGGGTAATTAAGATAAACAGAATAACGAAAGGACCCTGACAAACCCAAATTCTCCCTTGCAAACAAAAACTTGTTTGAAAATAAACCAAGTAATGTCAGATTACAAGCAAATAAAGAGTTTACCATCTAAATCAAATGTGTAGTGTTAATAATTGTCACGCTACTGAACTAAGACCTCTATTAATGAACCAAGCTGAATCCTTTCTTCAAACTGCCCAGGCAAAGATCTGCTTTCGTATTTACTAGTTCTTCAGGGGGCAAAAATCACTGAATTCTTGACCTGGCAATGTTTCACATGAGAGCAGCATGGCTTTAACAATCAAACTAACTTTGGGCATAGTTGGGGTTTAAAGTATTTGCAAATGTTTTTCTTTGTAACTATGTCAGATTGAATGGGTCTTTGGGCAGTCATGGTATGAAAGATTTAAAATAAAATATTGAACCACATCAGCCTTGATCTGCATTCACATGATCGAAGATTTGTTCTTTGCTCATCGTGAGGATTGGCGCTGAGCCTTGCGGTGAAAATAACAAGTTTGTTTCTATGGTTACCTCTCCTGCTAGCTTGCTATCTTAATAATTTAACTCCTTTAAGTAATGCAAATCAATAAGTACAACATGATGATTGTTGTGCTTTTAAATGTTTCCAATATAGTGTAGAGCAATGTTGCTAAGCCATCATTTTATTTCAAACCTTTATGTAATGTCCCATTGAGATCATTGATCTATTTTTCAAGGGTGACCTGCAGCAAGTAGGTTACACATGAAACATAAAACAACATAAAACTATAAAGTACATCATACATCATATTTACAGGGCTACATTTACATACCTATAGACATGTACAAGTACCAACAGTATCAAAGAGCATTTCACCTATCAGAGCTTTAAAAACATGCAGTGGAACCAAATTGCTCAGTTTAAATTATTTTGTAAACTGTTCCAAGCAAGAGGAGCTGCGCACATAAAAGCTTTCGTACCTAAGTCAGTCCTTGCACATGGCACATGTAACAAAATCACATCATGTGATCTCAGGCCATAGCTACTTGCATCTCTCTGTGTGATCAGAGAGCAGATGTACGATGGGAGTTTACCCAACATGGCTTTATATATGAACAAGTACCAATGACTGAGCCTCCGCACAGTAAGAAAAGGCAAACCTGTCCTGGCATATAGGGTACAGTGATGAGTAAGTGCTTTACAGTTAGTAACAAATCTCAGTGCACTGTGATAGACAGCATCTAACTTGTTCAGGTAATGGGCAGGTGCATTCATATAAATCAGATCACCATAGTCCAGCACAGGTAAAAAGGTTCACAATCAGAATGATTTATACATGCTCGTTGCACTTGGCCAGCTCTAAAAATGCATGTTTAACACAAACCAGAGGGCTGCAAATCATTAGCTAATTATTATGTTGTGATGGCATTCAAAAAGCCAAGCCACCCATCCGTCTCGATTAAGTCCTGATGGTGGAGAACATACTCATGTTATACAAGTGTGACCAGAGGTTGCTTTGCACGGTCTGCCTTACTGTTCCCACACTGTGGATAGAACATTTGCTTCAAAATATTTGTGTTACTCTTGATTTACAATTGTGTAGGTGGTGAAATAGATGATTTGTGTTGGAAATACTGGACTGCAGTTCAGTAAAAAGGAAAAAAATCATATTCAAATGCCCTCTCACCATGTAATCCTTCATCTTCAATCCTCCAATGTATTGCTCTTGTGGGGGAATCCTCATTGAAGCCACATAGTATGAGTCTAAGAGTGTGTCTACAAAAGAAAGCAACTCTTAGTTCAGAGAAGGGGTATCCCACAGGCTTTTCTTCTTCTTAATCAACATGTGGATCAGACTTGACGCGAGGCACACACTCGGAGACGCACTTGGATGATTCAAATGAGCCCTAATAACCGGCAGAGCCGTGTTGTGACACACGAGAGGCTGGCATCTCTGCAGGGGTGTCTTCACAACTCAAGCATCTTTGACTGATCTGATAATAGGCACCCGACTCCACCCTTGCATCAAATACCTACAAAGAAAGATAAATAAAAGAGATATCAATACCGAAGTACAAAGCCTCTTCACATTGTGCTCTCAGCTTTTCTTAGAGGTTGCCTAGAATCTTCAAGTCTGACATTGTTACTTAGTCTTTACAACTCACAGCAACCGTTTCCCGTCTTCAAATACTCTTGTCCCCTTGTATATGCAGTTTATGTTGTCTTTGTAAGTGTGTTCTCCTGTTTTCTAAATGCATGCAGGTCAGGCTTGCTGAAACCAATCTACATATTGCCTTTGGTAGAAGGAGTAGGTCAATCTTGAAACCAATCCAGAGACATATAATTTGCATCTCGAGATGAGGAATCGAAAATGTATGAGACTGTTTCAGCATGGTCTCGTAAAGTAATTTTCCTATACATTGAAACTGCATAGTCAAATTCAAGAGAAACATATTTCCAACATGTATGTTTTTGACGCATCGAACAATAGGTTTATTATCAATGTGAACCATCTGTAAATGTAACATACTTATTGCAAGTGATTTTTTCAGTAGTTGGAGTTCCTTTGATTTATTGCAATTGTCAAACTTTTTAATGTTTATAAAACAGCTACTATAATCTAGAAGTGAATACATTTTCCACAAAACAGAGAATGAAGTGAAGGTGTATGTAATAGTTATTGTTTATAGTGGTTATTGTGGTTATTTTGGAAGAGACATTGTTAAACCATACATGCTTGAATTCATTTTCTGGTGGGTTTTCGTCTACCTCAGTGTGGTGAATGCAGAGATCTGGTGTCTATTGGAAATGGGATGGAAAACCTTTTTTTTTTTTTTATGTAGAGGAATGCTTGCCATGGGGATTTGTGCAATCTCAAAAAGCGGGGATTTTTTCAATCCATCTTAATTAAAATCTCAATAACTACACTGAATACCTTCGCAGTTTAAGACAATTCTTGAGTTTTTACTTTGTCTCCCCCTTTTTCAAATCTTTGCAACAAGACAAAGCCACAGAAAAAAAAAAATGAATAAAACATAAGATTGTCAGGGAGAGGGTCCTGCTGATGTAACCCCCCTGTTATTTGTGAGACATCTCGGATTTCAATCTTAGCTTAATGAGCAGCAGACACACAGGTTCTATATGAGTTAATGTGCGTACTTTTTGCTGAACTTGTTACATAACTCGCATGACGGCATAGAGGAGTGGGTAAAAACGGATGTGCAGTAGGAGTTGACAAGCAAATCCTGTATTTTTTTTTTGCTTTAGCAAGCCAAAAGTAAAAAAATCTCTTCTCTCTGCCATACAACTAAATCCAATTTGGTGAAGATAAACACATGAATACCACCAGGGACGTGCACAGACATTTGGAGGGGCTATTGCTCTAAACTGCAAAAAGGGCCTCCCCCCCCGAAAAAAAATATAAGACCAAAACAATTATTACATTAACTAATTTAAACAGTAATTCACATCATCATCTCATTACAAAATAAGCTAAGGCAACTACTTGCATTCGGTGACTTGATTTTTTAAATGAAAACCACGGAATTTTTTAGTTTGCGGTCCATATCTCATTAAACTATCTAGTGTTAGAAACTATTAAAGAAAAAATGGGGACAATTCTGTTCTAATGTAGTTTGACCTTTGTAACTGTTGTGCAGACATTCTGATAAAATAGCAGGGCTTCTAACTAATTACCTT
>NW_011359042.1:0-1898 GCF_000735185.1 Notothenia coriiceps | reverse complement strand
GTGAAGTGTCTCAGGGACACAACGACATGCAGTGGGGTTTGAACCTGTGACCCCCTGATCCCAACACCAACACACTAGGCCACTGTGCCACAGCCTCCCATAACATTTAACCTGTTAAATTGAATGAAAAAAGGAAATGCCTTTCACCCAAAAACAACATAATTTCACTTGTAGAGGACTTTCCTTTTCCCCATTTATATTTTAAATATAGAAAAACAACATCAATCCAACTTGTATACAATTCTCGAGCATGTCGTTTTGATACAAATCATAATTTAAAAGTTCAGAAATTGAAAGTCTGTCGTCCAATTTACATTTTCTATTGTCTACAAAAATATTTTTAAACCTGGTATTCTTATGTTTCAAAATACATTGTTTCATAAATTAAGAAATAACACTTTTCAGTTGATAATGACAAATATATACATTGCAGAGCTAAAACAAAGTTGGATATTTTTTGTCCAAAAATTGAAAATGTATTCTGCCATCATGAGCATATAATTGGACAGTGTCCAACATTTTAAGAGCTCTAAGTAAAGCCTTTACTTAGAGTTGGTTATACATTTCCCGGTGCGTCATCCTGAGTCCCACATGTTATGGTATTTTATAGTTTTTACTGTCTTTTTGTTGTATGTTATCCTTTTTTTAAATATTTTAATTGAAGTTCACGTTCTACCATGTTTTTTAAAATGGTTTATTGTAATATTAACTTCATTTTACACTACCATCTTATGTATTATTCTGTGAAGCTCACTGAGGCAAACGTGTTTTGTGATATTGGGTTTGATACAAAAACTTTGAATTGATTTGATCAATTAACATTTAAATATGTTTTGGGTTTTTATTGGCAGAAATTCTTCAGTAACCACTCCAACAACTTGTACTTTTTTTTTTAGATATAGTAACTCATTAAATAGTACAGATAATCCTCATTTCCCTCAATATTATTATTCTTTCCCGTCCTTTGTCTGCCTTACAGTCTCAGCTGAGGGAACTAAACTCCCTGTTCCCTCGCGGAAGTCTTGTCATGTGATTCCAGTTCAGATAAACAAATGTCACATGATTCGCGGTTCATTTCTCAACATGGCGGCCAGATGTCTGCAGCTGGCTGCTCTCCTCTCCTTCTTCTCCTTCTCTGGAGCTTTACCTTTTCCTCTTGGAACAGAAACAGGAAAGTCTCCAACCTGCGGATATGAGGTTAGCCATGTTTCCTTTTGTGCTTATTGTTTTTATTATTATTTTATATCTCTTACTTTTTAAGTTCCCTAAAGATGAGCACTTCCGGCAGCTTTCACTTCCACTCATCCGCATTCTTGTTTTTGGGGCTCAGGTTCTTCTGTTCCAAAAATCACCAATTTGAAATGAACCATAAAAAAGTAATATTAGGCTCAGTTTTATTTTCATTGTATTGCATAGCTTGGCTCTTTATTTTCATGTTTTAGTATTCAATATGAGCAGAGGTGTAAAGTAACTCAGTAGATTTACTCAAGTACTTGAACTAAGTACAATTTTGAAGTATTTCCATTTATGCTACATGGTACTTCTACTCCACTACAGAGGTTTCTTTTACTCCAGTACATGTATTGAATATCTTTAGTTACTTTATATACATCATATTCCTTTATTGTACTTAACATTGTTTCTTATGTTCTTATTTTCCCATCACTGATGTCCGTTTGTTTGAGGAACTGATTTTATATTGACAATAAAAACAGAAAGAGGAAATATTTCTGCTCTAAATGTATTAATAGGATGTCTCTACTTACTGTGTGCCTTCCCTAACAATAGAGCAGTGCAGTAGATGTGTCCTCAGTGTGTGTGTTTGTGTGTGTGTGTGTGTGTGTGTGTGTGTGTGTGTGTGTGTGTGTGTGTGTATAGTCCTGTCATGCCACACAGCC
>NW_011359041.1:0-1937 GCF_000735185.1 Notothenia coriiceps | reverse complement strand
TTGGTGAGTTCCCTGGAACACCGGGGACACATATTCATGTATAAAAGACGTACACAAGTGCATTTTGCATGATAGGTCACCTTTAAGCTTTTACAGAGCATGTGGTTCCCCTCTGTGATTTAAACTGTATCATTTAACCACTTTACCACTTACGGCCTTCACTTCATCTACTATCATTTCAACTGTGAGCAAAAGTGGATATTTAAGTTCAGAAAGATGCTCATCATCATTATTATCGACAACTAACAGCAACAACATTCCAGAAAACGTAAAATGATATAGGACAAATATGTGAATTACTAAGTAAGCATCCTCAACATTTTTTTCCTCATCTCAGGTTTTATCTACTTCTTTGACGGACCACAAGTCTACAAATATGACTACGCCCAGAAACAAGTTGTCGGAGTTGAGAAAGCAAATTCTTGGCTTGGATGTTGAAATAATTTGAAACCAAGAACACGCTGCAAGGAAATTACCTGAAAAAACCTTGAGTAAATGAAAAATAGAGAATAAAAAAAACACTGTTTTTGGTCGTATTTGGTCAAAATAAAAGAAATAAAAACCTGATATAACCTGTGTGTTGTTTGCATGTATCCCAGAGTAAAATGCCTCCAGCATCAGAATGTATGGTTTGTTTCTTTAAATCCTTTTTATCAGATCTGCACATCACTGTGGTGGAGACTGATATTACTGTATAAGTGTAAATTAGGTATCACTAACGCCTGCAGGTTTTGACTTGACTGAAAAGAAGCTACAGAATTCACAAATAACATGTTCGGCTTCTGGTTTATATACGACAAAACACACTGTGCTCACACGTATTTCCCCATTACAGACAGAAAGCCTAGACACATTATGGAGACATTTCATTGGGAGGTTTTAACCACAAAACCTCCAGAAAACTGGGGCAGGTAGACCCAGCTGTATAACTAGCAGGATTGTGCGCTTTTGTGCCGCATGTGATTGCCCAACAACCCCAAGAATAAACCCATATAAAAAAGTAAAGCCTTGTAGAAACGTGCATTTAAAACATGGACTTGTTCTGGATGTGGATACCTGTTTTGGGCTCTCTGATTTTTGTGGAAATCTTGTGGAGTCTACCGATTGATCGGGGTCAGTGGCCGAGGCTTCAGGATGTGGAGCTGGCTGAAGTTTGTGGCAGACGACTGAGATTATACTCAACACATATCACCATTTTTGCCCCAATGAAATTGTATTTCCTCATTAAATGAAATGATGACATGTGAACATTGTTGTGCAGAATTGCTTAGGTTGAACTATTCAAACTGAAGCACTGTTTTGATACAATGCTGTATTTAAATGTTTTTAGTGTCCATTTGATTTGCCTGCTTCCATTAAAAAGTGGTTGCTTCAACTTTCTTACAAAGATACATCTATTGATATTTGAATCTGGATCAAATGATTTTCACATTATAAATGCTTCTTAGGGAACTGTAAATGTTGTTTAAAAAAGGCAAACTACTTTCATGACACAAGTCACTGAAACTAATTAGCTAACTGTCAATGCATGTTGAAGCACTTCCTGGTTTTGTGCCTCTAAAGAAAAGGGCAACCTTTAAACTCACATCAAAAAGACATTGTTAAATCGAACACTGTACCATACCAGAGAGAAAACCGCAGCGCAAACGTAATTTACAGATATATTTAAACCTTGTGTGGTGTTCGGGTCAAATTGACCCGATTTCCATTTTCAATGAATACAAAAAAATATAAGGATATTTTCGTTTAACCTGAAACTCAATGGCCGGGGCTTATTTATTGTGAAGGACATGTGGAATTGTTTTTATTTTTTTCCACTGTCCCACCCGCATTTATGTCCTCCATAAGAGGTTTGGGTCAATCTGACCCGGATACAATACCAGGACACACACACAGAGAAAAACACACAGAAACACACAAACTAAAGAAAGACACAC
>NW_011359040.1:0-3005 GCF_000735185.1 Notothenia coriiceps | reverse complement strand
ACTGTCCTCGATTGGCCTGCAAATTCCCCTGACCTGAACCCCATAGAGAATATGTGGGGTATTGTGAAGAAGAAGCTGAAAGACACCAGACCCAACAATGCTAATGAGCTAAAGGCCGCTATTGAAGCATCCTGGGCATCCATAACACCTCAGCAATGCCACAGGCTGATTGCCTCCATGCCACGCCGCATTGATGCAGTAATCCGTGCAAAAGGATTCCCAACCAAGTACTGAGTGCATTAATGGACATTTTCAAATGTTTGATTGTGTTTTGCTGTTATAAATCTTTTTTTTTTACTTGGTCTGAGGAACTATTCTAATTTTTTGAGATAGGATTTTTGAGTTTTCTTAAGCTGTATGCCATAATCAGCAATATTAAAATAATAAAAGGCTTGCAATATTTCAGTTGATTTGTAATGAATCCAGAATGTATGACATTTTTGTTTTTTTTAATTGCATTACAGAAAATAAAGAACTTTATCACAATATTCTAATTTTCTGAGACAGTCCTGTATATGTACACATCATTCAATTTAGCTGCTGCGGCTTATATTCAGGTGCGCCTTATAGTCCGAAAATTACGGTAATACATTAAAACCAATCTAGTTAATTAGCCTTTCAATCTATAGCCCTGACTTTGTAGTTGTTTGTAGTTTTTACTATTTCCCACCAATTTAGGCCATGTTCCCATGATTGGCATACGGTGCAAAAATATACAATTTGTTTATTGCACAAAAAATGATATTTGCAATCTGCATTTAAACTGTTTGTTTTCCCGGTGATTTCAACATGTATGAAATACAGCTGAGTGCAGTAATACTGCAGTTTCATAACATTTCTTAATGCCAGTGTTGGAACATAACCAAGTGCAATTACTCAAGTACTCTACAAAAGTAAATTTGGAGGAGCTTGTGTTTTACTTAAGTATTTCTATCTTATGCAAATGTATACTTCTACTCCACTACAATTTAGATGCAAATATTGTACTTTTACTCCTACTTTTAATTTACGGCTTTTGCTGCTTTAATGTATCACTACAGGTCATGTGACCCAGCTGCATATGAAGTAACTCAAATAAACGTTATCTTCATCAAGGATAACATCAAAATGATGAACACATTAATTCATTAATAGTTATTATACAATCATTAAATTAATTATTCTGAAATGAGTCATTCTGCATAAGGATTTTTAATTCTTGTACTGAAAGTATATTGTGATACCAATACTTTTGTACTTTTACTTGAGTTTAATTTTGAATGCAGTACCGAGTATGTTAACACTGTAGTAGTGCTAATTTAAATTAAGTAAAACATCTGAGTACTTCTTCCACCTCTGCTTGATGCAACACAGATCCAAGTACCTGTTCTTTTGTTTTTCTTTTTAGTACCTCATAATAAAGCCAATGCTGTGTGAGAATCCAGAACTGCGACCCAAAGCAAGTGAGATCCATGCCAACTTGAAACAGATCTGTGATAGCTTCGACATTGAAGCAATCGAATGTCGCGGAAACAGGAGTGTCTGATCCAAGCCCCCAGGAAGTACTCTGTGCCCAAAATACGTTGTGTCCAAACGGCGGTACTGCAATTACAGTATCAGTCCGTGACGTCACCCAGCCCAAAAAATACTTTTCCCCATTGGCATGCTCTGTGAGCGCACATACGGGTACTTCTGCTCTGACAGCCAGGCATGACGGGTAATCTTTGACGTTTCGCTCTCTCAAAAGTTGGACCATTTTGCCTTCCTGCGCCAATGAGCAGCTTTCATAGGAAAGAACGAGACCCCGCCTCCGACGCTGTATCCAGTTCTTATTATACACCCATGGTCTGTCGCACACGGCGATGTCATCACAACAAACGACGTCATCCGACCTAATCTCTCGGTCGATCTATCTACCTGAGGTCACAGGCCTGTGCTGACAGTGTGCTGGTTTCTCCCCCCAGCATCTATGAACAACCATGTGACATTTATGCGGCTGAATACCCGCTCCCTCAACAATAAAGCACTACTCATCAACAACATTATCACTGACAGAAGCATTGACATTCTATGCTTCACAGAGACATGGCAAAATCAGTAGGACTTTGTTACACTCAATCAAGCCACACCCCCAGGCTATCTGTACATCCAGAAGCCCCGCTCCCTGGGTCGTGGCCTTGGATTGGCTGTTATCCACCGAGCTGGCATCCTTGTTAAAGAACTCACAGTACCTACTACCACCTCATTTGAGTGTGTTGTCTTCAAACTGGCTGGGTCTGCTCCACTCCAGGTTGCCCTCATTTACCGCCCACCTAAAGCTTCCACTACCTTCTTGTCTGAGTTACTCACCTCTCTCTGCTCCATGTCTCCATCAACTCTCCTACTCTGCGATTTTAACTTTCACATGGACTCCAGTAACTGCACATATGCTGCTTAATTCCTTTTACTTCTGGATTGCTTCAGCATCAAGCAACATGTCCAGGGCCCCCCACCCACATCAAAGGCCACACGCTGAATCTGGTGTGCTCTACCGGCTCTCCGCCCCCCGACCTACAGCGCCTCGACCTGGCTGTATCTGACCATCACGCCATCCTCTTCACTGTTCCGGCCTCCCTGTCCAGGCAGCATCCTAAATGCACCATTATGTTTAGGAACATCAAGACTGAGTGCACCGGCCCTATCGGACCTGATAGCTACCCACATGGCCTCGGCTCCCTCCGACTCCACCCTGGACGGCCTGGTAGCCCACTACAACACTGCCCTATCCCTCAGTCTCAACTCTCTTGCCCCCATTAAAACCCGGACTGTTTCCTTCACCTGTCCTGCCCCCTGGTTCACCACCAAACTCCGCCGCTTGAAGGCCTCTGGTCGTCAGCTGGAGAGGCTCTCCAACAAGAACTGGTCTCACGGTCCACCTCCTGGCTTTTCGTGACCATGTCAAAACTTATAAGGAAGCTCTCTCCCACGCCAAGACTCATTACCACTCCCGTCTCATCGGTGCCCAGCAAAGCAACCCCAGAACACTT
>NW_011359039.1:0-2990 GCF_000735185.1 Notothenia coriiceps | reverse complement strand
ATCATTTAAATATTGAATTGTTCTCTCTTAGTAAGATACCATTTTCAATAAAATTGCGGCCTTACCTTGACTTGAAGATGAAGTCCATTTGCCTATCCTTCTGGACAAATATCTCTATTACTTTTTTGTAAAAGTCCTCCTTATCTTCTTGTAGTTTCAAAAGTCTATCATAAATCTAATCGATAGATTTATGATTCGAAAATTATAAAAGTAGGGTAGACATGTGGATATTATCCGGCTGAACAAAACGTGCATTTATCTAACAGGTACGTTTCCCACAGATCTTATTTTGAGCTATTTTCTAAAATCCTATGGAGAAATCTCATTGCTTTTTTGTGGAGGGAACCCATGCACAGCTTACTTCCTGGTTTTAGGACGCGTCACTGTCTGCACCATGGTCTGCACCTCCCTCGTCTGCTCTTCACACACCACAGTTTTCGCGGCACACGTACTTACAGCCAATCATCTCTGAATTATATGAGATGACGTATGGTGGGGATGGCAGCTCAGTGCCCCTATGGTCATATTTTTTTAGCCACACACATTAAATAGGACAATACTCTGAGCATGCGCAGTGTAGTTTTTACAGTCACCGTTCACTTAGACAGTGAGAGGGAGGGGCATGATCGGGTTTTGTCCCACATGGCTCTAAACAGATCAATAGGTACACACTGTAGACACTAATTAGAAGAACACAGACTAAAACAGCAATGTACAAGACGAATCAGATGATTAAACATGATCTTAAAATATATTTTATTATTATTATTATAATTATTTTAATTATTATTTCTTAATACTTTCTGCTGACACCTGGCCGTAAGGACCAGTCGCCACTGCTAGTGACACAGCGAAGTGAATTACCATCAACAGCAATTAGCTAATTGAAGTGGATCAGACCATGGGACTTGGTGTGCCAATACAGGCAAGTGACATCAGCAAGCCCCCTCATTTAAAGCCACCATGACAGGGTCCTTTCATCACGGACAGTTTCTGAGAGCAACATGTTCTGACATTTGTGAAGAGCGCCAAAGTCTTTACTGTATATACCATTTACATAACTGACGGCCCTTATCACGGTCCATGCCTAAGGATCTTATCTACTTCACTGACTAAAATGCAATATTCATTAATTGCATAATCTGTGCATGGGATTGGTTTGATATCCAGAATGAAATGCAAGGGTGTTTGGGGTGCACTGTGATCAGATGAGACAGTGCTAGCATGCATAACTGATTGCACAAAGCTAAGCCAGTTATAGATGCATAGTTGTAAATATGCCGGCAGATTATAGGGTTTATGGGAGATTCATATCAATCATAGCTAAAAAGATTATTGCTATAAAGAATGAAAAAAATAAGGCACAATGATCTGATATTCTTTCAATAAACTATAATATTTGCTACTGCAACTGTGGCAAACAAATCGCTTAGGAAAACCATTAGCTTCAACAAACATTTTGGGATAAAAGCCCAAAAATCAGAGCATAAAGAGCATATTAGTATGAATTATTGAATCAAATGCAAATGAAAACTGAAATCAGTCATCTTGAGAAACTAATAATAAAAAACGACTGATCTATTGCTCTCAATCATGCAGGATTTGGATCCCTTCGATTGGATTCTGTCACTGGGATGATATCCACTGCTAGCATGTTTTATAACATTTGTAAGCCTCTTGATGTGGGTTAATAATAAAAATCCCCATTTGAAAATAAATACTGCGCCGTCATGTCAAATGTTCCAATGATTTGCCGACCTATATATTATGACCTTTTTTTTTACTGTGTCATAGTACTAATGTGAGTGTTCTCCGATTGTTATGTACTATTGACATTTCAAAGTTTTAAAACGATCGAGCTTCATTTAATTTCCAATTGTAAGAAAAAGGAAAACATTTTTGTAAAGCTAATAAGATGTTATTCCTTTTAAAGTTGGTAAAGGCATGTCCTTTCTAGTCGATAGACCCATGGCTTAACACTTTTGACATTTAGCACACAGGCTAGGTTTTATTCTCTGTAAGCACTTTGCTACCACTTATTGAACAGTATGATTGAATAAATGTATCGTAAAAGAATCAAAGGAGGAACTGTTGGCGCCTGGTTCTTTGTTCTACAACATATATCATAATTAACCCTGACGCGCAAACGTTAATGCTGCGAACGTTTGCAGTCCATGTTGTTTCTTCAGTGTGACAACCATGATCCCCTCCGGCTCCTAACCGTATTTAATGTATCTGTTGTATAATCTGCAAGCACAAAGATGTGATGAAGCAGTCTGTGGCCATTTTCAGCGATTATTATGAGTGTTGTGGTTAATTGTTATAGGGTGTTTGAATTATTTGACACTCTTATGTAAATATTCTTAAATAACAAAGGTGTTGTCAGTGCTTCAATTTCCTGTATTGACATTGGTCTTGCTTTAAACTAGACATTCAACATTTCGCCATCTGGGGAGGCTGGCAGGAAGTTCTGGGAATGGAAATGATGCCAGATCAACAGGGAAATGCACAGGAGGTCCATTCCTCTTTTGTCTGCACCAGACAACAATATTTGCAGTTTAACATACTATACTTTGTCCCCTTATCAAAACTCAAACTCTCCAAGGTCCTTTCTACTGTAAATGTATTCTTTGGTTGATGTGAACAAGCCCCAAATTCATGTTGGAACTTCCGAGGAAGGTAAATTACTCGACTAATATTATCCAAACTCTGTACGAGGTTTAACAGAAAAGAGACAAACCAGATTCAGTTGAGCCAATAATATATTATATGGTTTGTGACATTGTTGGCATGAAGGCAGAACAAATGTAAGTTGCTTCACTAATTAACCCTTCTCTTGCGTTAGGTCATACCCTCCTTCCCATGCTATTTTCGGTCAAAATTGACCGGTGTGTTTTGCACAGTGATATCTCTGGAACCCCTTATCCAATTTCGATGGTTGACATCTCATTTGAACAGTCAAAGCAAGTAGAATCAAGGGATGACAGACT
>NW_011359038.1:535-1663 GCF_000735185.1 Notothenia coriiceps | reverse complement strand
GCTGGCGGAGGACCGGACGAAGTGGCGCCAGCAGCTGCGCGAAGGTGGTGACAGACTTGACAAAGACTGGATTTGTGGACTTGCTCAAAAACTTGGACATACTGTATCTCTCTGATTGCACTGTACAATCTCTTGTAGATTTTCTTGCCAATATATATATTAACAGAAGCTGAAGAAATGTTTACATTATGTTCTACGACATAAAATCAGTAAAAACCCCACTGGTACATTTGGAAGTTTCTATGTGTATTAAAAAGGGCCACTAAAGGAGACAATTAAAAGTCATCATTACTCAATTCTGATTGGTCAATTCAGAACATGTGACACGTTAATACAGAATACAGACCGCTGTCAAGGACTATAATGACCGTTGCTAAGGAGGATCAAGGGAGAGAAAGTGGGATACTTCTTGCAATTCAAAGTCAAAGTCAACTTTATTGTCAATCTTTCAATTTCTGTGTATGAACAGAGAGATCGAAATACTGTTTCCAAACATGTCTGCCGGTGGATTTGAGTGTCTGTGTGTGTGGGGTGTTAGTAATTACATTTAAACTTCAAAAATCAAGCTTTTTTCCTGCAATAATCTAGAAAGCAAATGAAAAATCCATTAGTTTTTTTTGTCAAGGGAGCTATTGCTAACTTCAGGGTCTAACATCCCTGCACCTCTCCATCCCTTCAACCCACTGACATGAACTCTGCTGAACCCAACAGCTCTGCACATGCCCTCATTCTCCTCCTCTGATCCGGAGCTTAATAATAGATCGTGGTCAGCTAGTCAGGTCTTCAGTGCCTCCAAGGCCTCCAGATACAAGCATACTGTACCGAACTGTTCTTTACACAACGCTCACACCGGACAAACTGACTTCCCCGCCGCCACAGGCTCCCCGCTCTGACTTCCTGCGACTCTCTAGAGAGAAACTCTGCGCTTCATTTCCATGCGAGGAGTATGAAGCGTGAAAAAAGAAAATAACCACAAGGAATTGCTTTATGTAATCTTTTTATGTCTGAGTCTGCATCCTCAATTTATGAGGCTGTAAATAGTATGCGCATATTTCATCACCGAGAGGCGAGAGACTGTGTGTGTGTGTGTGTGTGTGTGTGTTGTGTTGTGTTGTTGTGTGTGTAGTG
>NW_011359038.1:0-295 GCF_000735185.1 Notothenia coriiceps | reverse complement strand
TTACTACCAATTAAACGTTAACAAACCTGGTAAGGTCGTCTTTGGTACGTACCTTTTAACTACCTTAAGGTCCTTTGTTACGAACTTCCGGTAACTAAACCCGTAAAAGGTTAATTGTTACGGTTTACCCCAGACGGAAAGACGGTAAACGGGAACGGGGTAAGTTTTTAAAGGGAACCTTAGGTTAGGGAACGTTAAAAATTTTAAAAGGAACCCTAAAACGGTTAAAAACGTACCGTAAAAGGTTACCTAACCTTAAACGGTTACGGGTACGTAAGGGTACGTACCGTAACGG
>NW_011359037.1:0-2319 GCF_000735185.1 Notothenia coriiceps | reverse complement strand
CAACTTGCACGCCTGGAGATGACCTTTACATTACCTTCACACACACACACACACACACACACACACACACACACACACACACACACACACACACACACACACACACAATAGAGTATTTGCCAAACATGACTGCATTGCAAACATGATCGAACCTGTCAGACCACACAGGGAAACATAAACACTCCCTCCACACACTAATGTACACAAACACATACACATTCAGATAAAATCTTCTGGGCTGAAACATGATCTGGTGACACACACACACACACACACACACACACACACACACACACACACACACACACACACATGAATGCAATCCATGTCCTTAACTGCAGAAGTGTGACAATCACCTTGCAGGCGTCTTAACAGCTGCCTGCGTGTTGAGCCATAAATAAACATGGTGACAAAATGAACACACACACACACACACACACACACACACACACACACACACACAAACAAACACACAGCCCGAGGCCTTTTGGGAAGTTTGCAGACAACAGAGATCAGGTGAGATCTCTGTGATTTAAAAACTCTGGATTTCTTGTTTTTCCGAGTTAACTATTTGATCAAAATAACCTCACAGCGAGAGAGAAGAGGTAATAATGAGGTCAGAGGTCATCATCCGATCCACTTCAGCAGATAAAAGGGTTTGAATTAATGTAAACAAATGAACCTATACATTATTCTTCCTCTTCTTGTAATTGATTGTATTTTCTTCCTACAGATTGTCTTTTGAATCAAATCAAGAGTGTGAATATGGAGCTGCTTGCTACATTGCACTAAACCTGCAATGCTTCCATGGGCAGCATATGGTCTGTTTTCAATACGTTTTTTTTAACTTTTTGACTTCACAACACTCAATTATTTTAACTGAAGTTCAATAACAGTTGTATTCTAAAGCAAACAGCCACGAGAGGCCATCATTTGCAGTGATTTTACAACACTTGACCTTGTAACAGCAACTCTGTGTCTAGAAACGTTCATGATTTCTACCCTCCATCCATTCTTTAGCTTTCTCCGTATTTTACTCACCTGTTGACTTCACCTTTTTTTCGTTCCTTTGCTACTACTGTCCTTAACTTCCTGTTCTCTTCTACGTTACCTTTTGTACTGCCTGTCTGTAATGTGTTACTCCTTCTATTCCGGCCTTTCCCTTATCATTCCTGTCTGTCTTTATTCGTTCCCCCATTCTTTGTGAACTTTCCCCCCCCTCCTTCCTGTCTCTCTTGCATTTGTTTGTCCTTTGAGATCTGGCTCGATCTGTCTCGATCTGGCACTGGTTTTTTGTATCTCCTCCCTCGATCGCAGACATCCAGTGCTGCCAAATCTCTGTGTTTCTGGTTGGTTAGATAAGAGACTCAATTTGCCAGGATCCCCGTCTTCCTCTGAGCAACAACCTCCTTAATCTCCTCCGCCATCTTCCCTCGTCTTTCCACCCTCACATCCCACAAGCCCCTGACAGGCGGTCGCTTTCAAAACTGAACGACCCTGCCGTGTTGAGTTGATCGTTACTGGAGGAACAGTTTTGTTATCTTTGACAGCTTGATGCAAAACAATTACAGAGTGAGGAACAACCACAGCAAAGAGGCCCAACTAAGAGAAGCAAAACGGTCACAAAGATACCAAAAACAACCAAGAAGAGACACAAAAAGAACCTCAAAGACACAAAACTATAATGACTACAGAGGGACGCAAAGCCTATACTGTAAAATAAAGGCCAAATGGATAAAAAAGACTCCTAACAACATGTATTAAGAGATGCACGAAGGCCACAGACATTAAAAAAGATTACACATAACAGACAAAGAAAACAGCAAAGAGAAACAAAACTGCCAAAAAGAAATGAGAAATTACCAGAAAAGACCTCAAAGACTCTATAACAACAAGCATCAGCAAAAGACACGAAATAAAGCCACACATTGAGGCCAAAGACCACAGACACTAAAACGTAGCAAAGAACAGCAAAAATACACAAAACAACCACAGAATAAATGAAAATACCAGAAAAGAGACAAACAGAATGACACATGATGAGACCCAACACCTCTGTGCCCCGGGGGTCTTCTCATAATCTGTCGATTTGCTATACTTTTAAAAAGACGGGGATTTGTCGACGCGATCGACAGCAGAGTCAGTTTGGACCAGATCTGGTTTGAAGATGAGAGATTAAACTCCGACGCTTCAGTTCACTTTCTCTCTCCCTCTCTGTCCCCCCTTCTCTCTGTCTCTCTCCAAACTTTTTGGCCTACTTTTTCGGTGCTTTGAAAAATTGTCTTTGGCGAGGGTTGGATGAAAGTTGTCGGGGGGGGG
>NW_011359036.1:0-3173 GCF_000735185.1 Notothenia coriiceps | reverse complement strand
CCAAACGTTGGAAAGGAATCCAAATGTTGGAATGGAACCCAAACATTGGAAAGGAACCCAAAGGAACCCAAATGTTGGAAAGGAACCCAAACGTTGAAATGGAACCCAAACGTTGGAAAGGAACCCAAATGTTGGAATGGAGCCTGAAATTTGAAAAGGAACCAAAACGTAGGAGTGGAACCCGAACGTTGGAAAGGAACCCGAACGTTGGAAAGGAACCCAAACATTGGAAAGGAACCCAAACGTTGGAAAGGGGCCCGAAATTTGAAAAGGAACCCAAACGTAGGAGTGGAACCCGAACGTTGGAAAGGAACCCGAACGTTGGAATGTTTATTTTTTATTTTTGCCTTTTCATTCTATACCTACTCATTCTGTTCTCTCACAAATACATTTAATAATATAAATATACTATGACACAAATTTAAAGACTTGCCTTTTTAGTATTTGTTCATATAATACATCTCTCTCATGGAGGCTGTGGCTCAGTGGAATTGTTAGCGTTGCAGCAGCATCAAAAACAAGGCAATGTACATAAGGGAAATTAAGACACTAGAAATAAACAGTCCAAAATATTTCTGAAATATAAATAAAATAGCATTAAAAAGTTAAAAAATATATACATGTGGAAAATATCAAGTGGAAATACACATTTCAGAAACAAATATAACGCAGGATATTATTGTGCAAGAATAGGTTATTCAATATTAAAATGAATATAAATGTAAAATGTACAAACGAATTAAAAACAAATATAATGCTATTATTTTTATTATTTGAAATGTGTAGTTAAATGTGTGAGAAAAAAACTGCTCTCCCCCTGTGACCTCCGACCCCTCCGCGTCCATCCCGCTAACCCCGCCCCTCTGCAGAGAGAACGGGAGCTCCATTCAAACAAACCGAATCTCCGGGATGCGACAGTAAAGAGAGAGACAAGAACACAGGAGACACACACTTACACATACACACCGTGTACCGGAGAGCAGAGCACCGACACACACACACACACAGCCGCAGACACACAACACACACACTCTGAGCAGCAGGAGGCTAACAGCTAACAGCTAACATGGCGAGCGCCTCGTACCACATCTCCAACCTGCTGGAGAAAATGACTTCCAGCGACAAGGACTTCAGGTAAATAAACACCTCGGGGGGGAGGACTGTATTCCCTGCTCACCTGAGCAGATCACCCGGTGTTTCCTCCATAAACACAAGAGAGATAACAGTCTATCAGGCCTACAGGCTCCATGCTAACAGCTAGCTTCTGCCACCTGTCTGATCTAGCGTCACAGCGCGAGCTCAGCAGTTAGCTAATATTAACGATTTTTAAAATAAACGTTAGTGTTCAATCTGACAGCAGTTCAGGTGAAAAGCGTTAATAACCGTTCAGGGAGCTAACATGCTAACGGGATGCTAACCTGACAGCTGAGCAGTAAATACAGGAGCTAACAGCTAACCAGCTAGCTGGCTACTAACTTTTATTGTATTTATTTTAAACTAGCTCAATGCGTATTAATAGTATATGTTAATCATGATCAGTGGTTCATTTCTTTTTATTAATTTTGTTTTTATGTTTTCAATTGTTTTAGGCTCTCTTATGAACCTTTAAAAAAATAATGAATTTGTATTTTTGTTATTATTTTAAGGCCAGGTTCTTTTTTTTGTGTCATTACGTTTTTTAATTTAATTTATTTATATTTATGATGTTTCTATAAATTATACATGTTAAGACTGTCTTACGAATCTTTAGGAAATAACAATAATTATTTATATTTTCTTATTATTTTTAAGGCCAGCTCCCTTGCTTTTTTCTTATTGTAAGTTACGTTTGTATTACTTTAGCTTTTCTTGCTAGCTCACTATCATGATCAATGTATGTGTTTATTGTTTCTTCTTTTTTAACTTAACTAACTCATAACAACTCAACTCTTATTTTTGGAAATATTTTAGGCTAGCTCACTGCTGCAAGTTAGCATGATCTTTCTGTGTAATGTTGCTGTAGGGATTTAACTGTGAAGTTAGCATCTGAGCTAACAAGTGTAGTGTGTGTAAGAAGTTGTTGTGTTGTTGTTGTTAGTGTTGTGCTGCTGTGCTAATTAGCGTGGTGCTGGGGGTGTGGTAGGTGTTGTAACTCGGGTAATAACAGCAGGTAAACAGACTGGATTAGCAGGGGGGGGGGTTTGGATATAAATACTTTAACTCTGCATGGCTATCCCTTGGTGCACATATTTTGTATTCTAAATTCCCTTTGCTTCAACTCTGACAGAACTGATCTGATATCAGTGTCTGTCTTTTTACTGGATATTCAATCTGCACACTTGGCTTCTTGGGATTATTGGCATTTTGTATGTTTGCTGAGTTTTCTGACTGGAATATATTGAACATAGTTTACCAACATGTTGAATATATGCTTATTGATTAGTAGTTTTCAGCAGGCTGTGGCACCCTACAAAAGATATATTTGATTTTAATGTATTTCAATTTTATATTTTTTGTGTATTCAATATTTATGTTAAATCACTGCTCTAACATTACAGTAACGTTTTATTTAATTAATTGTTTTTATATTATTTATTGTTTTAGATTTTAATAATTACCATTTGATTATATTTTTATGAATGTTCTCCATTGGTGTTTAACGCTTTTAATATTTGTATACATGTTTATTTTGACTTGCTTGTATATATATATTTAATTGTGGCAAATAAAAGATATCTAAATATTGGCCAATAGTCCAAAATCAAGCTGCCCTATTGTGTTCTTCACTAAAACAATCAAACACATTTTTTTAAAACCAGAATATCAATGGGGTTTTTAACTTGTGTAAACAGAGAACCGTTTTAGACGAGGTAAGGACAGCAGGATGGAAGAGAGTCTGTGAAGCCTCCATGTTTCCCAGATGAACCTCAGTGTAAACGCTCTCAGCTCAGTAATCTCCCGTCACTCAGACGCCGCTTCCCGAAACCCTGAGTGTTAGAAAAACATGTAGAATGTGCTGCTGACCTTGTGAGGAGAAACCAGTTCCTCTCCAATCCTCTAACGCTGCCGCCTGCAGCACACACACACACACACACACACACACACACACACACACACACACACACACACACACACACACACACACACACACACACACACACACACAAGCGCTCTCTCACACATACACACACCCC
>NW_011359035.1:0-2777 GCF_000735185.1 Notothenia coriiceps | reverse complement strand
TCTCAGCTGAGTAGAGCCGTCGAGACCCTCGCAGTGAAAGGAGACTGACTCCTGTTCAAAGAGCTGCAGTCGGGTTGGAACGATACGGAAAGCTGAACAAACAACAAGAAAAAAACACAACGTGAATATTATATTATAAAACGGACAAGTCAAATCAAGCAATCTGATTGGTTCTTAGCCGTGATATACTGAGCGTATACCACGGGTAGAATTGTAAGTTACTTTTCACAACAAGTCAGTATCCCTCCGCGTCTGAGAAAAACAGTATACCGTTGGGCTGAAAAGCAAACTGCAGGTTGCTTTTCATACTGGAACAAGAAAGCAGCGGAGAAGTAACGGGGCAGAAGCCCTCCTTTTTGACGCAGCGGTCCAGACATAGACATCAAACGGCAAAACATATTCAGTGTGCAGTTCCTTTGGCATTAGGGCAGGGATATCTAGATACTTTTGAAGGTTTTACATAATGAATTGTGCTACTTTTAAAGCAAGCAACGATGTTTTCAAATCTGTAATCAAAGAGGTCCGCAAAAACGCTATCGACCAATCAGATTGCTTGATTTGACTTGTCAGTTTTATAAATATATTTAAATTTCTTCCGTTACGAAATAAACTTACAAAGCATAAAATGGAAACATTTAAGATTAACTTCGACCTCCGGGGGGGTCTTACTATAGTATGGAGGAGTGGATTGAGCAGTGCCTATCTCCAGAAAAAAAGCACCTAAACTACGACATGCAGAGCTATTTTAAAAAAAAGCAATAGCTCACTTCGCCTGTCGTGAACTATTGCTTAACTATATATTAGTAAGCTTTTCATATTTAGTTTATAAAGTTCCCAACTCTACAAAATGAAAGTCTTGTTTGTAGCATATGTGTTTAAAGAGAACCTTAGTAGAGCATAAATCCGAACAAAGTGTAACTACAAGGTTTTAAATTACCTTCAAGTTCTCCTGCCTATCACTTCATCTCTTCATCGCTTATCTTTTGAACAGAAAAAAAACAAGATGAATAAAAAAAATAAAGGATATCTATAGAGGCTCTACTATAATTGTTGGTGTTTTCCCTTTAATGTGTTATATAGGTTATATCTCTCACAGGCTCCGCCTCTCTACTGGACTCTATGGGTACTCCCCTTGATCATATCATGCAAGCATTCATCCACTGAGACTTCTACGTAGCCGGCCGCGGGGCGGGCCTACCTGAATCCGCACGCACCTCACCGCATAAAAGGAGTCCGTCATCCCTTTCTCTTCGACAAGCAAGAGAACAACTAAGTGTGCCTGGGATCCGACCACTCGGCGGCGAACCTGGGCTTCCGGCCTGCAACGCCTGCCGTTTGATCCCTCGGCAACGCCTTCCGTTTGATCCCTTTGCTCAATTCGAGGAGTGTCATGTCTCGCCGGCAGAGGACCCAGAACTCGAGGTGGTGGATATGGAGGACCACGATGAGGGAGTGCCCTTCGTGTTCGCCATGCCAGCGGACCGGACGGGCCCGCTCGTCGGGGAGAGGGACGACAACGACGACACCTCGTTGTCTGATGCTTCCGGCGACCACCAGGAAGGCCAGCAGCACAGGGGTCCGTGCACACTCTACACGAGCTGTGGCTGTGTCAACAGCCTTATTTAACGTCGTGAGTGTAGAGGACATATGCACGGCGGCGTCCTGGTCAACGCCAGGCCGCTTCATAAAGTTGTATCTCTCCGACATGTCTGGCTCCTTTTCATCGCCTGTGCTTGCTGGGGCAACACAAGACTGGTGAGGAGGGAGGGGGACTGTGGGTAAGTGGGCATCTGATCCCCTCCCCGGGCGTAATGCGCTTACGTTTCCCCGGTCCCGGGGGACGTGGCGCCCATAGGGGCTGGACGACTCTTTCCCCCTGCTTTAGGGCAGGAAGGGAGAGCCCTCCACATTATAGTCCATACACGCTCTTCACAAGGTAAGCATGTCTGAGTGTGGGACATGGGGCACTTGCACTCTCCCCGTGCTCCTTAGGGACTCGGGAGAGGTGGTGCATATCGAGCCCATACGGGGTTTGTTTGACTTGTGCTCCAACACATTGTTTGTGATAGGCCAAGGGTTGGGACATCTCTACGTAAATGAACAATCACCACAGAGCCAGCCAGTATAAGAAAATTAAGTGTAATATGTCACAAAAGAGCCCAAAATATAAATATGAACCTTCAGACATTTCTTCCTTTGGATACTTGCTAGAGCTTATACGAAACAAAACAAGCCAGGTTATTGCAAAACTGAATACCAACGCTAATATATATTGAAAAATAGAAAGTATATCTGCAATTACAATTTTAGATCAGTCATGTAGACTTGTCTGACTTTTTTTTTCTTTTTCGATTAGTTGTTTTCCTCAGGTTATATTGATTGGCTGGCATGCCCTGAAATTTGACCAGTATTCCAGTATCTGAATCCGTCAATAAATCTCAGCAATCTTTATTGCTGGGGATTAGGGAAGTTTAGAGTTTAGTTTAGTTTATTTATTTATAGTGTCATGGACAGTCCCCATCGATGAACTTTCACAAAAACAGTAAATGGTGCAGCTTTAGCCGACATGGCTAATTTCCAGCTGTTGTCCCCAGCCAGATGGTAATAGACACCCTTAAAATGACAATATATCAACAGCATTAGTTATAAGAAAATATATAAAATAAAATAAAAAGGAGGAAAGACAAGTAGATACAGGTGTGAGGATAAAAGAGAACAGTAAACAACACACGTTACTACATACAGTACATGTCACATATAGCACATACGCAATCACA
>NW_011359034.1:0-25799 GCF_000735185.1 Notothenia coriiceps | reverse complement strand
AAGAAGAAGAAGAAGAAGAAGAAGAAGAAGAGGAAGAAGAAGAAGAAGAAGAAGAAGAAGAAGAAGAAGAAGAAAAGGAAGAAGAAGAAGAAGGACCTTTATTAAATTATAGAAATTCAGTTTCCACTCTGTCGTACACACACATGCGTTTTATACTGTCACAGGTTTATACACACAGTACACACTTTTTACATCATGCACATACATATACAAATACACACACAGTTATATGCATACATGCACATGCAGTTGAAAGGTCAGAGCGGAGGCAGCCAGTCTAGCGCCGGCGCCAGTTGGGGGTTAGGTGCCTTGCTCAAGGGCACTTCGGCAGTGGCCCAGGAGGTGAACTCGCTCCTCTCCAGTAACAGTCCACACTCCGTATTGTTTGGTCCGATCGGGACGTGAACCGGCGACCCTTTGGTCCAAAGTCCAATCCCCTACAGACTGAATCACTGCCGCCCTAAACTCAACATCTTTGACAAGCTAGAATAATGACAGGGCAAGAGGAGCATTGACAGACAAAAATGTAATAACCGTGCGTCTCAGTGAGGCTTCAATTTAGGATGGAGACAGAGAATGCTAAAAATAGGGCCATGAAGTGCCAAGAAGCATTATATTCTACATTCCTGTCAGGGAGCAGGACGGGAGGCCAGGGGTGGTGCAACAGTAAAGCATTTCCTTCTCCATACAGGAGGAGGTGGCAGAAAATCCAACCGCAGAATTAACATTTTTCTGCTGCAGTGGACCTTTAGGATGTCTTTCTGTGGCTTTTTATTTCTTTCTCACTCTCTCTGCCCTCCCACCTTCTCTTACCTTGAGAAAGCTGACAAAGTCCTGCTGCTGCCTACGAGTTTCCAGGTTTAGCTCGCTGTAAGCTGGGTCTGCAGGGGGAGAAACAGCAAATTATCCAGATTTGATCTAACAATTCGGATGTTAAGCAGCTAAATAGTAGGAAATAAGCATTGTAATGGCTCAGAAGTCAAGTCAACTCAGCATCCTGGGTCTAATTCCATCTTTTGTTTCTGTCTGAGTTAAAAAATATCTAAATATGATTTGATAGATTTTTAATCCTACATATAATGGGGCTGCTCAACTGACCATTTGCAAGTAGTTCCTTAAAACATTGTGTTACTGTTAGTCCTGGGATGCGGTCAATTCTTTGACATAGGTCAACTTTATAATCCCGAAAGTAAACAAGCGCTCCAGTCCCAGCTGTGTGCATCACTTTTTAGTATCCCATAGCTTCCGTTGTGTTTTGAGCTTCTTGCAGTTTTTTGTAAGTGCAGCATTTTGTTTATGCAGCACTTTAAGTAAACGCTACGCATTTTTCATCATCATACAAGTTGGTGAATGTTTCCTAAAAGCTGCGCATGTGTTGTCAAGTTGGTGGAGATGTTTTGGCACATTTGTCTTTTTATATTTTTGCATTTTTAAATGTGCAGCGAGTTTCCCCTTATGTGTAAGTGTTTGCCCCTGTCGGCCACCATAGGACATTTACGTGAGAAATAACTATAATTTCTCCGCAACCCTGATACATTCTCGTTCACTTCTTTACTCGGCCCCCTGACCCTGAGGCTAAGGTATAGTGGTTAGGAAAAGACATACGAGCTGATCATTTTTTTACTGTTTGACTACAACCACCATTGTGGTAAATTGAAATTGACGGTTGCCCTCTCTCACCTGTGGGGCCCTCACTCGAGTATCCCAGGTTGACCTTCCCCCTTGTCGCCTCAGCAACCAAGCTTCTCCCGCTCACTGATTGGTCAAACCTGCAAATGGCCAGATGAGCGGTCCAATAGAAAGGATTTAAATGTTTAGCTGGGATACGCAGAGGCAGACCATTTTATTTTCTCACAAAGCTTCAGTATGTCAAGCGCCTCTGTGTTTTTTTCGTCATAAAGTAATTTGATGGATACAAAAAATGTACATCATCATTTTTCACTGAATTTTTTTAGAGGGGAAGCTATAAAATGTGTCCCAGCTGCCTAGACAAATAATGCATAATATATCTGCTTCTTAAATGAGCCGAGGAAAATCTGAATCTTAATTAAGCTGTTAAAAAATGTAATGATTATAGCAAACTCATGTCTTCAATTTTATTTAATAATGAGGAACAATAAGAGCCCATTCATTACTAAACTATTGAAATGTAATCCATTACAAAGTTGCATGTAAAAAAAATCAGAAACCTCTTCTAAGTATCAAAATACAGAAGAAATATAACCTCCATTGGACTTCTTTGTTTACTTCCGGAACATAGTGACATCACTATGGATCACATTGTACGTGATAGGCTAAGGGGCGGAACATCTCTAAGCGGTTGACCAATCACAACAGAGCTAACCAATCAGAGCACACTGGGCCCTGTTTTCAGACAGAGGTTGAAAAGAGGTGCTGCAGCACAGGCAGTATGAGGAAAAAAAGAGCTTTTTGAACATGGAAACATGTAGAGACACAAAATACAAAATAGTCTGTGTAAGATAACAGAACAATGTGATCAAACCAAGATATTTAGTATAAAAAATGTCTCCTTTTAAATGATATGTAAAGTTTAAAAATATTCAGACAGTACGTCTACCTATAATATATTAATCTATATTTTGAAATGTGGAACCTGCCATTAATCACCATTCTTTAAAAATGTACCAGTAATCCAATTAGTTCTTTTTTTATGTAACTGTAAGGGAGTACAGTCCTTTTTAAAAATCCTAATTACATAATCCTATTACATGTAATCGATTACTCCCTTATTCCCTTATTTGAAGTAAAAATGGAGCTCATTACAGATGTGATTCTCTGACTCTTTCACAGATTATAGGCTGCTGCTTTCTCCTTAGGTCACAATTGATCTTAAAGTTCTTTTTGTTAGTTTGAAAGGTGGAGAAAATCCAATGTTTTCTTTGTTTTAAAAACAGCCTCGTAAAGCAGAAGAAGCAGAGCTCTTAAATCTTACCTTATTGCCGCCTCCTGTGGGCTCTGCTCTGAAAGGTAAAAAACATGAGGCATTAACTTTAAAGAATGATTACGAGCCGTGAGCAGCTTTAACTTTATTATTCTCAGTACATTGACCACAAAATCATTGTGCTTGCTCACTGCGTCTGCAGCAATATGAAAGCTGTAAATACTGCGTTTATTAGTTTTGGATTCTTCACTAATATCATCGCCTCCAGTCAGTTTTTCAATTCACCAGAGAAAGCTGGAATTGAGTGTTAATGAGTTTTGTCGCACAGCTTTGCCAAAGGTCCTCCTGGCCGCGGTGAAAACACACAACAATATAACAATGGTGCAGATGGTGCACACGCCTCAGGAGACGTATAAACTGCTCCTTTTACAGCGAGAGGAATTGCCTTAGTCATTATATTTTAAATCCCTGCTGTCATGCTGGCCAAAGTCTTTGAGGGTGACTTTATAAGATCCCTCTTTTCCCCGATATTTACAAAGCATGCATTTCTCCCCATTGAGGTGGATTACTCAAAGAACAGTTTAGCGGCTAGGAGGCATGTCACATCCTCTAACATGTGAAACATCCTCGTGAAGTTAATTTAGACGAAGAATCAGACGTCTCAGGTGCAGAACCAGCCGCCGTGGGAGAAAGGTCACACCTGCTTTATGATAATCCCTTAGCTCTAAACTAGTGCCATGATTCGCAATGGTCCTGCATCAGTCATGGGGATTACATTGACTTCCAAATGTGTGATTTAGGGCCACTTTTTTGTTATCGCGCACAAACAGGGCTCCTCCGCCTCCTCGTGCTACAGAACAACGATCCCCTTTGGAGATTCTTCTTCCCTGGCCAGACTTTTTTTACAACGTCACACAAGTTTAGCGCTACGACTTGGCAAAGCATTGGTCTCTCTGTTTGGAGAGGTGACAAAACGTGTGGATTCATCACAAATCATCTGGGTTGTGAGCAGTATGGGGAATGAGAGAATAGCGTCTATTCACTTTATGTTGCCCCGCCCCCTATCTACCTGGTTAGCTAGCTTACATTAGTTACCCATCTAAAAAGCTAGCCAGCAAATGTTAGCTATCTAGCTAGCTATCGCTCGTAATTTAATTTGTTATTTAACACCCTATGGTTAGACCTGGAATGCATCCATCTGTCTATCCATCTATCTATCCATCCATCTATCCATCCATCTATCCATCCATCTATCCATCTATCTATCCATCTATCCATCCATCTATCCATCTATCTATCCATCTATCTATCCATCTATCCATCCATCCATCCATCTATCTATCTATCTATCCATCTATCTATCTATCTATCCATCTATCCATCCATCTATCTATCTATCCATCTATCTATCTATCTATCTATCTATCCATCTGTCCATCTATCTATCCATCCATCTATCCATCTGTCCTCTTATAACAATTCTGCCATATTGAACCGGCATGTTTCTACGTAGGTCAGAACTCTGTAGGGAGGGCCTATGTCATATGTTACCTCAAGGCCACCACAGTTTCATAATTGATGGACATTCAATTGGATGCAATCTGTGACCTCACCACAGAATCCTACACAGTAGACATTTTAAATTAAAGAAAACAAGCCGTGGCCAAAAGCTAAATGTTTTACGGTTAACATACGGACTCATCTGGCAGGATCCCACTGATAGTCAGGACCTCAAGTTCCCCGAGGTACAGTATCACTAAGTGTACCGGCATCTGTAATCCTTTTAGTAAACAGGTTGATTGCTTGATCAAGGTCGCCACGTCCCACCAAACAACGGTCACCTCATCTGCACATCTCAATGCCCGGTATCGGAACAGACTTTAGATATAAACCTATGACCATCCCCTTTACTTACAATAACTTTCTAATTGAACGTTTTTACCTGCCTATTCCAAATAGTGGACTACAAAACAGAATACAAAACATTTACTTGCAAATGCTTTTTAAAATAAGATAATATTATCCCTGGTTTCACTCGAGACACATTTCTCTCTGTGTTTTGAGAAGTGTCACAATGTGTGCACAAGTTATCTAATATACCGCTCTTTATTTTAAAATGTATTGGAACATTCGAATCCTGCTAATAAAGCATATTTTCAGTAAAAAGACTGAACTGCTTTTCCTTCAAAGTAAGGACTCTCCAATCCATGACCTTTCTATTAACATCGGCACCTCTGTTGTTTCCCTGACTCAGACTTCAAGGAATCTGGGCGTGACGCTAGCTGACCAACTGTCCTTCACTTTTAACATCGCTGCAACAACTCACTTCTGCAGATACACTCTCTGCAACATCAGAAACTCATCGAGAAATCAGCAGCCCAACTGGTCTTCAACCTCCATATGTTTTCCCACAATGCACCGCTCCTCTGCTCCCTTCTCTCACTGCCCAAATCCACTTCAAGACACTGGTACTGGCCTACCGTGCTGTCAATGGATCTGGTCCTTCCTACGTCCAGGACATGGTTAAACCATACACATGCACTTCAATCTACGTCAGCCAATCAGCGTGCCACTCCCTCGCTGCGAAGAGGGACTCATACCCCTTAATTAAAACAGGCCCGTTTGCTATCCTGGCCCCAAAATGGTGGAAAGAGTTCCACATTGATTTCAGGACAGCAGAAAGTCTACACATCTTCCGTTCCGTTTCCAATGCACTTTGGCCAATAAAAAAGAAAAGTACATCTGTTCTGTAAGTAGCACTTATGCAGTAGCACTTCATCCTGTTGGGTTTATAGATAGGATGTGAACCTGCAGGATTCTTGTTCTCGAGTTTGTTTCTTCATGGATGAATGCATGTCTTCTTTTATTTAACTATAAGGGAATACAGTTACCTTTTTATGTATCCGGATAACGTAATTCTGCTACATGTAATCTGTTACTCGCCAAGCCCCAAACTCCCAAACTCCATAACATTCATCTGGCTGCAATTTACAAATTATTTATCTAATATATCATATTCCAATCACTTGTATATAGACTCTTATTTCACTATTTCACAATTTCACTATGTTTCTTTTTGTATTTACTTGCACTATTTTTTCAGTTTTTATTGTGTTGCACTGTTGGAGGAGCCTGTGACCTAAGATGTTCATCGTCATAACTACACTGTAGCTATGTACGCATGAATGATGAAAGCCTTGAACCTTGAATCATCTTTGTACATTTATTTCTCATGAGTTGAGTTTCCTGTGGGTTTTAAGGTTAAAAGTCTTTGCCCTTCTGTTGGAAGTGTCCCAGTTTTCCTTGGATTTCACGCCCTGAAGTCACGCAGTACACACACTTATCTAACCTTTGTGCTGCTGCTGTTTCAAAAGAAGAACAAATGCTCTGTGCTGACAACTAATGTTCTTCCTCTGTCAGAAAATATACTGCATGCTCTTGGTGAAGGCCATCGTGGGGTAGTGTGGAGTCTCAACTGGAAGAAGTGTGGGGGGAGGTGACGTCTTTTCTTTTTTTTTACCAATTGAAGTAAAAGAGAAGTGCATACTTGCTTGTCTCCTGTGTCTGTAGCAGAGGACAGTGCAGATGCAGAGCAGGAGGAGCAGCAGAATCGCAGAGAGGGAGGCCATCGCTGCCAGAGGCACCGTGCAGCCGTCCTCCAGCTGCACCACCTCTGCCACTAAGAGAGGAAGTCACATGTGGGTGAAACGCTGAAGCAGTGTTGTTACTCTGCAATCCAATCACAGAGATGCAGACACAGTGTAAAGAAAGCCTTGTTCAATTTGCTTTCCATTTGAAGTGGTGTGCATGAGGGTTTTTGCAGAGTAGATTTAAATAAGAAAAATGTCAAACAAGAATTACAAATGGAACATTAATAAGATGATAATGCATTTGTATTTGAGGCTCTTTGATGCAAACTCATGCAGTTTTTGATCTGAGAACTTCTTTCTGTTCCACTCTATTCTTCAATAATAATGCTTCACAGGGGGAAAGAACAAAGTGAAACACACAAAGAGAGGCGGGTTGAACAAGAGAGAAGAAATGAAGAGACATACCAAACTAGGACGGAGCAAAGAGAGAGTCTTCACTGTATAATTATGTTATTTAAAGCGTTGGGAGGGTTACTTTAAAAATGTATTCTGTTACTAATACTAGTTACGTGTAGAAAAATGTATATTTTGACTTGATTGCTTTTTGTTACTTTTGGATTACCTCAATATCAAATGCATTGATATTTCTATTTTCTTTTATTTATTTGCATTCCATTCGATGGTGTTGTGGTTAGTCGACCGCTTAGAGATGTCTCGCCCCTTAGTCTACCATGTACAATGTGTTGGAGCGTGTGAGTGTTACATAGTGATGTCACGGTGGGGGTGGGGGGTGGGAGAGAAACACAGGGATGTTAGCCTTTGCAGACCATTTACATGCATACAAACCTATAGAACACACACTACATGCAAGGGAAAACCCCCAAAAGCATAATAGGACCTCTTTAAGTCAAACAAAACATCTTATTGATATATAATCAGGTTACATAATTTTTATATTGTGATACTCAGAGTTGGTTAGATTGTTTTAAAGGGTACCCGTAACGGATTTCAATTATAACAAACCCTTCAAACCCTGAAGCAAGGACGGAGAAAATATGTTGTGTTATTTAATGAAAAACACATGAATGCGTCCTCTCACCCACTGTCAGGCGGAAGCTGCTCCTCAGCGGTGTCCGGAGTGCAGACACGGAGGCCAGACAATCCACATAAGAGCTCTTTGCTGCTGTAACACTGAGGTTACTGCTCACAGTGAAGAGGCTCTCCCCCGACTCTTCACTGCTGATGTTGTAATCACCCTGACTCACCTTAGAGAGAGAGATAATTGGTTTATTTGTATTCTGTTTATTCATTTGGATGGTGGACATCTAACTAGACAGGATGTATCTGTTATTCTGTAAGAACACTGTATAAGACCAAAAGTGAAAATATAAAACAAATGGTTTTTTGTGTGTTTTTTAAGTACGTTGTATACATAGTGCTTTCTACGGTTTTCGACAGGTACAAACGGCCCAAAACAATTCCATTAGGTGAAACGTACTGCAGCTTCAAATATAAAAACACACATGCAAATGAAATACATCTTCATCAACTTGACAACACATGCGCAGAATTTTGAAAAAAAACTACTGCTACTTTTACTGAAGTAAATAATCTGTCTTCCATCTTATTTTTATTTAACCAGATAAAAGCATTGGGATAAAATCTCCTTTTCAATGCTGACCTGGCCAAGAAGGCAGCAACGTTACACATAACACAAACATATAAAATACAGAGAACATAACTAAGAAAACAAAAGACAAAAAAGCAGTCACTACATTGTGCACATTAGGACAGTAAGAAAGGTGCACTACTTATTACTGCAAGACCAGCATCTTTGGCTGTGACCATGTTTTAGTTAAATTGCTGAGTTTTAAAAAGGCTGAGCTCCCTGGAGATGTCACATCTGTTTTCAGATTTGTATCCAGACAATTGAACGGTGCATTCAGCGGCTGTAGTTCCCACATGTGTAATGAGGCTTAATACCATTAGAAGCAAACAATTACACTTGAGAACATTTTACAGCAGGGTGTCTTTTTCAGATGTAATAAATGGTAATAACTTGATGTTGTTTTGACCCCTGTAAAAGCAGAGGACAGTTTCCTAAAGGGTGTGGAAAAGAAACGGAAAGCCTGAAAATTATAATGCACCTTATCTGGCTCTGCACAGGCACACAATTACAGCATGTACTTATTTACAGGGGCATCAAATGAAAGTGGTTTGTGTAAAAACGTTCACAAAGAGGTCTGTGATGTTATTTAATTTAGAAATGGGCAAAACAAAACTGTCTCTTGTTATGCTGTAATCCAAATGCAGCTGAGAGTACTCTACTCAGGTCTTTGGGGAAATTTGTGTTTGAAAAAATATAATGTTGTAGTGGACACTATGATCCGTTATCTGTGGTCGAATAGAAGCTTTTATCTCATGTTCCTTTTCCTTGAATGTTTCACCCTTTACTTGTGTTAATAAACTTATGTGTTTTTTCAAAGATGGTAGTTCTTGTGTCTTTCTTTTTTTTGGACCGACAAGAGTATGGCATTTCCTCTGGCTTTGTATTGACGAAACAACATTTCAACATAACATTCAACTATACTATGACTTTTATTTACTTACTATACTACAACATTTTAATAATGCATTGTATACATTTTTATTACTTTTTTAGACCTACTTCACCACAACGTTTTTTCAACATATTATACATAACATTTAAGTTTAAGTTGACAGAAGTTTAAGACATTTAATTTTTGTTCATGGGTTTCCTGTTAGCCTGGCTTATGTACAATTACAGGAGAAAGACTGCTAGCTAACGCTGCCACAGAAATGTTCAGGCTTTATGTAATGGCTTGCTTTCATCACGTCTAATATTAATAAAACACTAGATCTACTTTAGAGTGTGGGTCCATCACACCTACTGTATGTTGATTAGTTATTTCTTAATCAATCTGTTGGGCATTTAAGCTCAACACGTCCACCCGCTGCTTTGCTAGCGCTGTATTTAATGGGATTAGCAAGTTGATTTGGCTCACCACTTCTACAATATCACAATAAGTTGTGTGTCTTTGCATTAGCAACATTGATGCTGTTCTCTAATATGAAAAACGGTGGTTAGTTCTCAGACAGACAGTACTGAGGAGGATGTGTGTACTCACTGTTTTGTTATTCACATGCCATTGCAGAGTGGGTAGAGGGTACCATCCCGCAGCGTGGCATCCAAACAGAACTGACTGACCCTTGAAAACTAGACTAGAGTCCCCGATCACTTTCACGCTGCCCTTTTCTGCAATCAGAAGAGAAGTACATTTACACACTTTATTTGTTCTTATTTTTGTGCTTGCATTTATGAATATGTATGTACCTTATAGGTTTATGTATACCTACAGCTGTTAGGAATCTATGTGTTTCTGTTATTTGCATGCATATTTCTGTACCCAAAGATGAGCATCACCTCTCCAGATGGCCCGCTCGATTTCAAGAGACGGATTTCATTCGTCCCGGGTGATTGATCGCATGTCTCAAAGTCTCAATTGCCTGACGAATGCTTCTCTCTTCTCCCCTTCATCTCCTTCCCTGCCAGCCAAATAAGCCACTTAAGGCCTCAGGAGATATAGTATCTCATATGTGAAGTCTATTGTCTGGCAGAACGAAATTCGGTAGATGCAACAGACAATTGCTACAGACAGAAAGATAATTACAGAAGCTCCGGTGCTTTGTCTAAGCGGATGACATGTCTGTGTGGATTTAGGTTCAAATCCTCAGATGTTTTGTACGCATTATTGGCTGTCCCTTTTCTCCAGGAGCTTTTATTTGATGCCTGATTTTGGTGTCATAAACATCGTACGGTCCAATTCTAGGAAGAGTGAACTCAGAGCTGTTGGGTAAAGGTTGGCGGGCCTCATTTGCATTGACTGATGAGCAGCTCTGGGCGATCATGGCAGATTGATATGTCTGAATAGAGAGAAAGGAACGCCATCAGCACTCTCTCCCTAAGCTCCGATTTAAGTGATCCCTGAAATAAGGTTTCGTAAGGTTGGTTGATCACTGTAGGGAAAAGACTTTCAGCTGCTGTTGCAGTCCTTAAGAGGCGGGGAGTCCTCAGATAACTCTTTCTGCAGGGGAACTTGCTGCATTGAGACTTTTATATGTCTGTGTGCAGAACTCTTATTTGCATGATAACCCATGGCCTGAGTGTGTGGGAGTGAATTCACTCCAATGAGGAGGGGGCTATGCCTCTACGGACCAAACATCACAGGCATGTTCGCTCTTTGAGTTCTATTGAACACTTCTCCTTTTCTGCAGCCTTCACTGCAGAACCTGCTCAACAGTGCGTACAACCGTATTGATTTAGTCAATTGAATGTACAAGCGAGTGAGAGGCATAAGCAGGCAGGAGTGTGTTGTCATATTTACATCATCCTCATACTGGACAATTAAAGTAGGGAGTGTTGACGATAGCATGCAGAGGCAGCCAAGCGGCGGTGGATTTGTGGCTCCGCTCCAGCAGTATATCTGAAGCTGCAGTACACAAATCACAGGCAGAGTTGCTGACTGTTAACTGGGCGTGCCAGGATGCACAATTAATTCAAAGGCTGTGTCAGGCCATAGTGATCCTGTGCGTCCAGACTCGAGGGCCTGATTCACCATGCAGTACTGTTAATGGCTGCATATGTCAGTGCGGATTTGTGGTGTTGGCAGCGATGGAGGCTCTCTGTGTAATATATTGGAGGTGATGGGTCATTGGTTTTTGTTTCCCTTTGCTTTTTTGCAGAGAGGATGTTTCCACGCAGATTTTCTTTTTGCCGAGTTAGGTTTGTACAGGTGGAAATAAGCTGAAGGTCAAAAGAGACCAAACATGGCAATCTTTGAACAAAAAGGCTGTACAAAACATATCAGAGTGAGTGGGGATGGGTCAACTATCTTTGATTATTCCTTTTCTGAGGTCAAACATGTACATATCTTTCTCTGCTCTCCTTAAAAAAGTTGGACTTCCCTCTCATCAGCAAAGAGGAACACAGAAAGAAGCCCTATTCTGTTTTTTGGGTTGTTTTATATATTCCATTGACTCCTTTGTTTACTTCTGTAACATGGTGACATCAATATGTAACACTTGTGCTTCTATTGGCTAGCACTCAAACATATTGTACGTGGTAGGCTAAGGGGCGGGACATCTCTAAGGGGTTGACCGATCACAACAGAGCCGGCCAGCTAACCAATCAGAGCAGACTGGGCTCTGGTTTCAGACAGAGAGTGAAATTAGTAGCTTTAGTAAAAAGACCGGAGAACATTGAAGCTTACAAACATGTCACAGTAGAGACACAAAATACAGATATGAACATTATAGGACCCCTTTAAACCCAAAGATGCTTACAAGTCGTTTTTATAAAGTAAAAGTCAAGTCTTTATCTAGAGTCTAGAGAGATGTCTAGAGAGATGTCGATTATCTTATGAATGTTATGAGCGATCTATCATATGCTGCATGCCCTCCGGTCTGCTTAGAAAATTGCATACAGTAGCTTTATCTAGAAGTTCAAAGCATGTACTGTATTATCTTCACTCATATAGCTATATAAGCGCATCATCTTCATACAAAACAAAAGAATATTGATATTTAATTCAATTTTGGGGGGGAAATGTAGGGCATAACATTGTTTTCTTAAAAGATATATATAAATCAATCTGTTGCAACTATATTTATTTTTATTAAAAATAAATTGTATTGGTTACTACTACCAGGGAGTCCCAGGTTTGTCAAAATGCTGCAGAGCTCTCAAGCTTGAGATATCAACACTAACAGAACTGCAGAGAATGACTGATTCTTATCAAGCCTGGACTCTTTACTCTCCAGCAACAGAGAGGAGAAGAAGGGCTTCAGCTGCAGTGTGTAAATCCTGCTCTGCAGACCGGTCTGACTGTCGAGGAGTCCCCAGCTTTCCACCTGGTATTTATATCCCCCCACGGTCATTAACAATGTCACAGAGTAGAATCAACATGTCTGTACTCATCCACACAGCCCAGTAGATGATTTTCCACCCTCGATAGACGACACTTGCTTTTACAGAAAACCCTCACTCTTGAATCCCCACTTCAAAGAAATTAGAATAAAGGCACTTTAATTAAGATGAGCGCCTTGAACACTGGGGGGAAATGCTCTCTGTCTCTTTGTGTTTCAGAGACAGCAATGTGGGGGTATGCAGAATGAAAGCAGCTACTGTACATGATTTTTGCTTTGTCCCTTCTTATTTTACGCTTCTTTTTGTCTCGTCAAGGTTAAATCAGTGTGTTTCTGATCTCTCAGTTTGCAATTGAGACTTCTCATCTGCAGGCAAGACTTTGAAATTCTCTGCAGCCGAAGTAAACACTAACTTTCTGTATTACTGCTACAAATCAATGTTACAAACACATGTACACACTCTGACACACACACATACCTTGTACAAACAGGCTGGCTGTTCTTCTGTCGCTGCCCTGGAGGTCACAGGTCAGTTGTCCCTGGTTGCGCCTCTCAGTGGTCTTCAGCACAAACACCCAGCTGTCTCCTGATGAGACGCTGCCTTTCTCTGCCGTCACGTTAGGGTGGACGGACGGCAGGACGCCAAACTCCTTGGAGATGGTGAGCACCGCCGTGCCGTCCAGCAACCACACCATGACGGTCCACTTGGTCTTGGAGGGAGTGCAGGTGAACCGCGCGTCGTCCCCCCGCAGGACGGTCAGCGCTTCAGGAGACAGCTTCATCGCAGCTCCAACTGCGGTGTCCAAATCAGAAACAGATGTTAAACACATTTATTTTCAATGTGGAACAAAACAAATCAAGTCATCAGCTGATGCGCTGATTTGCTTTCTTGGTGAGAGTTTGAGTAGTGGAGACAAATATATATTTAAAAAAAACTAAAACTTATTTTCAGGTTCATATTAATATGTACTGTAGTGTCTCTACTGTGACATGTCTCCATGCTTTAATGTTCAAAAAGATCTTTATTTTTCTAATGCTGCAGCACCTCTTTTCACCCTCTGTCTGAAACCAATCTGCTCTGATTTGATTGCAGAAAAAATATGGTGCCCCTTTGTAAAAGTAGTTTGCAAGCTGTGGTCGGAGATACAGAGATACTCAGATGGGGTGCTGTTCAGCCAAATTAGCCTGCATGAGACAAAGGGGAGCCAAATATCAATGTCTTGCTGAATCCCATGTTTTCCTGACCGAGGCAGCCAGCAAAAACAGATTGAATAGTTGTTATTGTATTCCACAATATTCTCCCTTTGAAAAGACCATACACATAACAAAATAATATGAGGCCAATCATAATTAAGAAGCTGGCGATATATACAAACCAGCAGTGGTAAGGGAAACCCAAGTGACCTATATTCTGAATGTAAGCAGTTTAACAACAGCCACATGCTGCAGTTCTTTAGCATTGGTGTGCACATTTAGCAGAGCAAGCTGACTTCTTCAAATATCTTCTCAAAATAAATGACATTAAAATTGTAAAAGATGCATTTTAGAGTTGCAATATTGTGACATTTGATTATTACTCTCAATGTGAAACATTACATTATAAAGAACTTTTGAGTAACAATTTAATTGTACAAATTGTTCTGTAAAGTCATTTATATTTTTATTGTATTTTTTTACAGAATTGCCAGTTTTTTACGCTACGAGACATTTTTAACAGTGTATGCAAAGAGCATGTACAGTACATTCTTGAAATCCGAGTTGAAATGTCCTAACGCGATGTTTGTCTAAGGAAACCTATACATATCATTGAGAATGAGCAAGGAAGTAGATTTCAACCATATCGCTCAAAGACCAGAACAAAATGGCGGCTATACTTGTTTTGTTTTATTAGATTGTGAGTTCATGTTTTAAGGGCTTGGAACATAGTGAATATGAGGTGTTTTTTTTCGTCATAAATGGTTTTAACATTTAAACCTTTCCATGTTCGAGGACCAAGTGTATTAGAGAAATTGAGTAAAATGAAAAGAGAAAGAGGAAAGAGAAGAAAGAAAGAAGAAATAAAGCATTAGAGGATAAAGAGACAAAGAAAGACATTGACAGCCCAACTACCTAAATCTCTTTCTTACTGAGGCTGTCCAGATGGAGACGGGTGATTTGCCCGGGTGCATGAATGAGGGCGAACAGGATTTAGGGAAGAAATAGCAACCAAAATAGGAGTGTGTAAATGAATCTGTAACTGTGGGCAGCATGCGAGGCATTATTCTGCAGGTTATGCTTCCCTGCAGTTTGATAAAGCCACAAGGACAACATGAATAGAGCTAAAATAGAAAAAGTCTCCATGAGAAAAAACACACTATGCACTACTGTGAGGGCCTACTCCTCAACTACACACACATGCACACACAGACACATCACTGCAGTCGGGTGGATGTGTACACCGCAGTGCAAATCATAAATTATGCATCCGTTTGGGAAATTAGGCCTGAGAAATATCTCGGACATCCTATACGGAGATGTATTTTCTTTGCAATCTGAGAATTGCAGTCTAATGAGCGTAATGCATGCTCCTATTGGGACCACGAGTCCCCTTACCACTGGCTACATCTTACTGTTAACTAGATAGGCCACCATTTCGAAGAAAATTAATGATATAGTGCAGATAGATCACATGGCTCTAATCAGAGGGTGGGTTTATTTTAAAACGCGCTGCCACAAAGCACAGCATGCACTAGATGGAGCCGAACATGCACATTACTGTCCGCTGTGTGAAACACCAACACTCAAACAAGCTGCTGTTTGTTCTGAGCTGAACTCTCACCTTGAATGCTGCATGAGAGGAGGAGCAGCAACAGACAAAATAAGTCCATGTTTAATCAGTCTGTCGAGTCAATCCATTGTTCAATGCTGCATGGACCTGAAACAAAAATAATTGAGTTATTCTCAGCCGGAGGTATACAAAGTAATTTAATTAAGAAAAGCAGTGTAAAACCATCAAGTACAAGTCCTGCAGTCAGAATTGTTCTCAAATCAAATAAATGAAGTATTAGCATAACATACTTAAAGGGACAAAAGTAGACATACTCCAGCAGGGTGGCCAATTTCTAAATATTATTATTATTATTATTATTATATCTTTCATATATATAATGAACATTTTACAGTGTTCATCAATTAAATGAGGCATAAGCTAAAGGAAGAGCCTTTACAAATAACGTGAGATACAGCAATAAAGTTTATCCTAACCTGTAATAATACACCTTTAATTATAAGTGGATTATGTTTAGTTTCATTCAATCTAATCTTCAAAGCAAAACAATAAAATACATGTAGTAAAAAGTACATTTTAAACTGAATACAGAAAATTAAATACTCAAGTGAAGTCTCTCCAAATTGCATTTAAGTTTACAGAGCATAGCTGTAGCCTTTAAAAAACATATTATAAAGTGTTAAATATATATTCATATCCTGGAAATAAAATGTGTTCTTGGTAAAGTGTCTCCTAAAGAAAGCTGAGGACAGTGTGGAAGGAAAAAAATATATATTGTAAGATTTGAATTTATTCTGAGCTAAACTAATCACAAGATAATAATATTGGCTCCACAACTGCCAGAAATAAAAAGCTAATGCCACTGTAAGCTATAAGTGAAATGAAATGACAATAACATCTCTTCAGCTTCAGACCTTATTTCAGACTCAAAACCAAAAATACATTCAAAAAACAACAACCATTAAGACCAATCAGGAACATGTAAAAGCGCTTAATTATGTCCGGGTTTTAAGACTTGTTTCTGCACCACTGCACCAGAAAATGTGATATCTTGTTTTTCAAATTAAAGGTCACTGTCACAGTCAAATGCTTAATATTTGTACACAAGGAGTGAAATTGAAAAATACTGGAGTAAGAAAAATGATTTCAGTTTTAAATTTTTTTTAGCTTACACAAATTCCTAAATGAAAATCGCCTTGATAGGACAGTAAAGTAGGACATCTTACTACAAATTGTAATCTTGAATACAGGTGGAACTTCTCAGAGTATCATTACGTCAAACCCCTGACATCTTGTGTATAAATATCTTGCAGCATGCAGTTTCTTTTGACACAGCAGAAAGCAACATATCCTGAATAAATTCCCCAAATTCAGTGAAATAATAACCATAAGTCCCACTGTGTTGGTGTGACTCACCTCAGCCTGGTGTCACAACCCGTGGATACATGTCAACGATGCTGCTCCTTCCTCATGCTTTCCCAAAACTTCCCTGTTAAATATTACCCGAAACTCAGAGGGAACTTTGCCCCGTGCTTCACACACATGCAGAGTGACTCAGAGTGCAAACAATGCCCCTCGTACGGCTCCATTTCCCAGGGGGCTTTACAAGCAGACCTCCACCCTCTACAAAGAAATGGGGTTGGACACAGGAGGTGATGATAATAACAGCAGAAATACAGAATATATTTTTAGAAGGATGACATGCTTTGATAACTTTAGTCACACAAGCAGCTTGTTGTGCAGAAGAAAACATCAACAACTTTTGGATGGTTATGAAATTCATTCATGTTCACCAGAGGATAAACCCTAATTGTCAGTATCTTTGGATTTTTTATGAACTCTTTTTATTCTTTGACTTTCTTTTCTTTAGCTCTAGCCATGGGGTTGGCATTTGTATACCTTCTGTAAACTGTATACTTTGGTGATTGAAAAACTTCATGCAATAATTCTTGTTGTTCTCTTCTTGTTTGAGGTGCTAATGGAACCAAATTGGAAATATTGAGCTAGCCACGTTATCACCTTGGTAAATCAGTTTGCCACGATGGAAATATAGATATGAAATTCAATCATGTTCCCCAGAGGCAGAACCCTAATTACTTTACTCACAGTATTTCTGGCTTTTTTTTAATGAAATGTTTCGAAAAATAAGTGTATGTCTAAGAAATGTGCTACGGACTTTTCCATCATCTCTGGCCATGCGGCTGATATTTGGAGTTTTGACTGAAGCACCCTGGCAAATAGATTACTGTAAAAAAGTTGATCCAATATTGAGTCAAATTTTTCTTTTGTCCTATACTTTGGTTTTTGTCCAACTTCCTGCAATAATAAAGTACAGTTTCACCAAAGTCTCAGTTTCTGAACTCTTGGCTGGAAACAAAGAACACATTCCTTTTCATTCTTGTTAACAGTCTATTGTATATTTTTCACGTAACAACACATTCACTGTGAAATACCTACAATGCCTTGTAAAACATGTTTCTATGGTATCTTACATCCCCCTCTCCTTTTCTAAGCATCTCTTGGGACGAGGCATTTCTTGGTGTTTTCCTGTTTGCCTCAGCACTTCTGACACTGCACAATCTGATCTATAAATATGCCAACAAAAGAGTTTAAAACAAAATGGTCGTTTTTACCAGTTTACTTTATTGCATTTTCCATTGCATGCAAGTCTTAGTCACATGGTTCACTCCTTATTCAACAAAGTGCATTGATTAGACAGCAGTATTGGCAGACGTAACTATAGTGGTGGTGCAGTATGTGCGTATTTTTCCTCATGTTGCCTTTAGGAAGTCTTGAATTTGTACATTCACTTGATCGAAGGATCCACGACATTGGTAAAACTACTGATAAAAGATCAGAACACACTAGAGCGTGAGTTTCAATCTGAAATGGGGCAAAACCATCTAAGCTATACCAACAAAAATGTGTAAAGGCCACTTCTTCTCGGTTAGAAAACTAGAATTTCTACAAGAAAAACACGAGAAATACGTTCGATTTTTACCAAAATAACTGAATAGCATTTTACAAAAGCTACTCGACACCACTTGGCTACTCTGTGCATTTTCATTACAGTACGTCTCTAAAAGGCAAAATATAAAAATTAAGTCAACATTGCAGTCAAAAGAAAATGAGATATGCGTGTCAGGACTTTAGCTTTTGACTTGGCGCCTACAAACACATGGCCATCAGTTTCCAGTGGGGTCCTTGGGGACGGGTGGAGGGGGGTCAAGCGTCAAAGGGTCAGGGAGAGACGTAACGGGAGGCTCCTTCAGGCTGAAAAAAAAAAAAAGAAACGAGGTCACATATTTACCAGTTGAGGCAGCCGCCACCACCGCTGAGCGTGTGCCACCCAACGTGCTCCGGAGGCACATGAGGCTCACTTAGCAGCTTCCTCTAACGCTGCGTGACAGGGGCTCGCAAGGTCTGGAGGAAGCTACCAAGTGAGGGAGAAGACGAGCATTTATTCAATGCTCACTCTGTGGATCTTAATGCATAGCGTCATATACAGGCTTCTGGAGTAATGGATTACATGTAAAGGGATAGTCTGGATACAAGATAAAGGAGACTGATTTCCCTTACAGTTGCTTAAAACAGAGATGTGATCAGATTACCGTTACACATCTTAAAATTGTGGATTATTAGCAATTTTACAATGTTAATAAAATAAATAAAAGAGCGTTTAGTGTTTGCTGTCTTCTTTGTAAACTGTTCTGTTCTGTAGGCTAATATTTTATATTTGAAGTGTGAATCTATACGACTACTGCCTGAATCTGCTTCATGGCTTTCACTTTCTTTGGTTCATTTGTTCTTTTTTTTTTTATTCTGTAGTGTTGGAGCGCTAGCCAATAGAAGCAAGAGTGTTCCATAGTGATGTCACTATGTTCCGGAAGTAAAAAAAGGAACCCAATGGAGGCGTATATAACACACTACATAACACACTACAGGAGAGGGAAAACCCCAAAAAGCAGAATAGGGCCTCTTAAAAGTAGGTTAGGTTACCGATTACATTTTGTTTACAGGTAACTAGTAATTAAAGCAGAATAGGTTATCAAAGTTACCCTCCTACCCAGCACATCCTTTGAAGATTAGGATTATCAAAACCGCCTCAGAGGAACCAAAAGAAAATGGAGGATATTTGTACGTTTGTTGGCCTCACAGATGGTCTCTAGTATTCTGTTTGCAGATGCAGATCCATTAGTGAAGGGTCCCTTTGAAATCCACTGCTGCATTATTTTATTTCCTCAGACTGAAAACCTCAGAGTGCATGAAAACAAACCCTAAGGTGAAGCGAGGGTAGCGTTTGAGATTTATGCATCTTGTATAAAGGCAAGAACATTACATTGATATGAATGCAGCTTCAAAGGCACAGTATACAATGTAGATAAAGCAGAGAGGTTGTGTATTATTATTCAGAAGGTCACAGAGGCACAAAAACAGTTTAATTAATCTGGTTACATAAATGCCAAATATAAAAATGGAACTACTCATGTTGTGGTGGTGTTTACTGCAGATTCACATGATGTGTTACTGCCCTCCAGTGGTAGAGAAAACACAGAATCAAAGGAAGAGTGTAGATTTGTACCTGGATATTAACATTTTAACATCGATGACGCCCCCTGGTGTCAACTACTCAGCCTCTTCCTCCTGTAAAAAAGAAATCAACAACAAATTATTACATGGAAACAAGAATATCTGTGTGTTTTGAGTTGGTTCTAGTCCAGCTGCTATGTGATTTTGGCACTAGGTTGCAAAAAAAAATAATCAGCCTCATTGTCTCCATGACCCTGGATCCACTGGGCGGACTTAAAGCTTAGTGGATTTAGGAAAAAAAGATTACAGTTAGATCTGCTTAGTTTGTTGCACAAATAAAACCATGATTCCTCAGACAGATGGTATAAAAAAGAAAAGCCGCGTTCCTCTGTTTATTAAAAAACAACCGTCTGTGTCCAGAGGTGGAAGAAGAAGTTTGATTGTTTACTTGAGTAAAATTACAAAAGTAGTGGCATTACATTATACTTAAAGTACCAACATTTAAAATACTCGTTGTGCAGAATGGCTTATTTCAGAATAATATAAAGTAAATACTTTATTATCAGCTAAATGCACTTAAAGTATCAAATACTTTTTAATAGACCTTTCCCAGTATTACATTATGGTTCTTTTGATATCCTGTTTTTATACATGTAAGAGCATTTTCGTACTGTAGTTTGTCAATTTGAAGCAAATTCAGTTGCTTCAGTTACAGTTCATTTTGTGTCACAGAACAAAATGTTAAAATCTCTTCTGCTTGCGTTTCCACAAACAACCAAAAACACATCCAGAAAACCATTGACTTCCACACCAGGGGACAGGAAGTGGTAAAATGCTGACTCATTTTCGTGTTTTTGGACTCATTAGTGCGCCACTCTGTACTACCTGTGTTTCAAGTTTTCTTCCTTGGCCACGTTTAAAAATAAAAAAAGGAGAGAAGAAGTAGTAGAAGTAGTTCTAGAACTAGAAGGAGGTTGTTTGAAGTCAACAGGAGGGTGAGAGGACTTCACATGTTAGTGTTTATAGCGACGGGGGGGGTTAACAATGTAGAAGAAGAAACCTGAGAGGGGTGCGGTGTCAACAACAGCGGGGGAATTAATGAAAGTAATGACCTCAAGTGTTCTGTTTATCCTGAGGTGACACAGGAGTGGTGCTTAAAGTGCCTTATACATCAGGTCAGTGTGATGACTGCCATCTTGAAGTAAACAACATCCAATCCTACTACTTTAAATAGTGAGGGCCGAACACTGTCAGCAGATTTGGGGAGTAATGGATGACATTGATCCTTTTCTAGAACCCATGACCTTGACAAAAACATTTCTGAGCAATTTATTTAGCAATTAAACCTATCAACATTTACTCAAGGACTGTACTTAAGCACAATGTTAAGGACAGACTCAGATTATTAGCTTATACAAAATATAAATCGACTAATACATTTAGATTAATTATAGGTTCAGATATCCAGCAGCAGTATATAAAGTAATTAAAAGTAGCTCCACCTTTACAAACTGGGATCAACTCATTAATGCATCAATAATCACGATCCAGTCCTTTCATATTATTCTGAAATAAGTACTTATGGTAAGTATATTTAGATGCTAATATTTTAGATGCTAATATTTATGTACTTTTACTTAAGTAAGATTTTTCATGCAGGACTTTAACCAAAGTATTGTAAAAGTTGGTATAGGTACTTTGACTTTTTCCATCACTGGGCATACTAACAGGTTATTGAACTGGGGGATAGCACCCTGGGGACATCGATACACTCCCATCTGATGTAACTGTATGTTTTTCCTCCAAGTCTTTCTTAATATCAAGAAATACTTAATCTCTTCCATCTTCTATAGAACGTGTCACATGCACTTATTTTATAGTTCTCTTGGTAAAAAGACACAAAAGACTACTTAAAAAAAACAGAAGAATACGTGTGCCCCTGTCAGGTCAGTGCGGAAGAGGATTAGGGTGACGTGCATTATTTTACAACTAACCAGAATTCAGCTTTCCTCTCAAAACTCAAGTTTTGTGACAGAATTCAACTTTTTTCTCAGAATCAGATTTTTTTTTTACATTTCAACTTTTTCTAAAAATTCTGACTTTATTTCAGATTTCAACTTTTTTCTCAGAATTTGATTTTTTCCTAAGAAATCGAATTCTTGCTCAGAATCCAAAACAAATTACATTTCAAGTTATTTCTCAAAATTCTGACTATATTTTGGATGTCATCTTTTTTTTCTCTGAATTTGACTTTTTCACAGAAATCTGACTTTTCCTCACATTTCAACTTATTTTCTCAGAATTCAACTTTTTTTTGTTGATATGAAGCCCTAATCGTCTTCCGTAGGTCAGAGTGTCGGCTCCGTGCAACATAACCAAACATGTCAACATTATGCTTGAGTGCTCATAGGCAGAGTTAGACAACAACAACAAATCTGTGCACCTGCTCCAAGACATCACAACAAAAAAATGTGCTGGCAGACTGAGAAAAAATGTCAACAACACTGAAGTAACAAACAAATGTCTCATGGTGCCATATTTGAAGTAACGCTCAACAGTGAAATTTAGAGCTGAGTCACAATCCCATAATGTGCTCTGGAATGCATCACACACAAGTTGTCCTTGGAAGGAGACAGTCAAAATGTTTGTATGCAATTAGATCATGCATACAAATCTTCAAAAGGTTTACAAAACGCAAATCATGGTTGGTCAAATATACCTCTTGCACTTCAGCTTCTTCTTCTTCCTATAGAGGATCAAAGCACGTGGGACTTAGTGAGTTTAACAAATAAGGAGAGAAGATAAACGAAATAATGGTCTGTATATCGACCCATATTTTTTTGGATTCTACACTAAATCCACCAAGTGTTGTCGTATGTATCATGCTGCACATCAGGCATCTACACATGGATACATAATGGTCCATGCAGCACACAGAGGAAGACAAAAGAAGGAGAGTGGGAAAGACACCACAAACTACCTCAGTGGCTTGTTCGTCTTGCTCCTGAAAAAGAGGTTGGACAAAATAGATGGGAAAGATAGAGAGGAAAGAAGACAAAGCAAAGCAGGGAAGCATTCAGAAGATCAGGCAGCGGCTGGAATGTCTCAGAAAAGCAAATGTCTTTTCTTTTTTTTTATCCTAGGATCTAGTGAAGTCTGAACTGAGGGAGATAGCCCAGAGTTTAAGGGGCCCTACATATTAGTATTTTGTTCCACTACTGTGACATGTTTATTATAGTTCTCATACTGCCTGTGCTGCAGCAGGCTATGATTGGTTAGCTGCCTGGCTCTCTTGTGATTGGTCAACCGCTTAGTGATGTCCCGCCCCTTAGCCTATCACGTACAATGTGCTGAAGCGCTAGCCAATAGAATCAAAATATATTTTTTAATATTTATTTTCTCTTGTATTTATTCACTTCGCATTTGATGCAATCCAAAAGTAATCGGGTTGAATCACTTTTATATTTTGATACTTAAACTACATTTTTGTACAGGTAACTAGTAATTGTAACGCTTATATCTTTAAAGTAACCCTCCCAACCCTGTTTGCAGGCAACTGCATTGGTTGGCTTCAGAAGTAGCATGTACAATGTTATATTGTCCACTAAGCACACACTGCTTCTTATAAAATGTATTTCAGTGAGGAAAATGTGATAACTAAAGAATTGTATATCAATATTCTCTCATCAGGATGCTGTTTAGCGAGATTTCAGTGACTGCGTGGGTCAAAAAGATTGTTTAAAGAAAGGGAAGTGGAAATTGCATTCTTGTGTGATGTGCTTGTTTGAATGCAAACAGGGATGCAGAAGAGCGTCCACCCTTGGGAACATACTGTAATTTAATTGCACACATACTAGAATCGGACTATGTGACGTTATTCAGTATATTACATAATTAAGTCTTTAAAATAGCTTCTTGACAAGCACTGGTGGTCATACTTTAATCATCACTGCATATGTGAGTGGATAAAGACAATACACACTTGAGGCAGCAAGCACATCCTCTCAATATGGCCAACAGTGTTGTCTTCGTCTTTGCACTTTATTTGACTCTTTGTTAGGTCTACTGTGTACTAGTGTGAAATACATATGTGAAGGAATGTTTGAGCGGGATGGCAAAGGAAGCAAGAAAAGGAAACAGAGAGGGGTAGGTAAAGAAAACAACGCATAAATCTACCTCAAGCTGTAGTAGCTCTTCTTCCTCCTAGAAATGAAGAACAGATAGCAGGTCAGCTAGTATTGGGAGCAAAAGAGCACCACTGGCATGCAAAATAAAAGGTCTTCTGATTAAAAATGGAAATGGAAACTATATGGGGATAGTTGTCAGGAAGCAGCTACAGAAACTGGGAAGAAATGAGGAAGAGGATGTTAGGAGTAGAGGGATGAAGAGATGAAGTGAGTTTAAAGATGAATGAGAACAGCAGACCACTCCAAGCAGAGCAGCCTTCCCTGATCTCCATCCAACCCACACTGATGAAGACTACACGGAGGCGGTCACCGACGCAATGTTACCTCTGATTGCAAATCCTCTTCCTCCTGGAGGGAGCAAACCCAGAGATGGAACAAAAAAAGGGCAAAGAATAGGGTTAAAAAACGTTGTAAGGTGCGTGCATGAGGAACAATGTGAAGACCAGCAGAGGGACGTCTGAAACCGATGTGAAGTGAGTCAGGTGGTTTCAATGGACTGGAACACAAACTGAAGAAACGTGCCATTAATGACATGCATCAACAGGAAGTGGAAGGTGGAGACTGTGTCTGAAACATCCCTCACTCCCTTAAACCTTCCCTGCACCCCCTCTCTCCCTACATCCCTATCCCCTCGATCCCTCCCAAGCACCCTTCATCCCCTTGTCCCTTCATGTTGCGAGTGAATAATGTCACTTCCAAAATGTTTCCTTTTTTATATATACTTTTCTCATGTAAGGCTGCTGAATTAGTTTGACGGTCATGACATGCATCCCCACCTCAAGAGTGGCTGAAGACGAAAAGATTCGTTTTTAGAAGCTACAAAGTTCAAGTACTTGAAGGGATGCAGATATAAGAAAAATACCCCACTGACGTTGAACATTATAACATGATAACATTAGAAGTTAAGCATTGCAAGTACAGTGCACAGTTATTCGAGTCACTTCTGAAAATGGCTGATCATCTTCTGTCCAACACACTGGGTATTAGGGGTTAGCATTGTGGCTAACTCACAACATTATTAGGAAAAAAGTACTGTGAGTTAAAACCACAAATTCTACTTTGCAATACCACACAGCTTTCATGTAAGCATTTTAAAAGAATCATTTGACAGTTAATAGAAGAACAAGTCTATGTTGGTTAGCATTATTCCAAATATGTTCAGATCACTGGCAAGCAGATGTAAGTGTTTGATAAACCTACCTGTTCTTCTTCTTCCTCCTCCTCCTCCTCTGCAGGGGCCTGCTAACAGAAGAGAAAACAGTATTAGAGACTGTGAATCGTTAATACATTACGCAATCTGTATATTCATACGGAAACACAACAGCATCAACAGATCAGCCTTATTGAACCAAACAGAGTGGGACACGCAGTGAAATGCGGGATGGAAGACAAGAGGTAACATCAGCTAAATAAAATCACACGTGGAGGGAAATAAAAGAAATGCAATGAAGAGGTTACATGTCCAATGGTGAGGAATACACAGGGAACAGGACATTTGTATTTAGGAAATAACTGAATCCAGAGGGATGACTTGATGGGAAAATGCAGTACGAAGACGACAGACACTCAAAACAGGAGACAAACCCTTAAATGGAAGAGAAGGAAACATTAAAAAGGGAGATTGAAGGTGCTTAAGGAAGGAAAGAGAGCATTCCAGGAATGATGGGAAGGAGAAGACATTCAACTCAAAAAACATTCAAGGGGAAACGGTGGGTTGGATTGTAGCTGAGAGGCAATTACTGTTTCTTCCGTGACCTCGTCTGTTTCTTCCACCGCCTCCTCTTCCTGTTCCGCCTCCTCTACCATGTCCTCGTCTTCCTCCATGGCTTCATCCTCTTCTGCTAGCTCCTCCTCCTTCTCACCTTCCTCCTCATCAG
>NW_011359033.1:0-3256 GCF_000735185.1 Notothenia coriiceps | reverse complement strand
CCAGCTGGGAGGAGACCAAGGGGTAGACCTAGGACCAGGTGGAGGGATTATATCTCTTCGCTGGCCTGGGAGCGCCTCGGGATCCCCCAGTCAGAGCTGGTTGATTGTTGCGTGAATCCTGTTTTTAACTCTGACCTGTTGCTGCTATAAACACCTGAATTTCCCCAAGGGGATAAATAAAGTTCCATCTTATCTTATTTTCACACGTACAGAATCATTTTGAGTGTATGTTGCTATCTTTAAACAATGAAGATACAGAATCAGAATAGAAAAAAGTACATTTGCAAGCCAAGGGCGGGGGATTTATTGGACAAGGATAAGTCAGCTGGTTTTACAATATGCTATGGAAGAAGTGTGGAATTCAGCCATTTTGAAGCAATAACAGCAAACAGGCTTGTTTTAATTGAGAGGTACGGCCCAACTCGCAGTGATCTGATTGGCCGAGGCAGAGTGAAGTGCACCTGCTGGAGTTTGTTGTTCAACCAAAGCGTTGATGTAAGAAGGGCCGGATCCCTTTACAGCACTTTAAGCCAATACCAGTGTCTTGAAGCTAATTTGGGAAGATCAGATAAGATAGGAAGTACTCTATCAATCCCAATTTGGGCATTGTACATAAGAGAAATTAAAAAACTAGAAATAAACAATCCAAAATGTAAACATCTCAAATAGAAATAAAATATACATGTGGAAATACAAATTTACAGTAACAAAATACAAAGCAGGATATTATATATATATTAAGTGTGTAAGGAATGGAACTGTAATATTACATTTAATATAAATGTGAATTGTACAGAGTCTAAGTTTAAGTCCAGTTATCAAGAGAAGCCATTGGTAACTTGCCATGAGGGAGTTGCAGTAGTCAAAGCATGAGATGATGAATGGTAATGGTGAATTAACTGTATTTATATAGCGCTTTATGCAGTCTTCATGATCCCTCAAAGAGCTTTACATTTACAAGTCACCATTCACACCCCAATCAAACAGAGTGATGTATGAACAAAGCAAACATTCACGCAGATTTAAACACCACTGGCCCAACCATTGGGTTAAACTTGGAGTTAAGTATATCATCAACATGTTGATTTCAGGAGCTCGGATCGAAACTCAAGACCCTTCGATTGAAACAGAGCCACACTACCTTACAGCCACATTTTGCGAACCTGAACGAGAACCTGTGTTATTTTCTGGGTCAGTCGAGGAACCGTCCTCCTGATGACGTAACGAGTGTATCTAGCACACCCAGATTCCTTGGAGTTTGAGTGTAGGAAACAATAGATGTTGATAGAAAGGTCCTGGATGGGAGAGTCCTGGATGGGAGAGTCCTTCATTGGAAGAAATAGCAGTTTGGTCTTGTTGAGGTTGAGTTTCGGACGTAGCGAGAAAAAGCTGTTGATATGTTGACTGTAGACTGCTTTATGTGCTCTTTTCTTGCATACTGCTGATGTTCTAGATGTAACAGACTTTGTTTTAGATCATTCAATTTTACATTTGACGCTTACTGAAAACAAGTCAATATTGAAATCAACCAGAAACATCTCCTTTGATCTGGCAGACTAAAAAGATTAAATACGTGTTTTGCCAACTTTTGACACAGCAAAGTTTCCATTTGAATCTTATGAAATAGTTCAACATTTTGACTTGGGACAGCATAATCCAAGCGTGTTAAAGTAGGCAACATTTATCAGATGAGTTTAAACTTGTTACATTGTGTTTACCATCCAACCCAGAGTGAATATGTAAATATGGAAAGCACTTGATTTTACGTCGCTATCTGTCAGAGGGCCATTGTGATAACAGTAAGATTTAAAATATTGTAATCAATCTTCAGGAGAGACTTGCTGTTCTCTGCATATAATGGAACAAAAATAGTGCGTATATTGTCATCGGCATTCAGCTATAATTAGTTAAGAACATTTTGTTCAAAATCTTGAATGGTCCCGTAGTTAAATGTATTGTCTTCTAAAAAGCTCTTATTAAAGTAATTAATGTATTCATCAACAGTGCCAATTAAGTGTACCTGCCCAGACGTCAGACTTATTAAATGGGTGTGCTTTATGGAGGAATATTGTTTGATCAGCAGATGCTTTGTGTACCATCCAATTTGTGAACAATAGATACTGACTGCACCTTAGTACGACTGGATGACATTTTCAACAAGTAGCCGAACAATACTATTTGCATACTAATAAGTGGACCCACTCCCTACTCTACAAACGTAGGAGGAGGAGAGGCACATTTTTACAGGAAAGACGGCTCTCGTGATTCATATGTTGGTACATTTAAGAAATAATTAACTGCTTTTAGAAGGATGATCACAAGCTAACAGAGTCAAGCTACGAGAATTTTTGCACCATGTGTGGTTTAACAGCAACATGACTGACTGACAGAGTGGTTGATATTGATTTTTAAACTATTGAATACAATGGTATTGCCGTTATAAATTAAATTAAACTAAAACTCTCAATCCTTTCTGATCTTTTGACCAGTTGTCATTTTATGCATACAAATAATACCAAATTTGGGAGTTATTTGAAAATAACAAATAAATACATATGAATAGTAAAAGCACAGAAACTCCACATCTTGCAGTGGTCTCTAATGTTTACCAGTCATGGATTAACTCATTTCAATGGGGGGGAAAAGCCGGGTTTCCATCTGAAAAAAATTAAAATGAAATAAAAATAAAATGCTTTGCGTGGCTGTGTCTTTAGTTGTAAGCCCAGTGGCGATCTGTTCATCTGTCATAGTGATCATACAATAATGCCATCGAAAATAATATGCTACATTACAGAACAACTACTTCTGGGTATTCTGTGTGCCATTCAAGCTCGGCTCTGTAAAGGCTTCTCAATTCTCTAATTTCCCCTCCTCGACTCCTATCCTCGAGACTTAGTCCCGTCCACAGGAGATGCGAGTGGAGGACTGAGGAGGGGAACCGAGGAGAGAGGAGGGGAAGCAGCAGGCGGTTAGAGAAATGAGAAATCCTCTCCTCTGAGCGGTCATTTTAAAGAGACGTCCATTACTGATGACAGGAGGCACAGCAGCCCTCTGTCTGATGGACAGATGTGTTCATGATGACTTATATATTTACTTTAATTAATTGACAGTGCGGTATAATGAGACAATAACAGGCTACAGATGCGGACATACACACACATATTTATATAAATATACAATTTCAGAATCAAACAAGTATGAGAGCACTCTCATAATAACTTAACACAATCAGAGACTGGATATATCCCCCCCCCCC
>NW_011359032.1:0-2329 GCF_000735185.1 Notothenia coriiceps | reverse complement strand
AAAGTAGAGACACTACATACTGATATATACCTGAACATCAGCAGGAGAGGACTCTTTAAAGTAGAGACACTACATACTGATATACACCTGAACATCAGCTGGAGAGGACTCTTTAAAGTAGAGACACTACATACTGATATACACCTGAACATCAGCAGGAGAGGACTCTTTAAAGTAGAGACACCACATACTGACATACACCTGAACATCAGCAGGAGAGGACTCTTTAAAGTAGAGACACTACATACTGATATACACCTGAACATCAGCAGGAGAGGACTCTTTAAAGTAGAGACACTACATACTGATATACACCTGAACACCACTCAGGAGAGGACTTACTTTAAAGTATAACACTACATACTGATATATACCTGAACATCAGCAGGAGAGGACTCTTTAAAGTAGAGACACTACATACTGATATACACCTGAACATCAGCAGGATATGAAACGTAGTTCACCTTTGATGCCAAACTTGGAGTTTCTTCCATATTTCAGAATGATCACCATCAGAACGCAGCCAGTTAAAGCAACTCCTGCGATTCCCACCACTACATAAACCTGAAAACAGAAAAAAAGGATAATTTTAAAACATAATTAAGAACTCAAACCTTTGATTTTCTTTTATTGCAGTGGGGTTAGGATCCCGACTTAGTTTGAGGAATTCTGAGATTATTTACATTACAGGAAAGCAAGACAATTATATTTATGTTGCATAAAAAATACCTGTATTTTTCTCAGACTAACCTATAATTTGCTATTATTTTTTTCTCAAATTATATAATAATCTCCCCGAAAAATTATTTAAACATTAATGGTGACTTACTGCAACACTCTCGTCCAGCGGGGGAAGCTGAGGGTCTGGAAAAAACGAAATACTTGTCAGAATATATATATATTTGTATTCTTAAATATCGGTTGTAGAACTCAATATATATAAATAATGCCAGTACACATTGAAGATTTTTCAATATTATTTCAATATGATATAACAAGTATTGATAATCACTGTAATATTAATAAGTTAACACATACAATGAAATGATTGAATTAATACTACATAATAGGTGCAACAACAAAAAAATAACATAAGATTTTTTACAATATTTGTCAGAAAATGTGAAAATAATAACTTCATCTGTAAATCTTTCAGAAGTTATGTACAAAAATATTAATCAAAATGAACAAAAATAGTATTAATGACAGTCAAAATAATACAACAAATAGTATATTTTAGAGTACAGGGATTAAACAATAACATTTTAATTTGTAAGTGCAAGAACCTACCAGTCATGTCTGGGTCAAAGCAGGAGAAAGACAGAGAGACAGGAGGACGGACAGATCATGAAAAGTTTCAATTTGAATACAGACATCATTAAAATAAAAGCTTTATATGACGCCATTGTCTACAGCATTTTGGAATAATCCAAAACCAAATGGAAAAATCCCATTGCTAATAGGAACTACTAACTTCCTAACAAATGTCCTAACACGTCATCACATTATTCATTTATTTAACAGGGACAGTGCACATTAATTAACATTTCTGTAAATGTGCCAGTTAGCCAAGAGACTAGTTTTCATCTGTAGTCCCTGGACAGATGTTAACCTAAAGATACATTTCATTTTAAACAAGTAAATACAATCAAATAAAAACAATAATACTTAAATAAAAAATAAAAAGACAGAACAATAAAAATAAAAACTGTAGACATTGGCTTCCTAACAAGCGTCACCAGTATTGTTTGTAAAATGAAGTGGAATCAGTACTTACCGATATCATCTGCTGAAAAGAAACAAAAATGTGCATTAGCAGTGGACTTTGAAACAGAATTGTGCAAACTTCCTACTAAATGTATGAATAACCAGCAGTGGAAGAAGTAAAAGTACAAAAGTATTAGCAGAAAAATACTTAAGTACCAAAATGTAGTGGAGTGGAAGTATAGCAAAAAATGAAAATATTCAAGTAAAGTACAAATACCTCAAAAAGGTACTTCAGTAGAGTTATTAAAGACCAACATAAGTCAGTAATTTACTTGAGTAATAGCTAGAAATGGAGGATGAAACCCTCTTTAATGGTCACACACACACACGGGGACATTTGGCCTCTGCATGTAACCCATCCTACTTGGAGCAGTGTACTGTAAGCAATCTTCGTTTACTCCTTGAAAGCAAACGCAAAACCCATCTCTTCGCATCTGTCTTCCTTGTAAACTAGCTTCCACCACCTAGTTTCAGTTCAACATTACCACACACACACACACACACACACACACACACACACACACACACACACACACACACACACACACACACACACACACAC
>NW_011359031.1:0-2026 GCF_000735185.1 Notothenia coriiceps | reverse complement strand
GGTCCTCACTAACACTAAAAGAGTGGATCACATCAGTCCGGTTCTGAACTCTTTACACTGGCTTCCAGTCGGCCAAAGAATTGATTTTAAAGTACTATTGCTAGTTTTTAAATCATTACATGGTTTAGGACCAAAGTATATTGTTGAACTCCTACATAATTACGAGCCATCAAGGTGCCTCAGGTCTTCTGGGACGGGTCTGCTATCGGTTCCGAGAGTAAAAACAAAACATAGAGAGGCAGCATTTAGCTATTATGCGCCGACAATCTGGAACAAACTACCCAAATCATGCACGTCCGCAGAAACGACTATTTTTAAATCGACACTAAAAACATATCTCTTTGGCTGCTTTTAATTGAGCTGCTCATGTTCGCACTACAGTATGCCTTTTAAACATGTATTGTATTGTATACCTGTGGTGTTTATTTTTATTATTTTATTATCTTTGCTTTGTGATGATGCCTGTTGTAAAATGCCATTATATATGTGTTTTTACTGTATTTATTCCTAAAAAGTCTTTTAATTTATTTTTTGAAGCACTTTGAATTGTCGCGTACAGAAAAGTGCTATATAAATACACTTGCCTTGCGTTACAGCCAAACTTGACAGGCTCTTCTCTGTCATTGTAGACCGCAAATACCTCATTCCTTCAGTCTACTTGTATCCGAAATGCTTCTCGTTTTGCGCTGTCCCCCCGTTCAAATGAAATCGCCGCGAATCATATTTCCACGCTCGCGCCAGGGCCGGGGTTACAAGGCTCGCGCATTGGCTCGCGTCTTGTGCTGCATTCACTTGCACTCGGACATTAGAGGTTTTCTTTCATAAATGTCCGATGATCCACAACTTTTCTTTCAAAACAAAGCTGCCAACTGGGGTGGCAAGGCATTTTTCTCCGTAGAACCGCCACTGCACAGTATGTAATGTATCCAAAGGGCAGCTAGTTTTAATGACTGTGTATACCGTAAGGTAGAGTGAATTTACTCCAGGTGTAACTCAAGTCTGATTATATTTCACATCATTACACCAAATCTGTAAAGTAACTAAAAAGGTATTAAATACATGTAGTGGAGTACCAAAAAAACACCATTTACCTCTAAACTGTAGTGGGGTAGAAGTACAAAGTAGCTACAAAATGAAGTACTCGGGTAAAGTACAAGTACCTCAAAATTCTACTGAAGTACAGTACTTGAGTAAATATACTTATTTACTTTTGACCTCTGGTACCTAGTAGCCTACCTAGTGGTACTGCGTCTAGTTTGAGTCACGGGAGTGAAGACAAATGAAACCGTTGAAGTTTGAATCCCCGCTTCCCGTGTAAAGGCACCATAATGCGACGTCGTGTATCCAATGTTTTGATAAAACAGTCTACATTGCTCTGGTTGGAAAGTAACGTTGTTAGTATTTTTAACGTTTTGTTTATGGGTTATTGATCCGTCTAACTCGAATATGTCAGTATCTTTCTTACTTTTACAAACTAATACGTCATGAACCCTGTAAGATACTCACCGAGGACAACAAACACTGCGAGCATCGTAACGCATGACTATCTATCTCATATAGACATTACGTTTTACAAATTATTTATGTTACTTGTTCGAAATAAAATGTATCAAACAAAAGCAAAACATATACATTGAAAAGATGGCCTACTAGTAGTACTGAAATCCGGAATTGCCCATCCCTATCTTCTTCTTCTTTAGTGTTTATTGGCGGTTGGCAAACCAAATTTTAGGTGCATTACCGCCACCAACTGGACTGGAGTATGGACAAGAGACTATGCAGAAAACAATAAACAAAATAAAACAAACAAAAAACAACAAAATAAATAAAACCAAAACTCTAGATTATTTTAAATTTATCAATTTCTCTAAGAAACGTAATAAGCTCACAATACATATTGCCTGATGTTTTCCCTAACAGCCCTGATAGCGAAAAGTCAATGTATTTTGCTTTCTTCAGTGTTTGGAAAAGCACATTTCTCTGAATACTATATTTCCTGCAATGCAGCAAAACATGTTCAACCGTT
>NW_011359030.1:0-5387 GCF_000735185.1 Notothenia coriiceps | reverse complement strand
ATTTCCAGGTTCACTTTGAAATCTATAAAGAGAGACTTGGCCTTTATAATTTGGAATTGAAAAACCCGACAGTCTTTCTTCTCTGACATCATTACCAAAACAAAAACAACGCACGTGCCTTGTGTGCTACCGTCGACAGACTAACAAACCCCCTAGTGTCAGTAGCCTCTGAATTTCTATCCACCTGGGCCTGCAATGACTTTGCCTCCTTCTTCACTGACGAAATTCAGAAAATCAGACAAGCAGTCAGTTCCTCTGTATCAGGTACAGCAAATGTGTTGTCCCTATGTCCACCTAATATCAATTCAAACATCATGACACAATTCCATCAGATTAATGATAAAAACCTGGAGGACATTATTCAACTTCTGAAATCCTCCTCCTGCTGCCTTGATATTATTACAACAGGATTTTTCAAAGATGTTTTTCGTTGCACGGCCTCAGATCTACTTCATATAGTAAACAAATCTCTTCACTCAGATATTTTTCCACAGGCCCTGAAAACTGCAGTGGTTCTCAACTGGTCAGGCCTCTGGACCCACTTTTTACTTGGTCAATACATCGCGACCCAACATTTTGAAGCACTCAAATCTATTCAACAAAAAAACATGCTATAATATATACGCTTTTCAGCATACCATATTAATAAAAGTGAAGTACAGTGCATATATCCCTTATATCCCTTCACAGAACTAAAGTATGCTTTTAAAAAAGGTTTAATGAGATGATGGAATCAAAGCTGAACTGTATAAAAAGGCACACATGCTGAAAACCCAACCCCAGCAGGGGGGTCTGGGGGGATTCTCCCCCAGGAGATTTTTAGAAATACTAACATAAACTATGCATTATGGTACACTCTGAGAAGAAAATAAATACATCTATTACTACCCAACATATTAATAAGATTTTATGCCATTGTTTGTTTTTCACTTTGTTCTGACAGCTTGCTGCTCCTCACAGAGAGAAGAGTAAAGAGGAGATAGTCTGTGTGACTTACTTTAAATTGTGGGTTAGGGTAGATAGCTCCCATTGTTCTGTGACCTCAATCATCAAACCGGGGGTCATATGTCATTATGTGTTCATTTGTATCTGAAGTTGTACCCATGGATATATAAAGAAGAGTTCTACCGCAAAGTTATTCTCCGTGGGGACTTCCGGCAACAATCTTGAATCTGATTGGCCAGAAGACTCGAAAAAACATCAGCAAAGATATTTTATTGAGAAGATGATCACTACGTGACAGAAGTTTTCAAAACAGTTTATGGTCTCCGGTACTTCCAGTCCAACGCCGACTGCATGCACAGCGTTAGAAAATCGGGCCTTCAAAATAAAAGTTTGACTTTTCCACCCCCCCCCAAAAAAATGAAAAATAATTCAATTATTATTTTTTTCAATTTCTTTTTCTTCACTCACACATCCGCAACCCACTCGAAACGGTCGCGACCCACCAGTTGAGAACCACTGCTCTGTAGTGATTGTTCAACCGCTTAGAGAGGTCCCTCCCCTCACGTACACATTGTTGGAGCTCTAGCCAATACAAGAACATGTGTTGCATAGTGATGTCATTATTTCACGTAAGTAAACAAAGGAGTCCAAGCGAAGCGCTTCAGGCAGGGGGGAAGTGCGTGGGAGAGAAACTCCCTCTGGAGGGAACTTTGGGATTTTAGCAGTTGCAGACCATTTATATGCACAACAACCTATATAACACTACAGGAAAGGGGAAACATAAAAAGCACAATAAGGCAGTTTCAATAGTATTTTCATGTATTTTAATCTCATAATATGAATAGGTTTAATGCAAGTACCCAATTATGCTGCTTTGTTTTACTGTTCACATCCTTCATAGGGCAAATATTGTATATTAACGCTGCATTCTTTTATTGTATCTCACATTTATTTCACACTCTGTTTTCATAGGATCTTTAAACCTTCTTACAATGAAAATGCACCAAACAAACTTACTGCAGATGGAAATGAGTTATTAGCTCAAATATGGCATAATTCTCCTCTATTTTCTGAGATGAATTCATTTGTATGCATGGTTGGTCCTTGTTGAAATAAATACATAATAATTAAATGTTTTGTTCTTCACAGGATGCCATTCATCGTGTGATGGCTGCAGTGGGGCGGGGCCTCTCTCCTGTACGTCCTGCCCGTCCGGCAGCGTTCTGTTGCCCTCGGGTCTCTGCGCTCCAGAATGTCCTCTCGGTTACTATGACAATGGTCACAAGATCTGTCAAGGTAAGTAGGGAACTGCCCCTCTGCATCTCACATGAAATCACATATCTTACTACTGTACACGCGATCTGGTTACAGAATGTTTTGCAGGGGACCCTAATGTACGGTGGCCAACAGGGGGACCGCGTTACAATGGCTCAAAACACTTCCATTAGCAGAAACACGTTGCAGTTTCAAAAGAAAATGTAAAAACACAAATGTGCAAAAACACATGCAAATGAAGAAACACATTCAACGCATTTAGAAAACATTACTTGCGGTTATTAAAAATAAATAAATAAAACGCTGCAAAAAAAAAAAATATTGCAAAAACTCAAAACCCAAAGGAAACAGCTGGTAAACGAGTGCTTGTTGATGTTCAGGGAATATGAAGTTGGCCACCTCTCACTGGAAACGTACCTAAAATGTAATTTTTTTCGGCTTATTTCAACGATGTGATCACACGATTCCTTTCCATATTATTGCAGATCTACTGTAAGCTGGCTTGCTCACCTAGTCATTTCCAATATACTGACAAAGCACTTCCAATTATGAAACAGGCTGACTTTGCAAGAGTGACATTTGGCCCACATTATAATCTTCGAACATCATGAAGCGCTCCGGTCCCATCTGTGTGCATCACTTTTTAGTGTCGCTGTTTAAGATGTTTTTTTTTGCTTCTTCTAGCGATTTTTATTTGCAGCTTTTTGTGTTTGCTGTGTTTCATTAATGCAGTGCTATTGGTGAACCCTGCGCATTTGTTGCGTTTCTCTCCTCCTAAGTCTATTGGGCCGTTGTGGCGTTTGCCCCTGTCAGCCACCGTACTAATGACTTGCAGGAAGTGGACACAGAAATAAGAACACTAGACAGTATAGTGGTTCTGGTTTAAACACCAGCTTATTTTGTTTCTGAGAACATGAAAGTCCTTATAACCGTGAACTTTAAAGAAAATGTGCCCTCTTGTTCATTATTTTGCATTATACAGTATACTGTATACGTTTGAAGTATTGGTAACTGACTCAGCTGCAATTGAAATAAAAACTCCTTTTGTTGTTTTACTTCTGTAAGTTTCCTTTATTACAGTGATACGTCAGCCATGTATTGAAGCTGCCACTTACTACCTGGTACTGAATATATTATGACTTTAGTAACTAAAAAGCACTCAGACAGCACGTAACTTTCTCAAGGTCTCTTAATCATTGAAAGAAAACCATGATGGTAGCCTCTTTTCAATCAGGCATTTGCAGCTTGTTGATAAAACCTTTTTGGCAAACATTCATAAGGTGATCTATTTATCTATTTTATTCAAGAAATGTTAGCTTTTATCCATCCCCTACCAAATTACCTTGAAGTATTTTTTTCTGAGATATCCTGTTCAAAAGCAGTCAACAAGCTCCAATCAACACATTCTTTAATTAATTATAATAACTCAGTTGCTGCAGCCTTGAGTGGATAATTTGCAAACTCAACAATCGTAGTATAATGAAAATATATGTACTATTATTAAACCTTAAGAAGTTGAAAAAATCGGAGGCACTCGGGAAGGCAATGATTTATAAAACCTTTAATTACTCGTGCCTATTCACAGTGCCAGGTAAAAACGTGGGTTTTATTAGGCAAGTAAAGGTACAGGTACTTCAGGTTTTTTAAAGCACTACCCTCTTGAGTGCCTCTGATTACTTCAACACCTTAAACGTGTTCTACTGCTGCATATGAGTGTTTAAACATTGTTACGGGTTTCCTTATTAACTTTGGTCACTAACTAACTTTTAATGATACAAATTAAACATGTTTTTCAAGCACTTTGGCTGCATTATAAAGTGTGATAAATATACAGTATATATTTTTTGTATTATCATTTCAAGTACATGTTTTATTCATACTTATTAATAATAAGTCTTATTATTATGTATTAAATATGTAATATTACTATTAATAATAAAAGTAATTATAATTATAGTAGTAGCAGTAATAATAAGTGCAGTAATGTGTTGTGAATGTTGTAATTATAAGTAACATTATTCATAGTACAAGTATTATTTATACTTATTAATTGCAATAATATTATAATCATTATAAATATAATCCATCCATCCATCCATCTTCTCCCGCTTATCCGTGGTCGGGTCGCGGAGGTAGCAGTTCCAGCAGAGAGCCCCAAACTTTCTTTTCCCTGGCCACATCAACCAGCTCTGACTGGGGGATCCCAAGGCGCTCCCAGGCCAGCGAAGAGATATAATCCCTCCATCTGGTTCTAGGTCTACCCCTTGGTCTCTTCCCAGCTGGACGTGCCTGGAACACCTCCCTAGGGAGGCGCCCAGGTGGCATCCTAACTAGGTGCCCGAACCACCTCAACTGGCTCCTTTCGACGCGAAGGAGGAGCGGCTCAACTCCGAGTCCCTCCCTGATGACCGAACTTCTCACCTTATCCCTAAGGGAGACACCAGCCACCCTGCGGAGAAAACCCATCTCGGCCGCTTGTACCCGCGATCTCGTTCTTTCGGTCATGACCCATCCTTCATGACCATAGGTGAGGGTAGGAACGAAAATGGCGCGGTAGACAGAGAGCTTTGCCTTCTGGCTCAGCTCCCTTTTCGTCACAACGGTGCGGTAAAGAGACTGCAGTACCGCTCCCGCTGCTCCGATTCTCCGACCCATCTCACGCTCCATTGTTCCCTCACTCGAGAACAAGACCCCGAGATACTTGAACTCCTTCACTTGGGGTAAGGACTCATTCCCTACTTGGAGTGGACAGTCCATCGGTTTCCTGCTGAGAACCATGGCCTCAGATTTGGAGGTGCTGATCCTCATCCCAGCCGCTTCACACTCGGTTGCGAACCGATCCAGTGAGTGCTGAAGGTCGCAGACCGATGAAGCCATCAGAACCACATCATCTGCAAAAGCAGTGGTGCAATCCTTAGTCCACCGAACTGCAGACCCCCTCCCCCACGACTACGCCTCGAAATCCGATCCATGTATATTACAAACAGGATTGGTGACAAAGCGCAGCCCTGGCGGAGGCCAACCCCCACCTGAAATGGGTCCGACTTACTGCCGAGGACCCGGACACAGCTCTCGCTTTGGGAGTACAGAGATTGGATGGCCCTGAGTAGAGACCCCCTCACCCCATACTCCCGCAGCACCTCCCACAGTGACTCCCTGGGAACCCG
>NW_011359029.1:0-4812 GCF_000735185.1 Notothenia coriiceps | reverse complement strand
CTTCGCTGGCCTGGGAGCGCCTTGGGATCCCCCAGTCAGAGCTGGTTGATGTGGCCAGGGAAAAGAAAGTTTGGGGCTCTCTGCTGGAACTGCTACCTCCGCGACCCGACCACGGATAAGCGGGAGAAGATGGATGGATGGATGGATGGATTGGATTGGATTTCCTTTCTCTTTGAAAAGTCTGTGATTAGCTCATCAAAATCCAGGTCCCTCACAAGATCAGACTCGATGCATCCAGGCGTTTGCTAAGTCCTGAGAGCAACCGGTCAATAATTACATTTAATGTCTCAACCTGGAATTTTTTACTGCCAGTCAGTACCACCTTTTGCTCCACTGTCTCGTCATCAAATACTTGTCTTTTACCAACACGGTGAGTCTCGTGCTGGTATGTCTGTGTCACGCCGGTGACGGCCCGGGAAGATGTCTCAAAGTCAGAAAATGGGATGCAACATAAGTGCGCAGCCATTCCAAAAGTCGCACAGCGGTCATTAGGTCAATGTCTTTCTTTTGCAAGCCAGTGCTCGTAAGCTTGAATTGGTGCAGTACAGTGTCCCAAAATATTATCAGCAGAGCAGTCTCTAGTTTCCCAAGTTTGCCACACAGCGCAGAGGCCTCTCGCCGTGTGTCCTGACGCTCTTCGTCATCAGCCGCCAACATTTATAAAGCCCCTGCAGTGTAATTCTCACAAAGAGCTCTTTTGGAGTCTCCTCTGCAGCTCCATCTTGTACAGGAGAGAGATTTTAGCGTCAGTGTGACGTTTTCAGTGAACACTTTATTCCATCGGTGGGTAGAAGCAGAGCAAAAAGCATAAAGTGCTTGAAGTAAAACTGGCTTGCTTCACGACAACTATTTTCAACACAGTTGACACCAACCAAATTCAAGGAGTGTGCTGCACACGGAATGTAATGTATGAGTGGGTTTTTTTTTTCTTGAGATGAGCTTGCAGCCCATTATATTTCCCTGACATGTTGGATGCGTTGTCATAAGCCTGGCCACGACAGTTTGAGAGATCCAGCCCCATATCAATGACCATCTTCATCACACAGTCAGCCAGACTTGACCCAGTGTGACTGTGAATGGGTTCAAATCCAATAAATCTCTCAATAACTTTTCCTTTCTCAATTACAAATCGTAAAAACGAAAGTTAATTGGTCGACGTGAGACATGTCAGGTGTAGAATCTACGATGACGGAGAAATGCCTTGCTCGCTGTAGTTATGTTGCTATTGCTTCCTTTGTTCTGTCACCCATCAAACAAATAAACTCCTCACAGATAGTTGGTGACAAGTATGAAGTCCTACCACGTCCCTTCTGGCCAAACTTCTGCAAATGATCCTTTAAAAATGTATCAAACTGCGCGGGCAGCTCCAGGATTCCGAGGTAGTTCCCGTTATGTGCGGATCCTAAAAGTTCGTAATTTCCCCGGAAAGGAAGCCCCCTCTCACTCAAGAATGTAATCGCCGCAACTACACATCTCAATACATCCTTCCAGTACTGACTTTCTGTGTCGACCTGCATCCCTAGAGAAGCATCCACGGTGCCCATGAGTTTAGTACGATGCATAAGTGAAAGTATGCATTTTCTGTGCTCACCGCTCGTCTCATGTTCCGTTATCCTCTCGGGATGCTTCCAATCACTAAAGCCGAGAATAAATGCATTGCTGTGGCTGTGAGTGGATAAAAGTTTGCGGGCAAAACAATAAATTGCTCCGGTATATGGAGAATAAATAATTAACGATTTCTCCATTGTGAAGCTGTCTGGTCAGCATATCGTTGGTCAGTGAGCGTGTCCGGCTGCTAGCATCGGTCTCCCTCCGAGATGCTGGATACTTCGTTGCCCGATTATGAAAGTATGAAACCTCTTTCATCAAAGTCTCCTCCCGGACATTTCCAGTAATTAATCCCCATTGTGCAGGGTCCTGAGAGACACAGGGAACTTCCGATGAACTTGAAACTTCACCCTGCTCTCTGACGTCCTCATCAGGCTCGTCTTCATCTTTTTCCTCCTCTTCTACCCGCTGCTGCGTTAGCATGCTAGGTTCAAGGCTAACATTGCTCGCTAGCTCAACAACATCTTCCGTGACCGCCGCCACTGTTCCTTGTGGTTGTTGCTGGCCTATTTCGTCACTTTTTGCTTTTTTTAAAAAGCTATTTATTGTTGGCACATTTTTTAATGCAGCCACCACTCTCTCTTCTTTTTCTTTCTTTTTCTTTCTTTTCGCAGTCCCGCTGGGCGTTTGGCTACCGGCACCATCAATTTTTTCTGCTCACGTGATAAAATGTGACATGAGTGAGGGTAGGGCTGTGATTCGGCTATACACCGCCGCCGCGTAGTAATAAAGTTGAGCGCATACATAGTGAGACCTACAGAGACGGTTTAGAAAATATATGAATTTTAACCTATAGAAAAGCTGTGTTATTTTTTAGCGAAGAGTGAGTGTCAGTTAAAACAATATATGATGAGTGAGGTTGTGCCCGAATTTTTTTTTTAGATAATAAAAAAATATATATATTTTTTTTTTCATCTTGTCACCGAGGGCCCTCTTTGCTCAAGGGCCCCTGGGCACCAGGTTGCCGATATGGTTAATCCGGCCTTGGGCAGGGAAGGCTACGCAGTACACAGTCTACTGTCCTGCAGCTGCTGCCTCTCTGTTGGACTCCGGTACTGCACATTACTCACGAGACGTTGTAAAAAAAAAAGTGGGGGGCGAACGCACTAACCACTCCGCCAACGCCACAGTCACCCCCGTCGTGTGGGCAGAATGAGAATGCCTGGCGGGCCGGATGTGGCCCGCGGGCCGCCAGTTGGTGGTCACTGCTCTATGGCATATATATAGGGAAAAAAACGACTTGCACATAATCCACCTCAGCCATAGGTCAGACTATAGCTTCAATTACCCTGAATTAGGCATGAGCCATCACATACCAATGTTTCTAATCTCTGCACTAGGCGTCTGTGCAACTCCCATCAACCTGTTAAAGCCATAACAGTTCTGTGGAACCAATTAAAACCATCCGAAACCGTGTCCAGAATCAACAGCAGGCAACATTACGTTTGCATTGTTAGTTTGTTTGTGTTGGACCGGTTCAATTTCACCCACACTAAAGTGTCCTTGCATATCTCCCAGTTACACTGATACAGACATATATTATTACATTAACGGTGTGGATTCAGAGGCTTTCTACTCTTTCAATAAGGATAGATAAACATTTTTTCATATTTTGAGGAACTCTTTGGCATAAAACCATTCCAAGATAATGGCGTAAGTCAGATAATGAAAATAATGCCGTTGGCCTGCGAGAAGTAATTTTAGTGGAAGCCTGATGCGGATGGCTGGCGGAGACAGATAGATAGACAGACAGACAGAGCGTCCCGTTAGATTAGAAGAGGAGGTTCAGCAGAGGGCATAATGAGCTGCAGGTCAGCTCTCAGACACACTTTCTTACCGCGGGGAAATCAGGAAAACTCTGGGCTGCAAACACACAAACACATACACTGCATACAGTTATAGTGTGTCCACATGCCATAGACAGACAGATGGACGGATATGCATGCTTCTCTACAGCTTACAGAAGTCACAGAGAGGATTAAAAGAAGTCTGACTACCACCACACTGTTTCTATTTTTTTTATCTCATTCTCTCTTTAAAACATTCAGGTTCACCATCTGTTTCTGAGAATAAACACTACCTTTTTTTATAAACCTTAAAGCTGCAATAGTTACTTGTTTGGCTGCCAGGGGGGCAGACAAAAAAACTAGTATCACCTTAAAGGTCCCATGTCATGGCCATTTCTACTGATCATAATTCTATTGTTGAGGTATACTAGAGTATATTTACATTGTTCAATGTTCCAAAATCACATTGGGTTTCTCATACAGCATCTCTGTGTTGCATGTGTATTCACTCTCGGTCTTACACGCCTTGTTGGAGCTCCTGCCCCCCCTTCCCTATGAGCCCACTATGGTCTGATTGGTCAGCTCGCCCACTCCGTTCTGATTAATCAACCACCTTTACAGCTAAACATCAGTGTTTATGTTTTACAATGACGTTTGTTAGCAACCAGAAAATGACACAAGTAATGACAAACAGATGAGAATGCTGCGTGGGTGCCGTGTTGGCGGGACGTTGCGGGGCTCGCTGGTCTGCCCTGTGTGGCTCGAGGAGCGGACAGTGTGAGGTGGATTACTGGTGTTGTTTCCTGGTTGCTGCATGGGGTCTGAGCTCCGTGGGGTGATTTGCCCCCTCCGTTTTATTGTTACAGTTAGAATATCATAGTAAAATACCAAAAAAAGTTGCAAAATTTTACCACTCTTCGTCTCCGTCTAACTCTCTCATTCAAACGTCAATCACTCACTCTGGGCTCCTGCTGCCCCCTAGTAGTTGGCGGTGTCAACAGCTGCTTTGGGCACAGTTTGGTGCGCCCCAAGCTGCTCCTATCTGTTGCATTGAAGAGGTGTGGACTGTGCATTCACCACTTATAACGAGAGTCAATATAGAGTGGTGCAGTGACAAGTCCTAAAACCCGGAAGTGAGTTAGCATTTTACCACTACCGGTTCCCTCGTCTCAGAGTCAAAAATAGCTCGAAATAAGGTCTGTGGTTGACACACAATTAAGAGACAGATCAGGTTTTATTCTACAACATTAAATACATCAGCAGTGACCCCACTGGTGATTTTTGAAGAGTTTACGTGTCTGAAAAACGATGGTTGTTAACATGTGGCTGAATAGGACTACAGAAGTTGTCGAGGACGTTGTACAACGTCATTACGCCAAACACGTAAACACTCCCGCTCAGTTTGTTTGCCCCTGTT
>NW_011359028.1:12276-15702 GCF_000735185.1 Notothenia coriiceps | reverse complement strand
TTGAACACAAATACCTGTACTTTCTACTTCTTACATGTTGAACCCAAATCCATCTGTCCATTGAAAGCCAGTTGGCTAGAAATCTGGACTTCAAGGACTTGATCAGTGACTTTGCCTGTAAGAAGGCTAGGCGCTGGGCTCTTGGTGAGTAAGGCTGAGCCAGGGCTCGTAATAACTGTTAAAGGGCAAGGCTATGGTAACGATATTGGATCACTACACACAAGATGCATGATGAGCAAAAGGCTGAGAACAGGAAGGCTCTGATTTAGCACCACCATCAGGCCTTTTCATTCCATTTCCGTTTTGTTGTCCATTTACACTTTAATACCCGCTTATTTTGTAGATGGTATATTTAATTAAAAAATCTGCTGCTTATGTTTTTTTTTTGTTATAGCATTTTATAAATGATAATATTGGTGCTAATGTTCACTTTATTTTAATTTAAGAGGTCATGTATATTTAAGTTATATTTATTTTGATTTATGAATGTTCCATTAAAAAATGTTATTAAAGAGGCATGTACACCATAAAAGATGACTATTGAGGTATATTGTCAGGAATGTTAGTGGTATATCAAATAGTGAATTCTACTGCAGCAGAATGTTGCAGTAGAATTTGAAGTCTGCACAGTGTTATATGTTCACCGCTCAGTGTCAGTAAATATTGTGCAGTTAGTATTGGAATACAAGATAGATGCAAGCCTGTACAGGTAGAGTTATTTAAAGCATAAATGAGTCGGTTGGGTTCTGGAGGTGTGGTTACAGCATTGTGCTTGGTTGGCGTGGCCTGGGCCTGGTGGTGGGGCCCAATGTGATATCTTTTCATGGGGCCCAAAATCCCTGGCGGCGCCCCTGGGAACCACGGATATCTGGAGTTCACTTTTCATGAGTTTCTCAGGCTGGTGTAATACCCAGAGTTGACGCTAGATGGCGCCAAAGCCTCTAAGTATTTAAACTCAATGAATTCAATGTTCTTGCCTTTAAACACAAGAGAAATCCAGATAACATTTCATCACTGGATCTTTTGCTTGTAGAACATTGCTACAACTATTCCCAAAACTTAAAAGGCATTTTTAACAAAGATCACAATTTACTGCTTCACAGTTATTTAGAAATGTGTGGGTTTTTGTGTTCGTTGTATAAAGTTAGTCTCTGTCCAATAATAGAAAGTAATATTTGACTGTACTTCTTTAAGTATCGATAACTGTTACTGTAATAACCTTTGTTTATTAGTTATTGTATGACAAATGCAAGTAGGAAAAAGGTTTATCTGAAATAAAATGTTTACGTTATTTGTCTTTTTGTTTGTTATGTATTATTTTAAAGCGTTAGATCAGTTGACAGGTGTTTCTAGTTCCTGATCAGTGCTAAGTAAAGGTAATAATGCTGCATGATGATGGTACTAAACACTACAAAATGTATTGTCTTAAAATGGTAAATTGTAATATATGTGTTTAACACTGCTAATTGATATCAGTGTGACTTTATCAAAATTGCCCAAAATAACTTTATCTTTGACATAAAACAAAAAATAATGCTGATTTTGAAAGTGTAATTCCCACATGATATCCCAGATTAACTCTGTGTGTTATTTGAACAGTTTATAATCGGATCAGAGGTTTGACAGATGACCTCTTTTCTCTCACACGGAGCTCGGGGTCTCCACTGGCCGCATTTCCCCTCTCTCTCCCCGGCCTCTGAGCACTCAGGAGCGGCTGTTCTCACAGAATCCTCCCGGGCGAAGGTGGACTTTCCCCAGGTTCTTTCAACACCTTTTAGGACCTGAACGGTCAGTTAACTTTTTTTCCCACCCAGTTTGAGGAAACTATTCCGCTCTGGTCTCGTTGGGGATGCCTCCAGACTGGAGCTGCTCCGGGACGCACCCAAACCAAACAGGTGCACCTCTGATACACCACCAAAGAGTTAGTGGAAGCTTTTTACGCGCAAAGATGAAGGAAAACTGATCGCAGTTTGAGTTGATAATTTCGCTTTTTTTGTCAAAAGCCAGGGATGGATCGATCATTTTGGAACCATTTCGAAGTCACGGGTTAGACAGAATCACACGATGCTGCTTCCATTTTCGGGGTTTTTGTGTTTGTGGCTGTGCAGCGAGGCCTTCGCGACTCAGATCCACAAAACAAAGGCGACTTTCAGCCCTCACTTTGCATCCACAGCCGCTGAGAGGACTGCACAGAGCCGAAGATGGCGCACAGTAATCGGGGAGGACAATGAGAGGACGGGCGGTGCAGAGCCCTCGGGGCTGGAGACTGTAAATCTGTCACCCTTTGAGCTGCTGAGGACACAGACACCCGGGCACGCTGTGCGTAAAAGCGACGCGCAAAACGGAGAGCGTGTTCACGAAGCTTTACGCACGGATATAAACAAACCCAGTGAGAGTAGTGGGTGCAAACAGGGAGAAGTGATTGGAAAAAAACATGGAAGCACTTGTAACTTGACAAGGATTGGACACAACAGGCGGCACAGGCGGTCACCCTCTGTGCCGTTTGGATCACAGGTGCGTAAAAGCAACGCGCAACACGGATTGCAGCACATGCTACGCGAACGCGAAGCTTTACACGCGGATATAAAGACGCCTGATGTGAGTCATGGATGCAAACCGGGAGAAGTGCTTGAAAAAACCCAACATGGACACACTTTTCGGCAGAAGCGAAGCGCGAAACGCGGCAGAAGGAAGCGAAGTGACGCGGACCAAGCCTCCATGGCGCAGGAACAAGATGCTGAACCCCCCTTAAACTCCACGGACTATGAGGTGGAGGAAGAGGAGGAAGAGTATCCTGTGCCGGACTATCCCGACACCACTCCGGGAAACCCACGCACGCGCCGGAAGCAGCTGAAGAACCCTTTCTACCCGGTGACCGCGGAGGCGTGCGGCGCGTACGCGATCCTGATCTTCTCCGCGCTCATCTTCAGCGTGGGCATCATCGGGAACGTGTCTCTGATGTGCATCGTGTGTCACAACTACTACATGAGGAGCATCTCCAACTCGCTGCTGGCCAACCTCGCGCTCTGGGACTTCATCATCATCTTCTTCTGCCTGCCGCTCGTGCTCTTCCACGAGCTCACCAAGAACTGGCTGCTGGGGGAGCTCTCGTGCAGGATCATCCCCTACCTGGAGCTGACTCTTCCTCAGAGATGGGTACTTTTACTTTTACTTCTTACATTTTGAACACAAATACCTGTACTTTCTACTTCTTACATGTACCTGTACTTTCTACTTCTTACATGTTGAACTCAAATACCTGTACTTTCTACTTCTTACATGTTGAACCCAAATACCTGTACTTTCTACTTCTCTCATTTTCCAAACAGGCTGGTTCCTTTAGTCTGAATGTGTGTTTGGTGGCGTGATCATTATTATTTAGAGTCATTGCGTGCCTATTGATTTGAACACGATCCGTGTATCCAT
>NW_011359028.1:0-3564 GCF_000735185.1 Notothenia coriiceps | reverse complement strand
CTCTTTCAGATGTAAAAACAGGATAGGAGAAGTACAGTATGAGCAAAAAGATAATAAGAATAAAAAAAATAGGAATATAATGTTAGAGACCCTCCTTTACTCTCCTGTTGGTCGGCTGTAAACATCACTTAGCCTTAAACGGGGTATCAGTCAAGATAATGGCTGGATGTCTTTAGTATCTAGAGTGTGTTCTGCAACAGTAATGCCACCATTAGACCTCGCCTTCACAGATAATGGATTTATGAGAAGCTCAATCCAGGAGAGGAGAACGTAAATGTGTAAACACTTATCCTTCAGAGTAGAGAGTGGTGGGGGTGAGTATCTGTCTTCCGTTAAATCCCATCCCTACGTAAAGTCCTGTCCTAATTTCTTAGTAAATTTTGGGTTCAATTAACTCCTTGTTGCAATATTAAAACTTATCTTGAAGGTCCAAGCAAAGGTATAAGCCCTCTAGGGGGGGATTTTATAGGTAAGAATGGCTGTAAATTATATCTAGATGTTTTTATAGAGTATATTCTTCTAAGACTAAGAATTGTTAACTAAAATAGCCTATCTACTACATAGGGGTGTTTCTCAATGGTCGAGGACGCTTCCTTGGTAGGACAAGTCCCTCCGAGTCAGGTCCTTCAGAAGGGCGATGCAGAATCCATCCTAAGCATGCGGGAAAGCGAAGATGGGGTGAACAGGCTAACAGGTCGATATCAGTATATAACGCCTAAATGGAAATTGGTCCCGTGCGCAAAGCATTGTGGGGATTTTAAGACCGCGGAGTCTACACATGTGCAGCTCGGAAATTTTCCCGCAACGAAGGAACAAAAAAAACCAGCGGGCCTCCGGTAGAATTCCAAGCTCCTGGACATTGGAAGCAGTCCTTCGCGGCACTCGAGGACGTAGCATCCTTGAAATAGTGGCTCTGGAGCATCCTTCCTTGACATTGAGAAACACCCACGGTCTTAAATGTGAGTCCGCTGTTGCACCGCCATGTTTCTACAGTAGCTCAAAAGGGACAAACCAAGAGAGGGCCTAAAGGCAACCGTATTGGTAAATGCATTTGGAAAGCATAGGGTAAATAAGGTTCAGATGGTTGCAATCTGACTCACGGTACATTTGGATACTAATATTTTGTTATGGTATGTACACCTTTTTTTATTTATAGATGCATACATGGTGTCACAGTCTGCTCCATCATTCAACAGTAGTTTTCCATTCACCTGTCCGACACACTCTCACTCCCTAAGCGTCCAGGAGCGACGCTTGGTCAGGGTCCCGTGGCGTGCAGTTGTGACGCTCCGAGTCTCCCTCAGCTTCATAAACGGACGCAAAGAGCTTTCAACTGATTGCAATGTATTCCCATCGGCGGCGGTATTTGACGCTCAGGGAAGCACCGCATCCATTTATGTCGGCAGCTCTTAAAGGCAATGTGAGCGTCCATTCCCATTGGATAACGGAGAATTGTACACCCGGAAGTAAGTATTCCCCTTACTGTCGATTGATTTGACATTGATATCTCCACTACTCATCAACTCAAAAACACCAGATTACCTTTGTTAATTAAACGACATTGATTGGTTTACATTGTGTACAATGCTTTTGTGTTTTTTACCCCTTCAATTCTAAGAAACAACTTGTTTTCTCTGAAATGTGGAGCGCCAAAGAGACTACACTACCCACAATCCCCAGCTATTGTTGTGACTACGCCTGTCCGCTTTGACAAACCAGTCAACAAGCTCTGTGATTGGATGAAACATAAATTCATACAAAAAAAGTGACGTAGATTTTACTCTCATCTATTGTTCAAAACCATTCTATTTATTCTAACGTAAATTACATGCCAGTGTTTTATATTTGTATTACTTATATTTTTATACTTTATTTTCATTGCAATCAGTTGAAAGCTCTTTGCGCCCGTTGATGAAGCTGAGGGAGCCTTGGCGCGTCACAACTGGACGCCACGGGACCCTGACCAAGCGTCGCTCCAGGACGCTTAGGGAGTGAGACTGTGTTGACCTGTCTCATCTGTTAACCACACCTACATTTTTGCCCACTCTCTTTCTCTACTGCACCCATTAGTTTTACTGCCAGTATTTAAACCCTCACCACACACACACCCGTTGCCAGATCGTACTTTGCCTTCATGCTAGTCTTTCACGCGTTTGTTACCAGATTGCCCACCCGGTTCCGACCCTGCCTGTCCCTGATCTGCCTGCTCTGCCTGTTCCCTGATCCTGCCTGTCCTTGGACTATCCTGCCTTGCCTGCTCCCTGACCCTCTGCCCGGCCCTGACTCACCTTCTGCCCGCTGTCCTCTGGTTCGTTTGCCTGCACATCATCCGGCTGATACTGTTCTGCTGGTATCCCTCTGCTCTGGTATTATTACCAATAAAGAACATTACCAATACTCCTTGGTTTCTCGAGTGCTGCATTTGGGTCCTTCATAAGATTGTGACACATGGAGAAATATGGTTATTATTCGTTTGACAGGATCTCAAAGCCTAATACTCAAAAGTGAATATACTCAATACATATAGATGTCTGTACCCGGAAGTAACGAGTCAAACTTTTCAACATTATATCAAAGATGAGCCAGCATTCACCTATAACACAACAGCTTTTAATTAGGCCACAATGACTGCTGTAGAAATGTTTTCAGCCACATAACGGTAGTGAAACCAGGAAGAGACATGAAATATTCATCGGGCTCACAACAGTGGGCTGTTCTTCAGATACTGGAGTCCTCTGTGGAGCAGCTGATGCCTGAATATGGATGAGAGGACGTGAGATGAAGCCAAACATGTTGTGACAGAAAATCTCACTGTGCTCAGGAATTCAGTCGTTCTCATCTCAAACAATGAGAGTGTTTCAGAACCGAGCTCTGCATATAGTTCAGAATGCGTTTTATTTTACAATGAATGCTGTCTTTACCCAAATGCAATGTTTCTCAGTGCTGGGAGGCAGATATTTTTCATGACAAAGCCAGACTAACTCTTTGATTTCTTTACGCTAAGCTAAGGCTAGTTGTTACACTTTGTTTCCAGTCTATTCTGTACACAAAGTTAGGTTAAGGCTAGACATTTCCCACTGGTTCCCACTTGAAATATACAAAAAATAAAGCAGCCTCTTCATCTCCGGTCATGAGCAACTTTGAAATCAACGTTTTGGTCACTTTATGGATTTTTTAAATATTCAACACAAAGAATGTAAGAATAATTGTTGGAACTATATATCGCAGGGGGCTGCGTTTTTTTTTTCTCACGAAACTGTGTCTCAGGGCTTCTTAACATTTAAAAACCTATTAATGTGTCATACCCACTTAACGGGAAGACACTCAGCTAATTGACGATTCGAACCATTTTTACCGAAACAAAACACAAGTCTCACAAGAAGCGTCTAAATGAGCCCTGAGCGAAAATATGCTAACTTGGCACAGAACTCTAGGGATAAATACCATTATTACTTATCGTAACTGCACATACAAGATATCAGATTAAAGCTGAGATTCCACATATTCTATAGGTATCGCGACAGGGGAAGCAAACACAGGCATCACAACACAGAGCTTTATGGA
>NW_011359027.1:3982-19446 GCF_000735185.1 Notothenia coriiceps | reverse complement strand
GCTATCGGGATGTTAAGAGCATTCCATGGAATATAACAACAAGTGTATCTCGAGCCGGTTTCTCAAACTTACCTACCCCACCTTTAATTGTAGTGAAAAATTGAGTTTTAGGAATTCTTGCATTGATTTTATTTTATAGGAAACTATTTTAATTAATCAACTTATTAATCCTAATTGTTGTCATTTTCTATTAACTGCAGAGTTTTGATAATCAATTTTAATGTATATTCCCTATGCGTGTCCCTCCAGGATAAAGCAAGTTTCCGCCAAACCGCGGAAGGAGTACATTCCCAAACCCCGGACGACTCTGGAGCTGCTGCCGCCCACAGAGAGCCTCAACGGGGGGATAAACTCTGCCAAATCCCCCGGGAGATCACCAGGTACAAAACAATATCACGGTCACATGACTTCACGTCACCACCGCTAAGCTAAAGGAGGCTAATGTTGGGCTATAAAGGAACTACAGCACGGTCACATGACTTCTTGTCACCACCGCTAAGCTAAAGGAGGCTAATGTTGGACTATAAAGGAACTACAGCACGGTCACATGACTTCACGTCACCACCGCTAAGCTAAAGGTGGCTAATGTTGGGCTATAAAGGAACTACAGCACGGTCACATGACTTCACGTCACCACCGCTAAGCTAAAGGAGGCTAATGTTGGGCTATAAAGGAACTACAGCACGGTCACATGACTTCACGTCACCACCGCTAAGCTAAAGGAGGCTAATGTTGGCTTTGATGACCTTTAGTCGTCTCATAGACACTCGTTAGGGAGTGCTGTTTATAAATCCACCAGTGGGGTATTTACTGATCAAATCTCTCTAATATGTTTGTTTTTCAGCCCCGTTGGACCAGCCCTGCTGCCGAGCGCTGTACGACTTTGAGCCGGAGAACGAAGGCGAACTTGGTTTCAAAGAAGGCGACGTGATCACCCTGACCAATCAGATCGACGACAACTGGTACGAGGGGATGATCAACGGCCAATCGGGCTTCTTCCCCATCAACTACGTGGATATCCTGGTGCCACTGCCCCATTAGGACCCCGAAATCCTCCCAGTATGAATCCAGTATTTACATAAACAACAATCCTTCTACTCCTTCTTCTTCTTCTTCTTCTTCTTCTTCTTCTGTGCTTCTGTGCTTTCACAAAACGGACCGAGAGGAAGAATTTGGGCGGGATTCGATGCAGAAGAGAAGTAGAAACGAGGGATTTAAATGGACGCTCATGATGTCGCCGGGCAGCAGTGGATACTAAAGAGGCTTTGCAGACTTACCGGGTAAATGTGCATGTGTGTGTCTGTATGTGAGCTGTTATCTACTCTATATGACCGAGAAAGCACAAAGTCCGATAATCTGCAACGCTGTCTTCTTCTTGCTGTCTTTTCTACCTTGACTTGCCTTCCTGTGATTGTCTTAAGCATCTTTCAGGGTCTTCCCCACCTTCTATCGCTCTATTTCCCTTCCTTTGGCTAGCCTCTCAGCATGGCTCCATAGTGTATACAGCGTTTTGACTATATCTCTTGATCCTGCCTTTCTTAGAGTGTCCGCTCAGTGGCTGAACGCATGAACCAGCCCAATCAGTGATCGGACGCCCTGGATTTACTACAGAATCTGTGCTAGCATGGCTAATGCTAATGTACCAGATGTGGCTAACCGGCTAGCCTTTCGCTTCACATTCCAGTACTTGTAGTGTTGAGCAGAATACTTAAAAGTAAACGTTTTTATCGCCTTGAAAGTGAATATGTTCAAATACAAAGAAACTTTATGTATCCAGAATTAATTTGGGCTAATTTCCGAACTCTACGGGCGCGGACCAAACCAAAATCTCACTAATATTTACTAACTATGAATTTTTTTTATATACAACTTAAACATGTTATTTCTATTCCCTGATTTATATGTTTGGATGTTTTTACCTTGCCTCGGTATGACGGACACCAGAAACAAGACTTTTCTGTCGTTTTTAACGTATAGCTATGAGATTTTGGGGGTTTCTTTGGAATAAAGCCGTATCTGCAATAAGTAGATCTTTACAGAAAGACGATCGCTCGTTGATTGATCTTTTAATATTTAATGTTTTAAGGGTCGACAAACAGCTTGTGATTTCCCACTCGACCAGCACAGCCCAGTTGTATTGAACTGAGGGTTTGAGGAACAGATACATCGTGGGTTTGCAGAGGGTAAATGCTTGTTTTTCTATCTTTGCAATACTCTGAGTATCCACAGTGTTTTGTGTGTTCTGTGTGGAGTAGAGGTTTGTTAACTTGTCTTATTCGTGGCTTTTGCATGCAGGACTCAGTGGTAGCCGTTCTGAAATCCCTGTTTATATATATCTAGAACTACGATCAGAACATTCTGGTCTTTCCACAGTTTTGGTGCAGACTTCTCAAATTTCAGAGATGGATCCCGATGAGAATGACGGTTGTGGAAACTGAACCATAGGTTATTTCTAGGCCTTAAGACCTTTTATTTAAATGGTTGGAACTTTGGACCAATGATGTAACCGTACAGAACGTTTGGAGAGGCAATGGTCAGAACGAAAGGCCAGGGAGTCACACAGGGGACAAGAGACCACACTTTTATCAAAATGACTAAAGTCTTTTTTGCTACATCGACTTCATTGGCCATTCAACCTGAGAGGTTAGGAAAGAGGATGGGGAAATAAGGACACCTGAGGATCAAGAAAATACAGAATCATTTGCTGCTTGTATTGCCGTAAGATTATTAGAGCAGCGACGAAAGCTACATTCATTGATCTCCATTACTTCAATATGTGATAGGAGGCTACAAGCTGAATTGATAACACCTGGTCGTCTAGTAAGACGCAGATAATGTATGAGTAAACGTCATGTATGGTTCTTTACTGCGAAACAAACCAGATTGAACATGCACAATTTCACAAAAACACTACATTTGTTTTGGAGTTTTAGGTGTGAAGAGGTCTTTAAAAGTCTCTCAAACGTTCCGGAAACAGTCTGCGTCTCAAAGGAAATGATAAGCGTCAAATTGTTGATCAGTTTTAACAATAGCTGTGGCTAACTGGAGACGCAGGAACATACTTTGACGACATTGTTGCCGACAGAAACGTTTTTCATTCCGAAATCTTCGTATCGTCCAATAAGATTCAAGAGAACGGTTTGAACATTCTAGAACGTTGGCGGCACTTTGAACTATACGACAGGAACGTTTCTGGAGGGTTTTTAATGTATTCAGGTTTAATCAGAACATCAATAATGAACCCTTAAGGTTGCCTGATGGTGTATAAAATCACATTTTAATGTTCTGAAGAGTTCCTGTTCTGTCAGTTAGCGGTCAGTGTTGGTGATGATACAATCGCTCTAAAGTAGGACTTTTACAATGGCTATAACTGTTCCTCCATCATAGTGTGTTCATACGTATCAGATGTGTTCCTACAAGGCAGTGTTGAACAGTCTACTCTAACCAAGCACTTATAAAATAAGTTAGTTATTGTTAAAATCTCTTCAATAATTAAATTCCCTGGTTTCTGGAAACTTGATTGTCATTTTGGAGGGAAATATAAACCGTCAGTACTTTTACATTACAGATGAGTCCATTTGTGTCAGTTATACTGTAGGGGTGTAAAGGAAATGTTGAAGCATTGTTAAGATGGTCTGTCCTCATGTTTTGTTGGTCTGTTCAAACTACAAATGAAGACTGAAGAACTTACTAATATTTACACCAGTTGTTGGAATGGGTGTCAGTTTGGTGCTGCGTTAATATCGACTCCATTGTACATTAAACACTGAATTGTGTCAAAGATCGGACTATGATTAACATTTCTAAAACTTCCCGTATATTATATTGAATATTTATCATGTCGTCCATATTAGTAAATAAAAAAAGGTTAGGGTTTTTTCTATCCAGACAATATTTATTACGCCTGAGTTTATAACAAAAATCTATGCTAGCATGGCTAATGCTAATGTACCAGATGTGGCTAACCGGCTAGCCTTTCGCTTCACATTCCAGTACTTGTAGTGTTGAGCAGAATACTTAAAAGTAAACGTTTTTTATTGCCTGAAAACTGAATATGTTTAAACTCAAAGAAACGTTATTTATCCAGAGTTCATTTGGGTTTAAAGGATCAAATAAATGCAAATTTCCGGACTTTACGGGCGCGGACTAAACCAAAAATCTCACTAATATTTACTGCCAAGGAACATTTTTGAAAGATATAAAACTTAAACATGTTTCTCCCATTCCCATTTCAGAGTTTATACAGTACCATTTTGGTGTTTCAAAACGTACAATAACTTTTTGGTGTTTCAAAACGTACAATAACTTCTATTAGAGTAGGGGTATAGTACTCTGAACGTGTATTTTGAATACCTAACGAGTCGAGACATATTACCCAACAGCGATTAAATGAGTCCTTTGTCATTCTTAGTTGACAATAGTTTACAAAAGGATATTTATAATAGGAGGATGGGAACGTTTCCTCTTGATATCTTGACACAAATATAAATACTATTGAAACATACGATCTGTCTTCAGTCAATACACATCGAGTACCAAGGCAATAAATGAGGATCTAACAATAAAAAGGAAGAGATAAGACAATAAAAACGTGGACATCTCTTACATTTCTAAAGCACAAACTAACTTTACAATCTATCTTTCTGCCACGTCCTGCTTTTCTGGTTGTAAAAGTTGAGTTTTCTTGTGTTTTATTAGTCTTTGTTTACGTCTGAAACCTGATTTCTGAGTCCGCCTGTGGATCGTCTGTGAGCTGCATGCGACTGTACTTCTGCTAAAGATGGTTTTCCATAATAACAATCGGGGAGATGTGTGTCATGCTGGATGTTAACGGATGTTTACTCTTTATTTTCTATCGTTCAGTTATTTATTTTGTATGCTACAGTTGTATAGCACTCTTCTCCAAATGACAACGTGCTTTAAAACTTGAATTTTCTTGAATATTTTTAATTTATTTGTGGAAACAGAATTGTTTTGCTGCTCTTTTTATTTTGGTTTTTTTTCCCCGTCATACTGATTTGCCCTCTATGGCGACGTGTATTCTAACCTCAATGAGGGACTTGTACAGTGTTACGCTCCACTCCCCCTTTTCACCTTAAAGAGACTGCCTCACTTCAAATTCAGTCTCTAAAACTGACTAAAGAGGCAATTTTACAGCCTGTCCTCGAATGCATCACAGCTCCAAAGTGATATCTCTTCAACTGGGAAAGTCATGGACCAAAATGATCGCCCAATTTCCGAGTTGATCGGACTTTAGAGGCATTAACTGGAGTGTTTTCACCAATTTTCTAATGTTATCAGCCTATTAAATGAGCATTATGATTGGTTATCAGTCTAATAAAAGTCATATGGTGCCTGCTTTACAAACTGCTATGCTATACAATCAATTTACAGCTGCTACGGTGTAAAAGTGAAGCTTAGAATAACCTGTTTTAACAAGGAAAATCGAATGAAACGCAACGAAAACAAGTTGCTTCTTTAGGTTTCGGTAGGCGATAAATCTTGAACTTTTGGCCCTAAAACCACAACCTTTTTTAGGTTTAAAATGTCAACTTATTTTAGTATAGCCGAGAAAATCCTCTTTAGGTTCTAGGAAGATGGTAAATATTGAACTTCTTAAGGAAACAAACTAAAAGTATTGTTGTTTTATGCACAAAACTCCAACGTCTTTGATTTAGGCGACAAAGCTACGTCTTCTTTTAGAAACAAAAATCTAAACGACTGCAACTTCTTTAGGTTTGGGCCAAAATAAAACTTGTTTCGGAAATAATGATGATTTGGATTACAATCATTACGTGTGTTAAGTAAACTGAACATTGCAAACACAAACAAAACAACAATTAATCAGTTTGGCACGGAAATCTAGGAGCTGTGTTAAAACAATCAATGATAAAAACTACTGGTTGGTTTAGCCGGCTGATAACGCCTTTTTTTAATAGGCTGATAACATCGGTTCCAGTCTGGAATTAGGCTTTCCGATTATTCCGACCCCACCTTAATGCACCGCAGATAAAAACGTGTCCTTGGTCTGCGTTGAACTGTTTGCCTTGTGGCTTTTAAATTAGCCTTTTCAGCCTCTATGGTGTATTCTGGTGAGCTACATGTGTGTGTGTCTATGTGTGTGTGTGTGTGTGTGTGTGTGTGTGTGTGTGTGTGTGTGTGTGTGATGATACACACCGTGATGCCGTTTATTTATGTATTGTATGTATTTATTTATTTTTTCCTATGTCCTGTCTGTTGACGGTTGTTAATACATTGGTGTGAGACATGGAGGAGGGTTTTTAGGGTTATATAATGGGGGGTGGTTAATGGAAAAAGCTAGCTGTGATACTAACTAAGTGTTGCTCTCCTCGTATTGGACGCTGATATAATCTAAGACCACTGTATGTATAACTGCTTGTCGTGAAGATGATCTACGATGTTATGACAATAAAGAATTAACACTATGGTTAAAATCTGCTGTCCAATCTGTTTTTGAAATATTTTATTTTCTATAGTTTTTTGTGATTTTTTATATATTTTAATTCAGAACATTCTCATGTTTCTAAACTCATATGTCTAAATGTATTTATCAGAAGAAGAAAATGTATTCTACAGGTTGTACAAAGGTTTACAGATAAAACATATGCAATATAAAGACATATTAGTCCAATAAACTGTGTGTAAATGACACACAAAGAGATATATAACTGCCAATTTAAATATATAAATGATATATTAATATGTTAATTTGTTATAAATACTCTTCACAATTACAGAAGCTGTAAAAAATGGTAATAAATGTTTTATTTTCTTCTGTAATGACGCACGTGACCGCTAGTTGCGCTGTGGAGCTTTGTCCTCTCACTGTTGTTTCCCTCCTTTTACAAATCAACATGTGGAGGCATTCAAGTCCTTCTCAGAAACTCGGAATTTATAACATCAGTGCAGCAACATGTGACTTCTCGCGCTAAATTAACCCTTTTTGCAGACAGGAATAATAACAAATGTAACTGTACGACACATATACCGTTTAATTCTTATTTTTAATATAAAAAAACTAACTTTAAGACCGATTTAAGTGGAGGGATTATTATTATTATCTTAATATATGTATGAAATTAGCTTAAATATACACTTTAAAACACGTTGTGACAACTGTATGTATTCCCACCCTCTATTAAATGAAGCTTACTTTGTCAATATGTGAAAACATGGTTCATTTTATCAACTTGTTGCGTCGTAAATGTTGATTTCTGATATTTTCGAGGACAAATAAAAGAAGCGAGCCGAATGACCCACTTTTCAGATGCGCCACGCATTCACGTCAAGTTTCACAGAAAAGGGTCGAGAAGCACCGGAAGTACTTCCTTCAAAATAAAATATACTTTATTGGTCACAATTTGGGATATATATATTATTGTTTTGCTGCAGCACAGATAAGACATGTGTATATGTAAATAAACAACATGTATATATATATTCTCAGTGAAACATTCATATATTCAGAGGAGTATCTAAACATTATTAAACATACAGAATGAATTAAAACACTGTACTGTAAACATAGTGAACTATAAATGAATAAAACAAGGGTGTAAGTAGCTTCAATTGAATGCATTCCCTTTAAAAAGTGGTCTTTAATTGTTGTCTCTGTTTAGTGCGGGACGATTCCAGGAAATCTGACTCCTTCCGTTTTATTTTTTAAGGCCCAACCGGAAGTGCTGCTTGTTTTTACTCCATCAAGCTTCACGCTGGTTTCCGCGTGTTGATACTGAAGAGGATCCGAAGAGAAACAAGTTTTGTCGCATCGCTAGAGACCCAAACTCAGGCCAAAACCAGAGGAACATGGACATGAAGAAGAGGGTTTCCTTAGAGCTGCGGCACCGCTCGCCCACAGAAGTGAGTACCCGGAGAATGGTGCTGTTTTTCGGGTAGAGGTGTAAACTTTAACCGGTCCGAAAACAGGAGGGATGGCGAGCACATGGCAGGGAGTCTGCAGGGAAAAGTGCTCAAATGTGTATTTACTATGTGGTCCTGGGCTGCAAGCTGCACCAAAGTCTTCAAAACGATTTAATTGGCTGCTTTTTAAACATATTTAATTCTCTTTAAACACACTAGGTGAGCAGATGTTTACCGCCTTGTTTCTATTTCTACATTTCCACTCTTAATGTTCATATTTACACGTTAAATGTGCATGCATATCGTTAAACTGTGTTTTAAAACTGTGGAAGAAAGCGTTCATGCACCGCATAGTTTAACACTGAGAGGCACATCCGTGTGTCCCGGGTCCGTCTAATACCTGGAGCCGCATGATTTCAGAGTTATAACGCGGTGTTTATCTGCGTTGCATAACGTGGTGTTACACAATTTGAACACACAGCATTATTTATTCTTCTCTTTGTAATAACTTAAACCCCCATGTTGAAATGAAGTAGCCAAATACCTTAAATATATAATGTATTTAGACTGTTTCTTTTAATACTCGTGTTGAGCAGGAAATGCGTCATTGTTTTTCACACATACTGGAAACGCGGGTAAACACACCAACACATTATTTTATTAAAACTAAAACACATTTTAAAGTCACTCTTTAAAACGTTGAGTTATATAAGTGAGAGCTAAAAGATGTACGTTGTTGATATTGTCGCCTCTCCAGGGATTAGTCAGGGCCCTAGCGTGGGTTTCTAAAGAGAAATGGAAACTCCGTTCATTCCTACGAGAGTCGCTCAGTGTCGCATGAAGCCCAGAATATAGCCGCTGTAGATTGAGAAAGTAGCCGGATCATGCTTACAGCGCATGCGCACTTACATTTCCCTTAAGCCCCGCCTCCAATCTCCCGCTCTCTGTCAATCAAATTAATGGAGAGGTAAATGTGTTTGGATTCAGCTTTTAGAGCATTTTACAACTTTTAAAACCTAATGATTAAATCAAGGGGAATACAGGTGTTCGTGCTGGGTATTTTATTTAGCTTTAAAATATATAATACGCTGATTTACAGAAGTTTATTACCCCTGTGTAAGTGGATTGGTGAACGTCTTTTTTAGGCCAACATGACGTCACGGGAGTTGTAGTACCACCGTTTGGCCGCTACGCCCATTCATAAAAATCAGCTTCAACGGCCGGAGCTAACATGCTAAGGGCGCGTAGCTCTGCTAAAGAGGCTACTTTCATCCTGTTACTTCGCTATAATCACCTCCACTCTTCACTTAAAACACTCTCAATAAGCTAATGTCCTTAAACGGATGTAGTCTGACTCAGTTGTGATGAGATTAGATGGTTTAATAATGAAGAAAATTAGTTAGCAGAGAGCTAGCAGCTAGCCTAGTCACATGTGTGTGGAGTTTATCAACAGTGTGGGCCGGGGTGCGTCCCAACATGCAACTGAACATGAGTCCTTCACACACACAACAGTCACTTTAACTGGATATTAAACTGTTTAGTAATGTTTATACAACACAGTTTGTATTTATAAGGATGCTGAAACTTAAACATTAAGCAAAAAAGGGCTAAAATTAATGCTTTTGTGCAGATTTACTCGTGTTTTGTGTGCAGCAAGAGTCCTTTACACACACGACAGTGGAGGAAACAGTATTTAGCTTATTTAATTGAGTAAAAGTACTAAAACCACACTGTAAAGTATTTAAGTGTGATTGGGAAGACCGTAAAAAATAATATAAATATTTGAAGCAAAAGCTGCAAATCTTAAAATATAGAGAGCCGGATCTGTTTTAAACTATTCACTTCTTAGTAATGGCAATTATCTTTCTGCTACCCACTCATGGTTTGTGTCACTTAAATATAAGGTTGCACGGTTAAATATATAACAAATACTTATAATTTAAGAGTTTATCCAAAGTTTTGTGTTTAAAAATCTGAATTTCTGAAGTAAAATAGTCAAAATTGCTGCCAAAATGCAGTCGTGTAGAAGAATAAAGTGTAATGTGCCGAGTTACTTTCCACCTCTGCACAACAGTCCTATAAGTGGATATACAATGCTTTAATTATACTTATATATATATATCACAGTTTTTATTTATGGGGCTAAGCAAAAAAGTGCTAAAAATTACATGTTTTTGTAGATTTAACTAAAGAGTCCTTCCCACATCTAGTAATTTCTCATATACTGTGCTTAGCTTTTCATGTCAATAACAGTACATGTTTGTTACTTATAGATCACATGAAAAATTACTTGTGAAATCAGGATTATTTATTTTAAAAACAGTGAAAATAAAAGCATAATGTTTGTTTAACTCTGAGGTCTAAGCCCTGTTTGGCTCGCCTGTTTTTTTGGGGGGGAATGCTTTTAAAACGTGAACCCTGTGCTGCACGATCAAGTAATATACGTGTGTGTGTTTTCACAAGAAGCTAAGCTATCCGCAGATGTAGGCTAGAGGGATGTCTCATTACTGTAAAAATAGTTATGAGACCGTAAGTACAAAAGAAAAAACAAGACGGAAATGTTATCACTAGGAAATGTGTTGATGAAAATAATTATTTAAAGTCTTAGTGACCATGGGGAAAAAAGAAAATATGTTAAAGCACCAAAATCCATGTGTATGTCAAGAAGGTTAGTTGTGTTAGTCCATTTAAATCATAGGAACCACAAACTGTATTGTGCTCCTTGTAGCTTCTGATATTTGTTTGCTTATCAGACTACACTGAGTCTTTGAACGCATCGTGATACCGTTGTGATTTACCCGTCTTTTCTCTCTCCCTCAGGTCCAGGAGCTGGTTCTGGATAACTGTCGCTCCGGAGAGGGAAAGATCGAGGGAATCACGGAAGAGTTCTCGAACCTGGAGCTGCTGAGCCTCATCAACGTGGGCCTGACGAGCGTCGCAGACATCCCCAAACTGGACAAACTCAAAAAGGTGAGCCAATCAAACACAGCTCGAGTCTTTCAGAGCGGATTTTAAAGTGCTTTACGTCACCTGGGACCTTCAAACAAGGACACTCAGAGCCTCCCATTGGATCTCAGAACAGCAAACTCCATTGGAGATTTCAAAAGTAAATTAAAAACCTTTCTTTTTATTATTTAGCGATTTTCGTCTCTGAATGTTTTTAATGTCGAAAAAAGAGGATTTTTTTTAATCGAAGCGCCACAAGAACGTCATGTTTTCATGCGATGTCCTTTGTGAGACGAATGGATCAACGCTGTTTGCATTAAAGGACTTCTATGTGCCATCTCCAACAGTTTGTTTCCCTGAGCCTCCATCAGTAAATAGTAATAATAATACCTTAAAAAAAAAGCTTTTCCCAGTTCTTCTGAAAGCTTTTTCTTTTATGAATTGACTAATTGGTTTTAAATGTTGTCTGCACCCCAGCTGTTTTGTTTCTTTTTATGTTTACATCGAAAGCAGTAAACCCCAGAGTCATATCCTGTGTTTGTCTTCACACACTTAGTCAATAAAGCTGAGAGTCATTGCTCCTCTGCAGATCCCCCCGTGAAAGGTTAAAGTGATTCCAGAAACCAATATTTCTGTTCCTCAAGAACAGGACAATGACTCCAGAAATCTGAGTATCAAACGGAGCCGCAGAGACAGCGTTGTTCTTACGGAGCTCCAATGCATGTTGTTGTTGTTGTTTACGTCCGCGGAGACATCTTGCATACGAGCGTCATGTTGTTGAGAGAATTGATATATCTCATGAACAAGATCAGAGACACAGGCCGTTTCTCAATGTCGAGTAGAGCTGCTGCAGAGCCACTACTTCAAGTATACTGCGTCATCGAGAGGCGCCGAATACTGGGCATTCAAACAGTCCTTCGATGCTCGATGACGTAGTATACTTCGAATAGTGGCTCTGCAGCAGGTATACTCGAATGTGGTCGCTCTTTAGACGCCACATGCACCAAGGAAGAGATATATATTCACGGGATTTATCGAGTACGTTCTCTTATATTAGGTCTGAACCGTACTCTGTTAGACTGAAGAGCTTCCTAAACAAGATCAGCGCCACAGTATTCATACTATATCTTTCTACAAACACCCTGATGATGTGTTGTTTGTTTGTGTTCAGTGAGCAGTAAATAATAAGTGTTTGTTTGTGTTTAGTTGGAGCTGAGTGACAACAGGATATCAGGAGGCTTGGAGCTGCTGTCCGAGCGACTCGTGAACCTAACGCACCTGAACCTGAGCGGGAACAAGTTCAAAGACATCGGTACACTGGAGCCTCTGGTGGGTGGACTCTCTTTGACACACACCGTCATTCATGGTTATATTGAAGAGATTTCGTTTCAAATCAGTGCTAAAGTCTGTTGGGTTTCTTTGTCATATTAAAACGTGTCCAAGCGTCCACAATTGTTTTCTAGATAATGGAGAAAAACGCTCTCCACAGAACTAAGCTTTCCCAGTTTCACAGAATTCTTGTAAAATCATTAAAGGTCCCTGTGTAGTCATTCAAGGCTCCGTAGTTGCGTTAAGAAATGCAGAATTTAATGTTTTTGCCAGAATCTTTTTAATTTGTTTGGAGCTTTATTTATATAGCACCTTTCAGACAGAGTTACACGTAGAAACAGAACACATTGAAATACACAGAGAGTGAAATAAATAAAAAACAGGAACGTTTCAGGGTTTCATTTCCGTCCTGTGGCTTTACTTTTCCTTGTAATTAAATAGTCTAATATTCACCGAATTGTATTAACTTCACTGTTTGTCTCAGCGGAGTCACTCATGGCTCTACAGTTGCTCAGAGAAGTGCAGAATTTAATGTTTTTTACAGAATATGACCAGAACAAACGTGTTATCATTGGCGACATTTTGAACAAGACAAGTACAATAAAACATTTTATGAGGACATTTCACTGTATTTTGTGATGCATTCAGGGACCGTCAGAAATGTAAAGCTTATTTAGATTTAATGTGCAATTAGGATATTTGTTTTTGAGCAGGTACACAACTGAACAAATATAAATATATATATATACAGCAGCATAAGGAAATAAAACTTTTTATGATCAGATTTCACTATCTTAGCCTTTTGTGATGCATTCAGGGACACTCGGAAATGTAAAGTTTATTTAGATGTATAGTCAAATGTGGATAGAAATACAAATATATATAAATAAAGCAGCATAAGGAAACGTACAGACACTTCATCCTGCCACCGACCATCATTTAAACACACGGTTGTTTTTGAATCAGATAATTAAGTTTAATAATAACGCTGTGTTTTCTTTCTATCTGCAGAAAAAGCTCCCGCAGCTGAAGAGCCTGGACCTGTTTAACTGCGAGGTCACGAACCTGGCGGACTACAGGGACTCCATCTTTAAGCTCCTCCCACAACTCACCTACCTGGACGGGTACGACATCGACGACTGCGAGGCGTCCGACTCCGACGGAGAAGTGGTCGACGAGGAGGATGAGGAAGGTTTGGGTAAAAAATAAATTCTTCATTTGAATTCCTGTGATTATTGGGCAGCTTTTTATATTTGGTTGTTTTCATTGTGCCCTACATAATATTTAATCAGATGTATTTGTAGATTATTGAACGTTTAATTTGACTTTTTATATTTATCGTTTTATAGAAAGTCGTGGCTTTTTTACTACGAAATATTTAATCTATTTCATAACATTTTAATGCATTGAATGCTTTGAATCTAAATCTGTGTAAAATATGCAATTAATCAATTTAATTAGTATTAAAGTGTGGTTTTCAGTCGGGTGTGACGAATATAATCAATACATTTTGAGGCTAATTCATTTCTATATATTATATTAATCTTGAGTAGTTTGTGGAAGTGAACTTAATTAACCTCATTTATGTGGATTTAATTCAGATTTCACCAGTTATTGAAATTGAATTCATTTGTATTTATATATATTATATTATAATTGAGCAGCTTCATTTAAAGTGGTCTCACAAAGGAATAAAAATGAGATTTATGAACAGATTTAGACGTCGCTCACACTTCCTGTTTGTGTCTCAGAGGGCGATTCGGAGGACTTTGATGAAGAGGAGGAGGAAGACGAAGAGGATGTCGTCGCCGCTGAGGAAGTAGACAGCGACGACGACAGCAACGAGGACGAGGTGAGGCTCAACGAGCTTTATTCCATATATTTAACATTTATCAGCGCTACTTTAATACTTTTATTTAAGTATGGTGTACCCGTTTGTGTTTACTGTTTTGATTCTGTGTGTGTTATGGGTGTGTGCCTTTTGACAATAATAAGGTGGTCTACTTTTTTTACTTAAATTTGCTTTAACGACGTAAATGAGAACTGATTTCTGAGCCTGGAGTAGGGATGCATATCGTTGACTTTTTTACGATACCGCTACCACTGAACGATACCGATACTCAACCGATACATATCGTGATACTTTGAAAATGTATCATCCCACAATTACTCCCATGAAGCGCTTTACGGTATAGTTAACATGTCAAATGAATATTAAATTCAATTGTGGGACTTCTTGGACCTTTTAGTAGGCTACTGAACAAACAATGAAAAATACATAACAAATATGAAGAAAACCGATTATGGAATATCTTTTCTAACACCCGCCATCAGGTGTGCCGCGTGAAGAGCACATCTTGTCAATGCAAACAGACCGTTATAGCACCGTTAGAATTAATGTTAAACCTGAGATTCGACTAGAGAACAAATAAATAATAGAATAAAGGTCATGAGATCTCGGCATTGCACAAACAAACAAATCTCATCTTTAAAATCAACACTTCACTGGTGAGAGAAAACAAATCCCATCACAGTTCATTTGTGGGACTTTTACCTTTCTAGTATTGAACAAACAATGAAAAATACATAAAATATGAAGAAAAACGATTATGCAATCTAATTTATAACACCCGCCAAAATATATATTTTTTTTTCTGAAAAAAAAAAAAATCTTTGAAAGTATCGAAACCGGATCTAATTTCGGTACGGTATACCGTAGCCACTGCATCCCTAGCCTGGAGTATTCTTTATAGTTATTTTAAATCTTTTTACTCTGACTTAATACTTACTTTACTACATATAGAGATGTGGTCTTTGTTCTATGACGATATTCCTAAAATAATAATAATAAAAAACGCTATAAATCAGCTTTTATCGCTAAATAGGTTCAGAGAAAACAAAGCATGTTAGCAAACATCTGTTTAATATTTATTTTTAAACAGATATTAAATGTAGCTTGCATTAAATACATAAAACACAGTTCATCTGAGAGTTTGAGGGGTTGAATCTGAATGTGGGGATTTACCCCGTGGCATTCTGGGATATGAAGTCTTTAACACCAAACTCTCTGCAGGACGGAGAGGTGAACGGAGACGTTGACAGCGAGGACGACGACGACGATGAAGATGATGACGATAGTGGTGGTGAGTAACTGAGGGGGCTTTAAAAACGCTTTAAGAAACTTTAAATGAGGGGGGGGCTTTTAACAGTGCATTATTTATTATGTAGGGCTGCAGTCGAATAGTCCATTTAGCTTAGGAACCTTCCTAACGTAGTGAAATGACCCGGAAGTCCCTCAGTGGCAGCCA
>NW_011359027.1:0-3975 GCF_000735185.1 Notothenia coriiceps | reverse complement strand
CTACCACCACCCCCCCAAGTATATTTCAGATCTGTGGGAAACAGTGTCTTCCCTACTTTTATAATTTTCGAATCATAAATCTAATGGCCATAAGCAAAATGCTAACGTTATGCTATAAACAAACTACAGCCGAGTACAGCACGTTCGCACAACTTCAACGTCACACCAACTTAAGATCGATATTCAAACATACAGATTCTAAATTGTACAAGTTGAAGCGTTTGTTTTAACAGTTTGCAAGAGCGCAGGTACTAGCCTTCAAGCAGAACAGGGGCAAAAAAACTTAGCGGGAGTGTTTACGTCTTCGTAGTAATGACGTGCAACGGCCTGGACAACTTCTGTAGTCCTATTCAGCCACTTGTTAACAACCATCATTTTTCAGACTCGTAAACTCTTCAAAAATCACCAGTGGGGTCACTGCTGGTGTATTTAATGTCGTAGAACAAAACGTGATCTGTCTCTTAAATTTGTGTCAACCACAGACCTTATTCCGAGCTATTTTCCAAAATCCTATGGAGAAATCCCATTGACTCTGAGAAGAGGGAACCGATAGTGGTAAAATGCTAACTCACTTCCGGGTTTTAGGACTCGTTATAAGTGGTGCATGCACAGTCCGCACCTCTTCAATGCAACAGATAGGAGCAGCTCGGGGCGCACCAAACTACGCCCAAAGCAGCTGTTGACAGTGCCAACAACTAGGGGGCAGCAGGAGCGCCAGAGTGAGAGATTGATGTTTGAATGAGAGAGAGTTAGAAGGAGACGGAGTGTAAACAAAACTAGATAGCGAATATGGAGAAGGAAAATGATGTTTAATCACTTAAAGAAACACTCTTTGAGAGGAGGACACTGGAGGTAAAGCTGAGAGTAAAAGAGCTTGGACCTGATCAGCCTGACATAGGCAGGAGTTAAGGACAGAGGAAGGCAGTATACCCGCTCTTTTTGAAGGAGCTGGATTAGCAAGAAGGCTTGGCTAACTACCTGTAGCAACACCAGGGCTATATTTAGCTTCCCCTGCCTCCCTTTTCAAACGTCAGGATCAGACCAGTCTCTGAACCAGACCCAGCATGGATCCAGACAGATCTGAGTGACTTAAAGCACATATCAGAAAAAACTAAAAGGCATGAACAAACTAGAGTCCACATGGATGATGCTATGCGACTAGCCATGTTTAGGAAAGTAAACACAGCTGTCCAATGAAGGCTACATGATAGGGATCTGTAACATAATAAGGAGGTTGACAAAAACAGGTACTAAAATAATATGTAAGACTCTATCAAGTGCTGTGGTGCCTTTGAGCTAGCCCTGCGTTGTAATATGACGTTGCTTACATTTTGGTAGAGCCCCCCCTGGAGAAAAATGCACCAGCCTCCACTGCTTATGACAGCTTCAAAATAATAACATGGAAGCTTCATAGTCTGATCCAAGACGGCAATACTCGTTAGTACAGCTAATGTGAACAGCAGCTGCAGTACTGCCTCCAGCGGCCCATCGGGATTCGTCCCGATGGGCCGGTACCGAAGTGGGCCGGTCGAATAAGTCACTAGCATCAGTTTGAGCAATTTATAAAGACGTCCAGGTTGCCAAGTGCTGATAGATTCTCAGGAAATGTATGCCATTTGTCCGTCTGATTTCTGAGCCTCTGGAGAAGTGCTTTAAGGCAGCGGGCCAGAATCTTTTTTTTCAAGAATGTATGAACAGCGGCGCTGATCGCCTGAATCACCTTTTTGGCAACTAGTTGTCAAAGAAAGAAATCACGAATTTAAGCAGCACTTAAGTTTATAACTTGACAGGCTTGATGGCTGTCAGTGAGATACTCTTTACCATTTACTAATATTGATAAGTCATTGTTAGCCTTATATACAGTATATGTAACTTAATTGAAGTGCCAAAATCTTTAAAAATGCATTATTGCATGGGCTTTACATTTCAGTTACAATTATATAAATATTGCTCTCCTTCACAATGATTACAAATCCATGGTCTTTACTCTCAATATTTGTAATGTGTTTGCGTGAGTGCACGCTTATCCATTTTTGTTTAAATTAATAATTGCAATTTAAAGTCTGTGCATTTTATCCGTGTGAATAAATTAATAGCTTTTTGACTATTAAAAGGCTGGCTGCCCATGTCAGTCTGGGAGTTTCTGTAATCTCCTGACACCCTGCACAGCAAACACATTCCTGCTCCACAAATCAGCTGCAGGAAATGGCTGTTTTGCAACAATCTGATTCCTCCAACATCAGCAGGCAGACAGCCACTCGAGTGCATGATAGCAGCTAATGGAAGCGAGTAACCATAACTGTCAATACGCTGTTACACATGTCTGAGATCCTGCTCACATTCTGAGGATGTGGATGACTGTGTGGCTGGATAACATCCTGAGCTGACACCTCTCAGTGAGTCAGGGCCACAGATCCTCTGGGTCAACTGCTGGCTGCAGAATTTGTCAACAGGTCTTAACCAAGTGGCGTTTATCATGGCCGACAGCTGAGACACTGTAGTAAGATGTTTCCCAAACTATTTTCAACTCATTAGCCCTTCACCACAGTGCTGCTCCATGTGAGTCCATATGAAGTTTTAGAGGTGTTCTACACTCTCCAGTGTAAGCAGGAAACATACTGTATGTCACCATGGATACCTCATTCAGAGCTAGCATAAGCTAACATCTATCCATAAGCAAGCACAAACATATGAGTGAATCGTCCTTTTGGGTCGATTTAAACAACCAGACTCCAAAAACATTTGATTGCTTCTTGACTGAGTCAAAGCCTTAGGCAGTGACCTAAGTCAGGATCCCAGTAGCCTGAGGGGAGGGGTCTTGCTGGACCTCTCAGAACCTGGTACCTCCCTTCTGACCTGAAGAGACTGAAGGCAAAATACTCTTCTTATCTGAATTGTCTATTAAATGGTTGATGGCAGGCACAGAATATGGGCTAATGTCAGCTCGACACAAACCCTGAACTTCTGTCAATTAGTTCATGAGAGACCATGCATTAATTATTGCATTAATATACATCAAGGCTGTTTTCAAGTAATATATCTTCAGGTATCCAGCACAGAAGGCGGCTGAGGAAAAAAAGTGCTGATGACGTCAGGTGTTTTATTTGCTGTCTTCTTCAAGGTAGACTCTTCACTCATTGATCACACAGCGCTTTTTCACTGCAGCACATAGCACAGTTTAAGCGGGCCGGCTTTTTTTTGCTCTTCCACTAGGGCAGTGGTTCCCAACCCGGGGGACGCCAAGGATCGCAGGGGGGGCGCCAGGCCTCAGATGATTTTAGGCCAAATATCATATTTAGACTTTTTTTATTTAATTATTATAATTTTTTTTTACATATAATTGTAATGCAATACATGATTGTCACTAAAAGCCTTGTCTCTACATTACAATAAAATATATTAAAATAATTGATTAATTTGAATACAAATTCAAGTTAGTAGCTATTAAAGGCATAAAAAGACAGACATTTATAATTGTTTCTTTAATAGAAATGTTTCTTCTGCCCGTAAAGTGTCCAAACCAGGCTTTTCTGGATAAGCGCATTTTTAAAACATAGTCATTGTCCATGCCGGTTTCAGTTGGATTATTTGTCACATTATTTCCGGCGCGGACCCCAGCACCCAGGGCTGGCCCTCACCAATTTGCCGCCCTAGGCAAGATTTTAGCTGCCTCCCCACCGCCCCCAAGAAAATGCAGACACTCACTATGATTCGCGTATGCATGCACGGTTGTGGCATCACCAAAACAGAAACATATGGACACAAGATGTGTGCAAATGTATTTAGTGTCCTATCCATTTGAGCATGATTTAAGTGGGGAGTGGACCTCACATCCTCTAGGGGGGTCCGGGGGCATGCTCCCCCGGGAAGCCGTTTAGGACAGATTGAATACCGGTGAATACACATACTTTACAGAGATGCTGTATGAGAAACCAATGTGAGTTTGGGAAATTGCACAATATAAATCTATTTTAG
>NW_011359026.1:6576-15101 GCF_000735185.1 Notothenia coriiceps | reverse complement strand
GTGGTGGATCTGGGGTTGTTGTGTGAACCACCACTTGAGAATTGTCGTATTTTTAAAGAAAAAATGTTCTTATGTTCATCTTCAAAAACTCTGAGTCCGACTGACAGTTTAAACATTGTCACAGCTCACAGGTCCATGCAACTCTCTGGTTGGTCTGGTGTCTTGCCTCTGTTGCATTGAACACGGGAAATTACAATTCTGCCGTCCTCTCATGATGAGGTTCAGGTAAAGCACGGTTAATGTATTATATTATTGAGGGAGAATTGTCCGGGGCTACAGAAAAAACATTCGGGGCTTTGATCCTGTATAATAACGTCATATTAAATGCAGTCATTTGGTCTTTAGCAACAGCTTGTGAGAGCAGTGCATTCATCGGTGTTTGTTTTAATGCTGCAGTTTGTTGACGGCCTGTGTGTTGAGTTCTCACGCTCCCTAAATGTTTCCCCTGCCTTTCGCCAGTTCTTAAATCCTCCTTTCACAAAACTCCCATCCCTGATCTTGTCTGCACTGACAAGCTTATTTTCTATAGCAGAGCAACAGAAGAAGCACACCGCATTATCACTTTCTCTTATTATTTAGAGAAGCTTTTTATTAACTGCTTACACTAAAATGCTAACTCAAAAATAGTAACTCAAAATAAAACTTTTGTATTGATTTGTTTAGTGAACTTTGTGGCGTTACAGTTACAACTCTCCGCCAACAGATGGGGGTGCTGCAGCCCCCTCAGCACCCCCACTTCCCGCGTCCCTGTGTGAACCCTAATTTCATGCTTTGTACTGGTGGGTGTCCACTCATCCTTGGCTGAGTTTGATATTGAAAGTGGATGAGATTGTTGATGATGTATGTTGGTTGGTGATGTTGTTAATGATGTCAGGACTTATGTTTTGAATGTTGTTGTATTGTTGTTGTATTATTGTTGTATTGTTTTAAGTGTCGGACCCCAGGAAGAGTTGAGCAAAAGCTAATGGGGATCCTAAATTAACATAAACATTAACATACGTGCCAAATAGAACATGTTGAGTAGTATTTATGTTATCAGAACAATCCTAGACACAGCCTGAAAACTCGTTAGTGCTTTGTTTAAAAGGATTCGGTGCTAAAAACTATAAAACCCGCACTCCAGTTCCAGTTTAACAGATATATTTAATCGGAAATATTGAACTGTATTTTTTATTTATTTATTCTACGTCATTTTGTATTACTTATATGTCTACCTCTGGAGTTTACACAAAATATATGATGTTAATTAATGTTCCAATGAAATAAATAAAATGAAATAAAGGTTATTTTCCGGTTTAGTTGTGAACGGACGTGACGTGGAGGCTGAGGCGGGTTTTATTCTTTACAGAACGCAACTGCGCATGCGCTTTGGGCCCCGTGGATAAACAAACCTTCAGTTCAGAGAAACACCAGCGAGACGTTATACTCCAGAAAAGGTAAATATATATATTTAAACATGTGTGAAGACAGAGGAGAGACACAGTTAACTCACAGGAAACACAGCAGAAAGTCAAGTTATTTGATGTAGAAGACAGAGAGGGAAGACTCGGTTAGCTTCACTGCTAAGAGGCTAATGCTGAAGCTAAGCTAATGTTTCTGTTATTTAGAAAGACTTGAGTAACCAAGACAACGATCAGCAAAGGTGGTAGAGAGGTGTATAAGTAGAGATGAGTAATGCTTTTCATCTACAGTGAAATACTTTAGTAAGCCTAATTTATCTGAGTATTGCACAGTTGAATAATGGTAAAGTTTAAGAAAGTTATTAGGTTCTTATTTCAGGGACGTAATGCTGAATTTCATGTTTAAAATGTGTATTAATTGACTGTTTTCTGTCCGTAGCGATGAACACAGACTCGTCTCTCCTCGGCTCAGAGCTGGAGCTCCAGCAGCAGGAAGAGATTTACCAACAGCTGCTGATGCAGGTAACACATCTGATGCTTTACAGACATTACTGCAACATCACAGGTTCAGGAGAGATTCATTTCAAGATTCAAGGCTTTTATTGTCATGTGTACAATACATTAGCTACAGTGTAGATATGTCAATGATAATCTGAGGTCACAGGCTCCTCCAACAGAGCAACACAATAACACAGATAAAATAGTGCAGGTAAATACAAAAAAGCACACATTGAAAAAGTAAACAAACACTGAAATAATGAGACGGAGAAGAGCCAAAGACACGGCAACCATAGTTGTTGAGAGGAGGGAACATGCTGTTGATGCTGGAGAAATATGTAGGCCTAAGTCCAAAAAATAAGAACATTTCTACGATTTTCTTTTATCAGTTATGTATTTAAGTGATTTCAGTTTAGTTAGGGCTTGAGTCCCAGGCTCCTCCAACAATGCAACATGAATATATATAAGATATAAAACAACAACAACAATGCAAGAGATGCTGCAAGTGACCAATATGCAGGTAATGCAGGAGAAGTGAAGTATCTACAGCAGGGGGGTCAAACTCAAATACACAGTGGGCCAACATTAAAAAATGGGTACTAGTGGAGGGCCGGACTGGTTCAATGTTTATTGCAGAACTTATTGAAATGAACTTATTGCACATATTAAACCTGGAACTAACAAAGCTTAAATGATTGCCTATAAAAACAACATTAAACATTAAATAATCAGTTGATTCATTTCTTATGGCTCTATCTGCAGCTTCTCCAGAGTCAGTTCTTATGATTACATTTTCCCACAGGCCAACAACAGCTTCAACAAAACTATTTCCCTCAAAGAGAAACCAAACATGCCCTGTTGTCGTGAGAGAGAAAGTGCAGAAGGAAACATCCATTAAACTCAGTGTGCTGCTCTGTGATGCTAGCTCAGATACTTGGCATCTCATCTTGGGTGCAAGGTCATCAATGTTTGGGGTCAGGCTCTGAGCTGAGGAGACCCTCAGGATGGAGTGAAGGTGTGTGTGCAATATACCGGAGGGCCAGATCTAATAGTGATTAGAAATGATCCTGCGGGCCGAAATTAAATCCACCACGGGCCTCGAGTTTGATACATGTGATATACATGAAAAATAGATAGTATTTTCTCTGATGCTTCACAGCCATTGCTGCAAACACAGAGACATCACAGGTTCAGTAGATGAGGGGAAATGTTGTTGATACTGTAGAAATATGTTGGCCGTAGTCCAAAAAACAACATGATTTCTATCAGTTATGTAAAGTGACTCACTCAAGCGTACAGCCATTGTACTGCGTGTCGGCTCTCTCTCACATCTTTGTTCTTGTATCACACATTCCAAGATTTTATAAGATTAAGAAACCCTCACCATAACAAAGCAGTGTTTCCCACAGAATTTGATTCTATTTACACACGCGACGCACTCTACACACACCTCTGACACACACGACACACACGCACGGCAACCACGCACGACGCACGCACGCAGACAATACACACACATAACAACGACACAGCAACAACACGACAGCACCACACACACACACACACACACACACACCACACACACACACCAAGGCACACACACACACACACACACACCACACACACGACAACAACACACACACCACACACACACACAGTAACCCTCTACTTTTGCCCCGATAGGACGTACTTCTGACACAAGTGTATGGTCATTTCAAATAAATGAGCTCATTAATTAATTCTACAACTGCATGATAAACGCAAGGGGACGAAATTTCGAAGATGAGTGACGGTAGAGTTCTGACGTGTGGTCGAGCTGGGGAAATTCAGACATTGCCAATAAACATATTTACACCACATTAAGTAAAGGGAAAACAGTACGATTTAACAAAGAATTTTGTTATAAATAAAAATAATGAAGGGACATATTATACCTCCACCCTGGTCTCTTCGAGAAAGAACGGGAAGACTTGTAACTGTCTTTCGATAAACCCAATCCCAGAAATTACGGTTTTAATGAAAAAGTAGAAAATAACATGGCATTAAAGGCCTGATAATTCCGCGTGGACTTATATTCGGCGTCGTCGATTTTAACCTTACTACGACAGTATTAATTCGGCGTTGACCTGGTATTCCGGCCCGTCCACCAAAATTACAAATAATGTATACATTCCCAAGCACGTGTCTCCCCTAACAGCTCCTTTCTCCCTACCGAACAAACCTTCCGAGGGTTAAATAAATTGTAAAGTTGTTTTTTCAACGTATAATAACGTATTTGCATAATTTCACAATCCGTAAATCACGTTATCATTCATGCCTTGCTACAATGACCACATTTGACATGGACATAGGTGAGTCGCAAACCGTCTGTGTGTTTGAAAAGTTGAAGGGTTGAATGTTGCCACCCGAGGTCGCTGCATGGGCGCAGTGCAACTGAGAGGTGGCGTTCACCAAAAGTTGGGTGGCACCATGCCCTGGTTTGACAGGAAGCGAAGATTAACGGAGAGCAATGGTGAGAGCCCAAGGTGAAATGGAAAACGCTGACCGATGGACAGAGTTGAGAAAAAGGCCCGGGAGTCGAAAAAGGACGACCTCGGCGGCGAATTTCAACCCCCAGCGCCTGGCCGGTATTCTTCGGGGTACTCAATTTCCCACCACTGACCATTGGCACATGTTGTAAGGTATCTAAACTTCCTCGCAGGGGATCACCGGCAATCGACATGTTTGAGGTTCAATCTAATCGGCGGTGCAATAATAATTCGGCGTCCCAGGCTGTTTACCTTTTTTTTCCGCGCCAAAATATCAGCTTTGTTTTAAGTGCCATTACAGATAAAGACCTAAAAAGAAAACTATAGAATGAGAGTGACAATGTTATTTGGGTGGTAAATTTCAATATTGACCAGTAAAGTAAACATTCACCCGTTTGAATGATTTAGACATCCCCTAGTTTATGGATATAAAGGGAGGTGACATAATCTGAAGAACGTGATAAATTGACGAACGAGAGTGATAGAACAGTACAATAGCATATATACAACGTAACAACCTCCTGCGAGTGCCCAGTCCGTTCTTACAAGTAACGGTAAAGATGGTGACATGACGACTCGTTGTACTGCTATGTTGTTGAAAATAATAGACTTCGGTTCGATCTATTCTGGAAGCCTAATGCTAAATGTTTATTAACCGGTCGGCGCTAGGTGCATGACCAACAAGCCAGAGCCACACGCCGAAGAGGCTCCGAGTACCCTGAGACTTGGGGACCCCAGAAGTCTGACTTCGTCTGAGGTGGGTCGAGCAGAAGACCTCTAGAGGCCTCGCTTGCTCCCTGCCCGGCCCTCTGGACCCGGTCTGCAAGTGGGTTTCTGGAAGACAAATAGACCGGAATGACATCTGCCAGAAGTGGTGGTGGTCTGGACTGCTCCCCCTAAGTCCTGGTTCTTTTTCGGTCATGGGTAGTTACCTTCAGTAGGTGACCTTTGTAGCAATCGTGACAGAAAGTTAACTTTATTTAACCGTATCTCACCAGTCCTAATTCCCGTAAAAAGGTAGGGTGAAAGGACAAAGGCGGACCACACTTTCAGGTTACCAAGAGAACTTTACGACAAAAAACCAGACAATCGGACCTTTAGTGCCAGACACCAATTGTTTGTTGCGGACTTCTTACAAACAAGATGCTGTATTCTATGTAAGTCAATGAGTTAACTACTAAATTTTTTGTTCCCAAAACGGTTTTTTAGATTTAACCTCTGCTGATTTGCAGTAGGGCGGGTTTGTAATCGTGGAAATCGGAATCGCCAACCACTTCAACCTCAGTAAAACCTGGCACGAACAAAGGGGGAAATAAATATCGGGTTGGGTAATCGGGAACGAATCGGCCACCACTCACTTCAGTAGGCACCTGGGCACGACATCAAGGAAAAATATCGGGTTGGTAATCGGTGGAAAATCGAAATGCCACCACTGCACTTCAGGTACACCTGGCAACGCATCAAAGGGAATAATCGGGTTTAATCAGGAGGAAATCGAATCCGCCACCACTGCAACTTCAGGTGACACCTGGCAACAGACACAAGTAAATATGTCGGGTTGTTAATCGGAGGAAACCGATTCGCCACCACTGCACTTCCAGTCACACGGCACACATCAAGGAATATCGGTTGTAATCCGTGGAAATCAAGTCGCCACCACTGCAACCTTCAGTACACCTGGCACGGACATCAAGGAATATCGGTTGTGAATCGGTGGAACGAATCGCAGTCCACTGCACTTTCAGTAACACCCTGGCACGACAATTCAGGAAATATCGGGTTGAACGAATAAATGAAGTCTTTAGTATTACCACATTATGATACATAGGACCGACTTGATTTACCCACATTCTAGTATTTGCAACTCTATAAAAGACGTAGTATTAAGTTTGTTAAGGTGTACCGTCCTTTTAGGTAACCCAGGTCCCCTCCTAGACCGGGAAAGTCCGCCTGGGTTGTGTCTGTTATGCAGGTTTGATGCAAGTGAGTGGGTGCCCCGACGGCCCGGAGCCTAGTGAAAACCGTAAGACCATAAAGTCAGCCCGTAAAATGGGTGGCAGACTTTGTCTCCTCCTCTAAGTCTGTACCCAGAATTTAATTACCAAACTCCTGAAGTTGTATAAGTTGAAGGTAATCTCCTCTCTTTTCATTGTGTTGATGGTTTTTTGAGAATTTAGACGGGTCATACACAAGATTATAGATTAGTCTTGATCAGGAGAGTGGACTATATTCTGTTCGATTGAAGGTGCTCATTGTGACCGTCACGCTTGTATAGCCCCAGAACAAAAAATCCTAGTGTACGTAGAGTAAGAACAATCTTCCCCGCCCATCCAAACTCTTTGACCGACCTCTATGGAACTAACAATATAAGGTCCTTGACGAGAATTTGTAGCTATCGTTGACTTATAGACTTTCCGAAACTGTTTTTATGGTATTGCGTTGTACAGTTAGACACCCCTTCGAGCGACATTTTTTCGTGCTGGTTAACGTAGACTCTGGCCGAATTTCATTGACACTACAAGGATGGACGGACAGTCGGAAGGTAGACACGGTGTTTGACTAGAGCACCGGGGTAAACCAGTACACGGTGCAAGCACACACAAGCCTCCTCCCGAGCACATTTCCTTCACAGTCTAAACAGAAGGCCGACACATAAAAGTTTAAGACGAGTGAGCTTTGAACCAAAGAGTTTTAATGGATGGGGTGGAAATTAGGTTGTTGTAGCATAAAACTCAACCATAGAGTTTCCTTTGTGTATAAATAACCCTTTAGTGGTTGATTGTAGTCTTTTGTCTTGTGAATATAACGTGCTAATGTAAAGGACTAAGACCAGTTTATATCAGTTTGACTCAAGAGGTCGATTACTGTTCTACACTAAAGAGATTTGTAGGGGAAGAATAAAGTTCAAGAGAGTAGTTCGATTTACAATAAAAAGATAACCGTCTGGAAAACACTAAAGTTTCACTTTTTGTCGAACAAAAGTAATAAGAATTGAACAAAAACCTCGTCGTAAACAAGTCAACATGTACCGTCGAGAGAGATTGTCGTAGTCAATAACCTTTTCCTAGTCTCCCGTTTGAGGTTTGACTTTATGTGACGTTTACTTAGTCACACAAATTATGTCTCACAAGGAGACGTGTCGTGTACTCGAAAGAGAATGAGTACTGTAAAGGTCATTTTCCCTGGCGACCGTCGAATACCGTGTGCCAATACTTATCTTTCCTAGGGCAGAAAACATTTGAGGAGCGCTACTCAAACGTTCACGTGCATCTTACGTCAAATGCAAACCGTACGTCGGAAAGTCAATGCTAGCAAATTTGTAGTCACCAGTGCGTACTACCACCTCTTCGGTTTGATTGAATTAATAAAAGTCTGTCCCTCGAGAGAGCGTAACAACTTTATCCCACCAATCCGGTCCAGAAGACAAAGTTTCTTCTTCTGGTTGTGACATCTAGTGTGTGTGTACCAAATAAAAAATAAGTGTCCGTTCAGTTGCAGACAGCGTCCATTTCAGGGTTCGTACCACGTTAATGGTTAACAAGGTGAAGTCACAATAGTTGATAATACAGACTACAAAGAGATAATTATAAACGACTTGACGCAATTACACATACAACGTAGTACAATGACCGACAATCCACACAAAGGCTGCGTCGAGGCGTAATGTTGCTCTCAATGTTGCTCTTGGCACTGCAGTATGATTAATGTGTTTCTGCCTAGGTAAAGCACGGTATTGGGCCGTGTGAACACGCAGTGTATCACATGGTGTGGCATACGTTAGTGAAGGGTAACCCTGGGTTGTCTTTCTTTAGTCTAACCTGACGACTCCCAATCTCTTGTCATTGTGGTCACTTATTTTGGGTCTTCCGAACACAAAGGAATTAGACTCCTCAAATATTTCAATGTTAATGCGTACAACATAAGAGCGTCCAGGAGAACTCCAATAAACCGCGACGGAGTCTTTGATTTCGTTTACACGGTTGTCCGGCTTCACTTACTAAGTCCAAATTGCTGGACATTCTATTTGAAGGTTGATTATCGTGCCAGGACACCCCTTTACCTTCATTTTCATTTTCTTCTTCATGAGTGTAGAACACGC
>NW_011359026.1:0-2211 GCF_000735185.1 Notothenia coriiceps | reverse complement strand
TGTGTGTGTGTGTGTGTGTGTGTGTGTGTGTGTGTGTGTGTGTGTGTGTGTGTGTGTGTGTGTGTGTGTGTGTGTGTGTGTGTGTGTGTTTTATCTGATCCGGATGGTTACTAATTCCTTTTCTTTACGGCGGTCATTTTTGACCGGATGTTGACTAATGTTGACAATGTTGATTAAATCATCCAAAATTCAATGAAAGCGTTGATCAGCTTTTATATATGTTCAAATGTCTCCTGTGAAGGATATCATAAAGCCTTAATGCAATCGAATGTAAAACAAAAAGGTTATGATTGATGAAAGCAGTAAATCGGTCAGATTTGACCCGAAGACAACAGGGGGGTCGACGTGTTTCTAAGACTTCCGATTTTTCTCACAATCCTGACTTTTTCCCAGTGTGCACATCCTTTCTAAAAGTTCGGACTTTTTAAACCCCGATCTTTCTACGTTTAACCCTCTTCACATTCTCACCTGTTGACGCTCCATCAATCTCAAGTTCCCCTCCAGGAAGGTGTCAGCGTGGTTTCAGCCAATAGCAGCTCACAGGGACAATTTATAGCCAATAGCATGTCAGTATGCATTGTGTCTGTGTGTCCTGTTTCCAAAGAGATTAATCACAGCCACCTTTGTGATGATTCACTGCTGCATGGGTTTCTCAGTATTAAAAAAACACCTGTCATGTTTTTAAGTATCTCTAATCCGTCTAACCAGTATATTTATATCCTAGTTAATGTTTCTGCCAAAGACCTATTGTGTTTTAGTCGGTGGGGCAATGTTTCTAAGTAGATTTTCCTCAAGTAACTGCACTTTATTAGGATTCTGACTTTCTCAGGTTTGATTTTTTTCACAGAATTTTGCCGTTTATTTTTTTTATTCCGACTTGTTTTCTCAAATTAATTTTGACTTATATATTTTTTTAATGGCTTTTTTCTTAAATTAGAAAAAATTTTAAGAGTTCAGATTTTTCTCACAATCCTGACTTTTTCCTCAAATTTGAATTTTTTCTTGATTTTTGAACTTTTGTATTATAGAATATAGAATATAGAATTCTGACTTGTTCTCCAAACATTCTGAATTTTGTCCAAAAAATCTGACTTTTCTCCAAAATGTCGGCCTTTTTTTCTCAGGTTTGACTTTTTAATTCTTCTTTTAACTTTTTTTTCACAGAATTCAGTTTTCTTCTAATTCTGCCTTTTTTACTCAAATTTATATTTTCTCAGAATTCTGACTTTTTTCTCAATTTAAATTTTTTCTCAATTTATGCATTTTTTATTAATGTATTTTTTTTTTATTTAACTTTTTTACCAAATTGGTTTTTTCTAAGAATTCTGACTTTTTTCTCAATTTAGAATATTTCTCTATTTTGGATTTTTTTTATAAATGTCTTCTAATTTCTAAGAATTTGGACTTTTTTCAAAAAATTCTGACTATTTTACTCAAATGTTATTTCCCTCAAACTTCAGACTTTTATCATGGATTTGATTTTTTGCCCAGAATTCAAACTTTTTTCTCAAATGTGTATAATCGTGTCAGTTGTCTCCTGATGAGTTAATTGAACTTCTACTGATTGTAGATTCTCCTGATTTGTTTGTCCTCTGCCTCTGTTCTTTGCAGTCATGTCAGACGTCGAAGAAGAGTACGAGTGAGTACAGAAACATCCTTCAGTATTTATCATTTCAGCGTTTGCATTAACCGTGAAGTTAACTAATTCATATGTTTCTCTCTATTTCTCTCCTCTTCCCTCCAGGGAGCAGGGTGAGTTCAATGTCTCCACATTTAACACTTTAGGTTTGCTAGAAACAACTTATCTGATTGTAAATGAATTTCTCTGGGTCTCTTTTCTCCAGAGGCTGAAGAGGAGGTGGAGCCTGAGGAAGAGGAGGATGAAGAGCAGCGGGTGGAGGTAGAGGAAGATGAAGGTAGGTCAGGGAAATACCCAGAATGCAAAACGGCTTACCTGCATCCACCCTGATTAACCAAAGTGGTTTGTAGTCAGCTGCAAATATGGTTTGATCACAAAGAAATAGCAACAAGATGTTTCTCAATGGATGATTTTAGTATCAGGTGTACTTAATAACAAGCTAAAAGTGGCAAAACAATTGAATGTCTATGGATGTTCTATGGATGTACACACATTATGACGGACAACAAGGGTATTAATGATAAGAAAATATGTTTCCTTGTTTTATCTGTGTAATTGATGGGCATCACTAA
>NW_011359025.1:12683-14638 GCF_000735185.1 Notothenia coriiceps | reverse complement strand
TCGCCACATTGTATAGATATTTCCCCCCGTACCTTCATCTCATCCATCCAGTCCATGATGTAGAGCATCTCCTGGAAGACCCTCTGCAGCCCGAGGTTCATCTCGAGCCGCAGCCGGCGGGCCTTCAGCAGCTCCAGCAGATACTCCCACAGCCGGATGACGTTGTCCTTCCTGGCCGTGATGCGTTTGATGTCGTGGTAATTCTCACTCTCCATCTCCCTCGCCACCGAGATCACCGCCTGTAGGGGAGGAGACAGATTGTATTTAGTTTTGAGTTCTTACACGACTAAATAAGAGAGAAATGGATGTTGAATTCTGACCTCAACTCGCTCCTCGTAGGCGGTGATGTCTGTTTCTATGGCTTCATGTTTCTTTGTGGCAGCTTCTACCGCCTGCAGGTCAAATCCAAAGTTATCCTGGAGGAGCATAGGGAAAAGGAGACAAGGTGAGGAGAGGAAACAGGGAAGGAGAAAAGAAAAAGAGAAGAGGGAAAAAAATGAAACGAGGGAAAAGGAGACAAGAAAATAAAAAGGCAAGACGACAAAATTGGGAAAGAGGAGAAGAGAGTGGAAAGGAGACAAGGATAAAGGACACAAGGAGACGAGAGAAAGAAAAGGAGACAATAAGAGGAAAGAGAAATGTAGACAAGCAGGAAAAAAGGAGATAAGGAGAGAGGGAAGGAAGGCAAACAAGGAGGAGAGAGTAAACAAAACAGGGAGAGGAGATGAATGAGGAAAGGAAACAAGTGAAGTCAAAAGGGAAAAGGTGAAGAGAAAGAGAAAGGAAACCAGGATATAAAGGAAGGTGAGAGTAACATGTTATAGTTATTGTGCCTTTACAGTGTTAATGACATGTGTTTATCATAGTGAGATAATGTGTGTGTTACCTGAGAGACGAGCCTCTGGTTCTCGCTCAGCCACGTCTCTCTCATGGCGGCTTTGCGGTCGAAGCGTCTGGCGAGCTGCTCCAGTTTCTCCTGGCGAATCAGCTCCGTCCGCAGGGCCAGCTCCCGCTCGTGCTCCGCCTTCTCCAGACGCTCCCACGCCTAAAACAAACACACCCAACACCAGCAAACAATATTAAAACACTCAGATTCTCAAAGTCTAATGAGTTTCAATTTAAAATGCAAACGAGTTCTCCATAAAGTCACATTTTTAGGTAGAATTATATCTTGTTGACACTAAAAATAGGTAATATCTCTTGTATACATGATGGATTTAATTGATTGAATGACCTTGTTGATGTCGGAGATGAGTTTCCCCTCTCGAGGAGTGTACACCTTCTGGTTGTTGGCTCTCATTTTACTCTGGATGGTGAACAGAAGAACCTCCAGGTTTCCTTTCTCTGTGAACCTGCGCAAACACAAACAAACAAATATTGTTATTTTACCAAAATATGTTCAAGTTTCAGACATGTGGTTCAACAAAAAACTAAATAATGAGAAAACCGGTTGCACTAAAATGACGTCTGATGCAACATAAACCCTAACAACACAATTATATTTTACTAAATATTATTAGAGGCAAGATGTTAGTCATAAACTGTCATGTGTGATGTTTATGTTTCAGTAGATCAACAAATAAACAACAAGTTTTGTGTGTGTGTGTGTGTGTGTGTGTGTGTGTGTGTGTGTGTGTGTGTGTGTGTGTGTGTGTGTGTGTGTGTGTGTGTGTGTGTGTGTGTGTGTGTGTGTGTGTTGTGAGAGAGAGAGAGAGAGAGAGACTGACTTCGGGGGCTTCTCGGCGGTCCGGTAGGTGTTGAAGGCCTGCAGCTGCTGCTGGACGCCCACCAGAGAGTTGGCGAACTTCCTGTTGTTGAGGATGATGACGGTCTGCTCGCACCACTCCAGCAGGTCTGAGGCCAGAGACTCGTACTTCTCGACCATCTTCTCCGTCTCGATGGCGTTGTCCAGAACCTGCAGAGACCAGGAGGCACGTTGAAAAAAACTCAAGACA
>NW_011359025.1:0-3269 GCF_000735185.1 Notothenia coriiceps | reverse complement strand
TGTATGTGGCCCTCGGTGAAAAAATAGTGGACATCCCTTATATAAGGCATAATGTTGGAGCTATATATCTCTTTATATTATTTAATAGTGTAACATTTATTTTCTTGCTGTTTATAGTGTTTATTGTTATTATCATTTATTTTATGTGTATTCTTAGTTAGTTTCATAAGTTAAAGTAGTTTCTATGCTTTTATTTTGAAGGCATGTTTTGGGCACTGGGTGATTAGAGCACCTGGTGTAATATTGGAGACAGGTGGGTGGTGGGAGCCAGAGCACTAGTAGGCAAACGGTTTTTTATCAGGGTGTTTCAAGCCACACAAAGGAAAGCCATAGGAAAGGCTTAAAGGTCCCATGTCATGGCCATTTCCACTGATCATAATTCCATTGTTGAGGTCAACTAGAATAGATTTATATTGTGCAATTTTCCAAACTCACTTTGGTTTCTCATACAGCATCTCTGTAAACTACGTGTATTCACTGAATTTCACTCTCTGCCTTTAACGGCTCGTTGTAGCTCCAATAGCTCCAGCCCCAACCCTCCCCGTGAGCCCAGTGTGCTCTGATTGGTCGGTAAGTTGTGAATCGCGCTGAGCTCCGTGGAGGTGTGATTTCCTTGTTTAGCGATACATAGCCAAACACAGCCAAACTCATCCTGAGCACACACAAAGTCACAGCCGAAATAAAAACAATAAGTGTGGCTTGATATTGAGTAAGAAGAAGGTTGATAAACGCTGTGAGAATGGGTCTGCAGAGAGAATTTCGCGCGATCCCAACTGTCTGTTATCAGCCTGCAGCACGGAGCAGAAATCAGCAGAGCTGCCTGCACTGAGTGTGTGTGTCAATTTGGAACAATCAGCGGGGGCTTAACGTAACGGCTCCGCGGACGTAACGTAACGGCTCCACGGACGTAACGTAACGGCTCCACGGATTGGCCCATTTACTTCCAGGTACGTGCTTTCGTAAGCCCAAATCAAATGGATGATGACGTTTCACCAACGAGGCGTTTTGGGGAGGTATTTTCTGTGTTAGAGTTTTACTCGCTACAGGGTGTACTTTGAGGGTTTTGACTCTGCAGACCGTTTACATGCAGAAAAACCTTCATAACACACAAGGGGACGGGTAATAACCGGAAAAGCATGACTGGACCTTTAACTAACACATTTTCCCCAAACCCTCAGCCACACTTCTAAGTTTCTCACCAAATGTAAAACTTTTTTTTACGTTACATTTTGTACTATCGTATTTTGCAGGAATGTGTTCAAGAGTTTAACTTGAGCTAATGTGAGTTCACGTCATATCTTTGGTATTAAATTCCCTATTTGTGTGTTGAGTTACAGTGGAATTGTTTGTACAAAAGACAGACATTTACTTCTTATAAGGCTGTAACTTTACAAAAATCTACTTGATTGGATGAATTTGTAGGGCTTACATCTTATTTCATCTTCAGATTTAGTATTGAATACAGTTTGCACCAAGAGGTCGGTTAATTTTGCTCACTTCACATCAGAGGTGCATTAGGAAACGATCTCCTAATGTCATGTGCAGGTAAACTGATCCCAGCTCAGTAATCCAGTTCCAATCAAAAATAGTGAGCCCCTCCTTTAATCGTGTTCCCTTCAAACTGAGCAGGATGTGGGGTTCGTCAGTTTATTAAGTAATCATTTCATTACCTCCGCAGGGTGCCGTTTGTTCAACAGTTGGCTGCTGCAGCTGTCGCTAAAGTTTACCTGAGGTTAAAAGCAGAGGCAGCTATTTTTAGCAACGTACACACCCGAGCACAAACATGGATTATGTATCCTTTCAACTGTCAAGCTCAGGTAAGATACGTTATCAGAGGTGTGGAGAACAGATGCATTTGATGTATAACTCAAAACATGTCGTTTGTAGACCCTCCTGATGTCAGCTTCTAAATAAATATGTATTTGCATGAAGGATGCTGTGTGGTAATAATTGACATCCACACTTTTCAAATCAGCAGCTTCTCCTTTCAGTTCATTTCGTTGTCAAATTAAGAACTAAATTAACTTGCAAATACTTTTAAATAGTTGCAACTAAACGCTATAGCTCCTGACTGTTACATGGTGAGAAAATAACTTTAATGTCTTCAATTAATTTTTTATAAATGAACAGTTAGCGATTCATTTAGTCATTGACAACTAATCTGTGCACCGTATTTATTATAATGAGCACAGTTGTTATTTTGGTCAGAAACATGTGGCTTTAAGAAAACCAGAAATAGACTAATGAAATATTATCTTCACTTCAGTTATCAACAGATGTGATCTCAGTGGTTTGTGGTTTGAATTCACTTCTCCTTTTTTAAATAAAAATAGCTCTGTACACACACACACAATGCAGATGTTCTTAACCTCGGGCCCAAGACAAACACACAGTACACACACACACACACACACACACACACACACACACACACACACACACACACACACACACACACACACACACACACACACACACACACACACAACTGAGAATTCCAGCTCAGGGCTAACTCTTCAAAAGTGTTTCTATGTTTTCTACTTTTTCTGAGGAATTTCTTATTAGGCGAACTCCAATAACCTCACACAACACAAGACCCTATACCGGGAACATCACAGGTTCTTTCTGAGCTTTATAAAAAACAAAAGAGATGTTCATTCTTGATTGAAGACGACACACACTAAAAGTGTTATGAGGTAATGCAGTGCAGACGTTTCCAATCAATGTTCATTTCACTGCATCATCACCTAATGATAGGCAGACCTGTCATACTTCCTTACTTATATATTTTTATGGTAACATATTTTCAGTCATCTAAGAGGTTCATTATCACAAAAAGCATACATTTTCAAAATAATCTGCCTTGAAAATGTTAATAATATGATAAAACAAAGGAGATTAAACTCTAACAAATAACATCTGACATTGAAATGATAGGCTGAAGTGTGTTTTATAAATATTTAATGGGTTAAGAGATCTGTGTTTATATTTATATTCATGTTATTCAATTTAAATACTTGCCCCTTAAGGCCTTTGCACACCTCTTTCCTCAAATTTTTTTTTTTTTCGAGCAAGGTGGCGTGAACCAATCAAGTTTTATAAAACATAAATTTAAAAATAAATAATAATTGAAACTGCTAAGACCTGGTTACTGCCAAGTATATATATTTTTTAAAACCATTTATTTGATGAGTGCATGGAGGAAGTTTAACAATAAAATGTAAATAAAACCTATTTTATTACACGATAACATTTAAAAAGATGTCTTT
>NW_011359024.1:12849-15316 GCF_000735185.1 Notothenia coriiceps | reverse complement strand
GTCGCCCGAAACTACGCCGCCCCTCTGCGGCCCGCAGGTGCCAGGTATATCTAAACAACTACCCGCCTGTACAGTGGGGTAAGGCGGTCATTTTGCAGCTTGTGGTATAAAAATAGACAATGGCTAGAATATTCATGTGTGCCTATAGGGGTGCACCGAATGGGAAATTCTTGGCCGAAACCGATACCGAAAATAGGAAACAGTTGGCCGAAAACCGAATACCGAAAGGCCGAAAATGATTAATAGAAATATATATATATAATGTATACATTTTTTACCAATGTTGTTCAGCTACCTGATTATGGAAAAAGACATGATTATGGCAAAAACTTAACTTAACTTAACTTAAATAATAATCACTATTATGGGTCGATAAAACATTTATTCAGCACTTTTGAATGCATACAGTACATTAATTCCAAGTCAAGTGCATTTTCTTTTCTCTGTAGGATAACTACAACAAAGTGCATTCAGAACAAAGCCAAGGTTATTTAAAACTGCATAAACATCTAGGCCAGTAGGCCTACTACAAAATAGTGTAAATAAAGACTGTAACAGCCAGGCCTTCAACAACAACAAATGCACCTATAAGTTTGGTAACCTAACGTGTTGTTGTGATGACGTAATCAAAACGCGGCTACAAGCACGGCGCGCGACCATGCTCGCGGCTGGCTCACAGCCAACATGTCTGCCGCTTGGAGATATTTCAAAATATCAGAGAAAGAGGCGCAGATTGCAATTTGTAAAACGTGTTCAGCTGACATTTCTCGAGGGGGTGTAACTGCAAAGACTTTCACCACTTCGGGATTACTCCACCACTTGAAATCAAAACACCCGGACAAATATGCGGATTATGATCAACGTAACCCTGTTCTCTGACATGGTGATATTTTTTCGGTGCTAAAACCCTTTCGGCCGAAAGTGCCTTTTTAACAATTTTCGGTCGATAATTTTCGGTGGCCGAATATTCGGTGCATCCCTATATATTTTGGCACAAGGATCCTCGCAGAGGATTGTTAAAGCAAAAGTATAGGTATAGATGACGTTTTTTTAATAAAACACTATCAAATAAGAGGCGTGCGGAATATTTCAAAACTAAAAAATATTACAATTTACAAAAGTAGACATCATGACCCAGTTACTCAAGATGATCCACAGAGCATTTTGTGAGCTGTTTAATATAGGATTTAGGATTTTCTTCTACTTGAATACACCAGCATATCCTATGACCGTAGATGCACACTTCCTTCTGTCTGGTGACACAGTGGTGCACACAATAAGTCCCTTTTTGAGTGTCATAACCTGTATTGTGTCCTGTTTTGTATCGGCTCAGGCGGACTTCCCTACGGTGATAGGCGTGACCCTCGACCGAGAGGATGGCAGCACGCCAATGGAGACGGATGGTGAAAAGACCAAGCAGAGTGGCACCACCTACTTTATTGATACCAACCAGCTGAGGGTACCCCGGGAGAGCATGGAGGTCATGTCTCCGCTCAAGAATGGCATGAGTGAGTGTTGATTCATGGCGTGCAATTATTATTAAAGAACATTAAGGTATTTAATTGCTGTGTTCTTGTGTTAGTCTAAGGGATTTGCCAGACTGTCTTCTGCTTATCTGCAGTGCTTACAACCCTTATGAACATACATGAGGGGTTTGTATAACCCCCCCCCTTTTTATCTTGGTCTGTGACGTAAACTTTCCAATGAATATTGATAACCCTGTCTGCTTGATCCACAACCATAATTAGACTACTTTGGTCTGACTGCGATCCATCTTCGTAGGTGAACTTGTCAGAACTCTGAGTGACCTATAGACTGCTGTTCATCATCAATATTAATGAGGTTATTTGAAGACCAAGATAACTCATTAACATGAGCTCCAACATGAGCCTACAGTGTAGGGCTGTGCGATTATGGCAAAAATCATAATCACGATTATTTTGACGATTATTCATTGAACATTTATTGAACTTTAAAACAAATAATATTTTACCAATAAACAAGATCAACAAATATGTTGGAGCGCACTTACAAAACCATACTAAACATATATTAATATGATAAATAAAAATAAATTAGACCAAAATAAATTAAATCAAATATGTTGCAGTGCACTGTCACAACCTGAAAACATACAGCCAACATATTCAACATATTCCACTCAGTTAAATGTTGAAGGCTGGCCAACCGTCATGGTCCAGAAGTAACAGGAAATAAATGTTGAACTACAATTTAAGACCAAATAAAAATGTTTTGGCCACCATGGCAAATGCTGGTAGTGCTCGTGTCATCTCTTAAAGATTTTTTGCAAGAAACACCAGCCTGTTTACATGGTCTGGTTTCAGAGATGAGCGCAGGCAGGTGATAATATTGCCACCTGTACTGAAGACGCTCTCTGAAGAGGAACTTGTGGCAGTGCTGCCACATATGACACAGGAAAAAAAGAAAAGACTCTGAACCCTTTCTT
>NW_011359024.1:0-2694 GCF_000735185.1 Notothenia coriiceps | reverse complement strand
GCAAAATATTCTGTGGACAGATGAAACCAAAGTTGAGTTGTTTGGAAGGAACACACAACGCTATGTGTGGAGAAAAAAAGGCACAGCACACCAACATCAAAACCTCATCCCAACTGTGAAGTATGGTGGAGGGAGCATCATGGTTTGGGGCTGCTTTGCTGCCTCAGGGCCTGGACAGATTGCCATCATCGACGGAAAAATGAATTCTCAAGTTGATCAAGACATTTTGCTGGAGAACTTAAGGCCATCTGTCCACCAATTGAAGCTCAACAGAAGATGGGTGATGCAACAGGACAACGACCCAAAGCACAGAAGTAAATCAACAACAGAATGGCTTCAACAGAAGAAAATACACCTTCTGGAGTGGCCCAGTCAGAGTCCTGACCTCAACCCAATTGAGATGCTGTGGCATGACCTCAAGAGAGCGATTCACACCAGACATCCCAAGAATATTGCTGAACTGAAACAGTTTTGTAAAGAGGAATGGTCCAAAATTCCTCCTGACCGTTGTGCAGGTCTGATATGCAACTATAGGAAATGTTTGGTTGAGGTTATTGCTGCCAAAGGAGGGGCAACCAGTTATTAAATCCAAGGGTTCACATACTTTTTCCACCCTGCACTGTGAATGTTTACATGGTGTGTTCAATAAAAACATATAATTGTTGGTGTGGTTTTAGCTTAAGCAGACTGTGTATGTCTATTGTTGTGACTTAGATGAAGATCAGAACACATTTTATGACCAATTTATGCAGAAATCCAGGTAGTTCCAAAGGGTTCTTTCAACTGTATATCATAAAAACAAAAAACAGTATAGAGTGATTTAAATATTTAAAGGGAAAACCTAAGAGAGCCGGATAAATGTAGAACCAGCCTAGACTCAGTAGCACACTTGTCTAAGTTTGTAAAACAAATACAAAAATCCTCACATTTTAAAAAGGGAGACTTCAATTCACTCTTTACTTGTTTACATGACAGGATGGAGTGCGAGAGGGATCAGCAGCCAGCTGGAAGAAAAAAGAGAAACTACCTCAAGTCACCCGCTCATGGCACAACTACATGTGTAACGTAAGCAGCACACGTGGACTCCTTGACATTTGTTGTATCCCTAATAAAGGAATGAATTGTAGATTTGGCTGGTGTGCGTTGTGTTTTGATAAATGTGTGCCAACTTGTCCTTTCTTAATGTTTGCAGTGCGTGATCCAGGACTTCCAGCAAGCTGTGCTGCAGGTGTCAGACTCTCCATATGATGAACAGTAAGCAACTTAATATGTCAATAACATTATACTTTACTTGAACCCTCAGCTTCTGTTGAGGTGTGCATGCCAAAAGTAAGTCTCTTTTTAGATTATGTTCAAATGTCAACTTCATCTCAATTTAATGATGTCGTCCGATCAAAGGGTCCTGTAACTTGGAGCAGTCAGTTCCATTATTAAAGTTAATTACTGTTTTTTTTAATGAGATAGAAGTTACAAAAACGTGTCTGTATGCTGTACATTATTGTTCTTAGAAAAAAAGAAATTTAAATCAGAATCAGAAGCTCAGACTTAAAAAACCACAACAATCAGCCAAGAAAATATCAACGAGTGCATCTCTACAAGTAACCCCCCCCTCTCTCATCAGGATTGCTGCACAGATGCCCACAGTGCACTACGAGCTGCCCAACGGCTACAACGCTGACTTTGGAGCTGAGAGGCTGAAGATCCCCGAGGGGCTCTTTGACCCCTCCAATGCCAAGGTGGGGTGCTATTAAGGTGGAGGGAACTGAGCAGCCGAACTAGCTAAACATGCTGCTCAAGGATTGTTAAACTTTACGGCATTCAAATGTGTTGTTTTTCATGAGAAATGTATCCCTTTAAAACATTTTTTTAATTTAATATTGTTTGTTGTGATCCCTTCAGGGCCTGTCTGGAAACACCATGTTGGGAGTCGGCCACGTTGTGACGACCAGCGTGGGAATGTGTGACATCGACATCCGGCCGGTGAATATCAACATGTTTAAATATGGGTTACACATTTTTTCCTTTTCGACACTTCAGTTGAACTTTTATCCATTTAAATGTGGCCTCTAATAGTCATTAATATCAAATGACTGAACACATCTTGCTTAAACCCTTTTGTTGATGATACATAGGGCTGCTCGATTATGGCAAAAATCATAATCTCAATTATTTGGGTCAATACTTGTAATTGCGATTATTAAATGCAATTATTCACTGACTTTGAAAACATCCATTTATTGGACAAAATAAATTTGAACAGTATGTTTTTAACAGTTGATTACCCTGAACTTTAAGTATAATTCAACTGAAAAACCCAAAAAAATAAATAATCGTTTTTATTTCGATTAATTTGTTTTCGTAATCGTTGCAAGCCATAATCGTAATCGCGATTTAAAATACGATTAATTGAGCAGCCCTAATGATACATTTAGCCGGAAAAGTAGATTCATACAAGGTGAAATTTAGACAAACCTGTAGCTTCAACTAAAATGCTTTCAACAGTGCCTTGAATTTTGTATTTGTTGTTCTGTCCAAGACAATTGAGAAACAGTATGTGATTGAAATATATATACTGGTGTCAACAAGTACATTAAAATCACATCTCAAGTAGAAAAGGCTATTCGGGGCAAATTGGTAAAAATCAATATATTACAATTTTTGGTAATTCATTTATCCATTGCCCTATCCCAAGTG
>NW_011359023.1:0-24268 GCF_000735185.1 Notothenia coriiceps | reverse complement strand
GCTATTGGTACCTGTTTATGTGGATAATTATGTAAATGATGCTGTATGATGTCCTTTTGTTGTTCTATTTATGTTTTTATGTTTCATGTGGAACTACTTGAGCAGGTCTCCCTTGAAAAAGAGATCAATGATCTCAATGGGATTCATCTGTATAAATAAAGGTTAAAAAAAAAAAAAAGGAACACACTTGTCAGGAAAATGTAAACACAGGCTATTTTAGCATTAGCAAACAAACAACCAATTACATGTTACTTGTTAGACGCTTTTATCCAAAGCGACTTACAACCAATGATGTAAGCTTTGGAACAGGGACAGCATGATTTGTTAAAGGGTTGTGTTGGCACAGACAAAAACTGTTAAAAGGCTTGCAGGAACAGCAGGCAGCAGCTGATTCTGCAGTAAGTCTCAGGTTAGCTGTAGGCAGAAATTAACAAGATAGCTCAGCTTACCTGGCCACCAGAAAAAATGACCGGGGTGGAGGCAGGCTTTGGGCGATAAGGGATGGTGGCACCTTTTGGTGGAGACTGAGAGAAAGAGAGGAGAGGCAGTTAGCATGTTCTTACTTTATTAGGAAAAAGTTGAATAAAGATAGCAGAAACTCTAAAATTAGGCCACGCTAAATATTTTAGCTTAGCTTAGCAAAATAACTACCTCACAAAGTAACATTTCATGTCTTCTTTGTTTAATCTGTACTTAAACTAAATTGTAAAAGCAACAGAGTAAGTGACCTTTAGTGGTGATGAGATGCAGATGATGTGACCTTTTCACCAGAGCCAAGCTAGCCGTTTCCCCATTTCCTGTCTGTATGCTAAGCTAGCTTCAGATTCAATGAACAGATGGTATTGATCTCCTGAATTAATTTTTAGTATGAAACCTAATAAGAATATTTGTCTAAATCTTGAACTATTTCTTTAAAATACTCATGTTTTCCTAGCCAGCTATTTACTGTGTGTTATTTAATGCATGCAGGGTATAGATTTGGAAAGCCATAATTATTCAATAATCATTAGGGAAGATTCGATCCCATCCAATATGCTTTATTGTCATGAATCTAAGACAGACAATATTGGCAATGCTTCGAGTAATGATGAGATTAAAAGGAAAAAGAACAGGGTATAATTGGGAAAATCAAGAAAATTGCAGAAATAACTGAAAATAATGTAGAAATATTCTAGGTAATCACTTTCAGTAACTGAGACAATAATGTGTTTGTGCGCTTACTGTGATTTTCTTTTCTTATTTCTGGCAGCTTTTTAAATATATTGTTCATGAAAAATAAAGGAGTTGTTGAGTGCAGATGTATTCATAAAGATAGGAAAATACATAGACCCGGCAGGTAAATCCTGAGGACTAGAGCTTGAATCTCCGCAACTCTTTTCTATCTTACTTTTTTGCTGGCTTATATTTCTCCGGCAGCAGGGAGGGGATTTCAGTGAGAAGGTTGGGGATTTCCAGCTCTGAATTGACAATTTCGACAGACTTATCGATTTTTGCTGTGCTTCAGCAACAAGGCTGTTCAAGACAGTGGAGAGAAGGCTAAATCAGGTTTCCTCTGTAGCTGCTGCTGTAGGAGGAGGATTACCCACATGGGTATTAGCTCCAAATTCAATATCATAAACAGCAAGTGTCTTCCTAATGTTGCAGAAATAGGCTTTTCCTGACAGTTCTCATGGATAGTTATACACAAGACGTGGTCAAGTGGTAATACAAATTGCTTCAACTCCACTGTAATGAGATTATTTTTATCAGTTAAAGTTCTTAAAGTAGTTACACCACAAATGAATTCTTCAGTTTCTCTGTCTAGGTCGAATCAGGTCTGCAGTAATATAAAAAAGATATAGCAAGAGACAAATTGGCTTCCTGAGCCTCAATTATAAAAAATGATTGCTTGTCAAATTGAACCCTGAGAAAATGCATTAACAACAAGAATTGAATATAACAACTAATAGTCTCTTGCCAGAGCTGCAACATACTGTAGCGCTTGTAGCTTGAACTGTTCACAATACCGGTTTTTGTAAGATCTGCAGAAATATATAATTTCTTTACTACAATTTGAAGAAAGTTGTTTTGCTATATCTCAACATACCTCGAGCATGACCACACATATTTGTTTGACACACTGGATGATGGCTTCTGGGGTTCCGGAGATTGTCACTGCACGTTCTGTGGAGTTGGGCAGCATGTCCCCTGCTACCTGGACCTGGGCCCCTGTGGACTGGAGTAGAGCAAGGGAGTAGAGCAAGGGACTTTGAGGTACAATGTTAACAGGAGTCTGCTCTTGCAGTGAATCAATGCTGCACAGGAAGTGAAGAAAGCACGTTTCCACAACAAACTGGCATTGGAGGAAGGTTTATTAGACTGGGGGCAGTAAATGTTTTGGTACAAGTGCTAAAAACTGTTTAGACAAATTGTGATCCTATCAGTAAAATTACTTGCAGATGTACGGTAGTCTGTGGTAACTTTGGCTGCATATCTATTGTGGTGTCAACGCTAATCTATCATAATGTGTTCCTGATAAGGATATCAGAATAATACATAATAAAATGTAGCTTTCTCCACGTCCGAAATGTTTGTAAAAGCCCAAATACATGCATATTTTTAGTGCAACGTCTTGGGCGATTTGGTACTGAGTTATTCTTCTGTTTTTCAATTTCCAGCAGACCTGGCGCAGGAAGTGCAATGCATTTGGCTTGGCAAACAGAGATAATGCATGTGTTTATTGGCATATCAAGCAGAGAAGTCAGAGCCAATAACTAGGCGTCACTGGAGACACTAGGCACAGGAAGAGTCCAATGCATTTGGTCTTTTAAAACAGAAATTATGCATATGTAAATGTGCATATAGAGCAGAGAAGTGAGAGCCAATCACCAGTGGTCACTAGAGACACATATGGAAATGCATTTGTATATGGTACCAGGTGGGAATTTAACTTTTCAGAGCCGTCCATTTGTGTTCAGATCCCCCAAGATGCATGTTACTGCCAGATGTGAACAGTCTTGTTTACAGATGTTTGTGTTGTATGTGTCTATTCCCAGCCTGTTCTTTGCCCCTTGAACCCTCCATATCTCCCACATCCGAGCTAATCATCTGAATTTGCTCCCCAGTGCCTGTAGACCGCATTTACTTATCATACAGGTTTTGTTGTGGAGTAGGTTCTGATGAATGAACAATGTGACATTTTAAATGTGCTGCAATTAGGAGTTAAATGGGAACAGCCTGTTACAGGACTTTCATATTCATTTTCCACCATATCAAGTGAAAAAAAACATTTAGGAAAAGGACCAATTTAACAATTCAATGATTACATTTACATATCTATTCTACTATAAGGACTCACAAAGTAACACGGAATGATAAAAGTGTATTCTTATAAAAGGCCTGACTTATGGTAATGAATAATTAAAACAAGTTTGATATCATACCTCTCTCATTTCTTTGATTTTGGAGCCTCCTTTACCTATGAGAGAGCCACACTGGCTGGCTGGCACGACGAGCCTCAAGGTGACAGGGGGCTTGCTGGTTGCTTGGCTGTTGCTCATGGAATTGATGATGTCCTAAAAAACAAGAACATTTCATTTTGCAGTGGTAATATTTTCAATGTGACCCAAACAAATTAATGACTTAGTAATGACTCATCATAAATCAGTTTAACAAATGTAAAAGTCCAGGACTAGCTCCGAAAAACATATATTTCAAACGTCCTTTCATATGTTGACTGATAAGCAGTGCTCTTTGGCTCTGTCAGTAAATAACAAGCGGCCAGATTATACGCAGGTCATTGAGGACAAATCATTTCAAGTTCCAGTCACACTGCTTAAGTATATCAATTAGATAAGTGACATCAGAGACAGGATCAGAGAAGGTCGCCGAAAGGATGCCATTTAAATTCACCTGCAGTATTAAAGCTTTGAAATACAAACAACCACTGCAGGAGCGTGTATACATATTTACTCTATTGCTGAGTCACAATTTGCGTACTTCTATAACTACATTTGCTGTTATGAGTGTATAAGTGCCTCCCGAACTATGAGTACCAAGAACACTGGACATTTCTTAAACTTAATGACCGCCATCTTGGCTATGTAAACACGACATATATATGTGTCAGTAAAGTCTGTGTTCACTCTTTAATAGCTACAATAATTGGTGCAAAATAAAGCATCATACCAACTAGCCCATTATCATATAGACAGACCTGTGTGTCAGCTGTGATAAATTGAGTTACAATAGCCGAAACACCACGATAGACTGTATGAAATGGGATTGGACTCAACACTTACCTAAAATGACACTAATAAACTCAGGCCGACAGATACGCTGTTTGAACATGTACAGTAGATGGCAAAAAAGGCCTTCAACTCCAAATTTAATATCAGTTAATGAGCACAGTGAGTTGTGCATCTTGTCATACCTCCTCAAATTTGTAGGCTATCATAGCAAAAGCCTTGAAGATGGTGTCTGTTGGTCCAGTGATGGTGACAATCCTCTCGGGACAGTTACCCTCGGAAATATTGATTCGGGCTCCACTCTGGAAAAAAAAACATGCACTGTCAATAGGGTCAAAAAAGTCAATGCAAGACCTCAATTCAGGAATGAATCTCTACTAAACAGAAATAATGTAATCACTGAAGCCACTACAAAACAACACGCATGTAAGCAATTGTTTTATTCTGTAAAGTATAGCAGTAAATCACATTGTTACGCAAAAAGGCTACAAGGATTTTTCAAGAATGAAACTCACCTCTTCACGCATCTTCTTTACTGTTTCCCCTTTCTGTGGAAACATTCAAGAGAATTTGTGTTTAAAAAATACAATTAAAATCCTCAATCAAAGTTTTTTCCATGAGTACAAACATGTGTGACGATAAAAATGACATACCTTTCCAATTATACTTCCAACCTCCTGCAATAAAAGAGAGAAAAACACATGGTTTATAAAAAAGGCTTCATTGAAGAATCTTATGTATGAATATACAGTACTAAAACTGCCTTGCTGCTGTTATCCCTTGACAAAGTTTAACCAGTAAAGGGGCATGCAGAGGATCATGGCTGCATGACAGTGTGGAGGGTATCACTCTCCATATGCATGCAGTTACTCTTCATGGGGCGGCGCTGACTGCACCAGCAACACTCACTAACCTCTCCTCGGTGACTGCCAGGGTAACATCCGTTGTGACGTTGAAGCCTTTTTGTTTAATCCTTTACTCCAAAGAATTTCCAGTAATACTTTTGTTACTAGCCACAAATGGTAATGAAAAATTCATACCCAAAACAAAAAACATCTATGACGTACAATATTTAGATTCAGAGGCAGGGGTATCCAGGACAGTATACGCACGTTAATGGACACTTTTCAGACTTCAACACTGTGGAGGAATGGTTGTGTCTTAGCAAAGCACTTCTAGCCCAAGGGGCACCCGATCATGCTCTCCAACACTTCAAAGCCAAGCCAAGTCTCCTTAAAATGACATTCCTACACAACAAAACCACATAGTTAATTGCGCTTCAAGGTAAACATGTCACTGTTTACGTTTGTTTTTGACAAATCACCGATATTTGTATGCAAAGGTCAGGGAGTTGGACGAAAAGGATGATTGTCTCTTGTGAAATCAGAAGTCACCGTTACTTTTTAAAATGTAGATCTGTAACCTAATGGACATGACAAACATACTTAAAGCCAAGGGATCTTTTACCACACCTAACACATATATGTAGTTAGTTTTGAATAGAATAGTGTGTTTTGTTTTCTTTCAATTCACAACATGCTTAAAGCTAAGAGATAATCTGGGAGAAATATATTTTCCCTTGAAAGGTAATTAAGTATGTTGTTTAGTTTTATGGAGACAGGGATCCCCCGCCCCCTACCAAGAAGGGCACCTCAGTGAAGATGTATAGTGTGGGTTCTAAAATGAACTCGTGGCCTTAACATTATCCAATGAAAAAACCCAGCCCAATATTCCCTAATCTTTTCCAATTAAAATACCATAGCCGCTTCGCAAAAAGAAAATCCAAAAGCTTAACTCAAGCAAGAAAATGACCAAATTGGCGACATCCCTGTCCCTTCAAGCATTACTCCAAAGCCAGTCCTATAAAATAGCATTATGAACGAAAATGACCAAATTTGCTATATTGTTACTCAAACAAGTCAAGGTAGCAGCTTGTGGAATAAGTGCAAATGATAAATGGACTGCATTTTTATAATAATTTATAGGTCTTTACGACCCCTTAAAGTGCTTTTAAATACACAGGGCATACCATTGGGAGCAATTTGGGGTTAATTATTTAGCCCAAGGACACATCATTACGGAGAGATTAAACCACCGGCATCCGGTTGGAAGATGGAATGATTGGAAGGACTTATTATGTTCCTGCAACCACCATATATTAAAAAATATGCCTTTGTTTTGTCATGATGCAAAGTGCATTTCAACAAATATAACAAAATGTTTCAAAAACACATTACCCACCCTAGATTTAAGGCAGTAAAAACCTTCTTTCTATTTCACTCAAAGCCATTGCCCTTTAACAAACTGTTCAGACCCAGAACAAGTGCTTGCAGCTCTTAGTTCACGCAAAATTGCCACAGCTTTTCTGCAGAAGAGGCAGAAAAACAGCAGAGGTTAACCGAGCATGATGGATCTTAACCAGAATTTTCACCCACACATACACATACAGACAGATCTGACCAGCTCTTAAAGAGTAGAAGAGGAGCCGGAGAGCACGCTTCACAAGTGTCTGAACACAATGTTGATGCCCACTTACTCTGTGCTCTGTGAAACCTGAAAACACTGAGGGCAGATAGAACACGCTAAGCAGAGTCAGTAGAAGTCTGGAGTGGAGTTTTCAGATCAACCTGATCCCAGTGGCTCTGTATGTCAGACTACACAGTATACTGTTGCCAAGGACGGTCTTAGTTTTCAACATTTAATGATCTGTTTAAATGCTAATTAAAGGTGGGGTATGTAATTTTGGAGAAACCAGCTCGAGTGTGCTAGAATTTTAAAATACACAACCGGAAAAAATCTGCCACTTCCTTACAGAGCCCCTCCTCCGGCACACACGAACGCGCACATGACCAATGAGGGCACGAGATAAGTTTGTGCACGAGATGGAAGGCCATCCAGTTATTTTAGCCGGGCCGGCTCAGATGATTGGTCGTGCTTTTTACAGCGCTACGGCTTCCACAGATAACATTTTTTTATGTATTTATTGCCAAAGCAGGATGTTAAGAGCATTCCATGGAATATAACAAAAAGTGTTAATGAAATAAATTACATACCCCACCTTTAAGTATATGTTATAATCAAAGAAAGGAATAAGGACAAAATGAAACTTAGAACAAAATCCACACAAATATCAACTGGAACACTATCTCTTTAAAAAAGTGCAAAAGAACGACAAACAAAATAGATAATAAATTGGAAAGATATTCACAAAAAATGATGTATGTATGGATGTATGCTAATAAAATTACTAGAGAATGGACAGGAAGTGTATGCAAAAATGATTTGTAATATATTCATTTGAACCACTGGCTACTAAATGTATTTTAGGTTATGATAATTTCTCTAAATATTCACACATGATGAGCTTTCGTGTGAAACAGTACATTGGCAGAACACAGTCAGAGAATGCTTCAGTTGCTTGAACAAAAAAGTAAAAAATCTAAACGTTATACTATCCTACAGGGAACAAGGCAATTATGGCAATGCTAAAAAGAGATGGGACATAGAAATCCTGTCAAAATACAGTTCATCACATTATATCTCATATGTAAAGAATTAGTTTGACCAGTGTTGAAAAAGTCCTTGAGCGGGGCAATTCAGGAGAAAGTCATAAACATTTTTCATCCAAAGAAGCATTTACAACCCTTCCAATATCATCTAGGGGAATAAGGTATGATACAAATGGAGTTGCGTTTAAACAAAACACGAAATTGGATGGACATAAAACTTCAATCTATCAGCACCTGGAAAGATTCAAAGAGATCAAATAAATGGAAAAAATAAGTTGAGAAACAAAGGAGTTTCAAATAAATGGGTCACAGAAATAAAGAGTGGAAAACCTCAACCAAGGATTTGTTAATGCCCTTTTTCCCTTTGGTATAGATCTCTAGATTTGGCAGGATGAACAAATTGAGTGAGGACACTGATAACTTGCAAAGTATACTGTATTGAGGTCAAGCTATTGCAAAGCTGTACTAGAAGACAAAGACATCTGCCTTCCAGCCACCAAGAGGTTTTAATGCAGAGAGGCCGACCTCCGCGTCAAATCTGTCGTACTATATAAGGGCTTAAGAAGAAGATCAGCAGAGCAAAAATCAAAGCTCAGCAACTTCATTTTTGTAATACTCAAGGTCATGTTGTATTCCCATGTGGATGTCACACTCTGCACAGAGCCTGGTGAGAGGGGTTGACTGGGGGTGACAATATATACACTATGTTAATATCAAATGTTTTGATGCTGTTCTCTCAGAATAAGGGTTGTACAGCTGGTGGATGTTTTGGGAGTTTAATGTGAATGTGGATCTCTCAGCTAAACAAATGACTGTTCCAGAAAGGCAATGGTCAGCAGCAGAGGCCCATTCACACAAGGACCTAAATACACCTTTGCTTATATATACAGTCCATTTGTCTGTACTCTGGTCATTTAAATTAGCAAACCGGAGAGACAAAGATACCAACAGCGTTTCATCAGTCATGGCCCAAGGACCACCCTTTCCACGTAGAGAATGTCGTAAAAGCCTTTCAATATGTCGAACCAAACTACTTTGTGTCTGCAGTCATGACATCAAACCAGTGACAGACTGCTCGCTGAATCCCATATCCCATAGCTGTATTCAAGGAGGAACATTCAATGCTGATTGGCTTTCGTGAGACAGCATCAAGCACATTTCTTGCTTGACTTAAAAAATTGAAATTCTTGCCAATAGTGCGAACATGTTCAATCTCTTGGTTTCCATTCTGTAAGCGTCATCAGTTTCTTTGTGGTTCTACTTGAAGAACTGCTTGATCCATGTTCTTCCCATGTTGCAACCAATAGCATATTTTCACCAGAGCCTCTTTGCCTGGTCAACCTCTTTTACGTATATGCCGTCAGCTTGAAACACAGGTTCTCTGTTAAAAATAAGTTGGTCCATGTCCAAGCAGTGATAACAGCCAATGGCATCATAATTAGTGTAAGGTAGCTATACAATTAGTGAAATGACCCTCTACGTGTTGAGGCTTCTGACCTAAAAGTGGATAATAGCTCTGGACTTGTTAGAGAGAACATCAATTAGCTCCAAATGGTTTCTTAAAAGGTCATAAATAACTTAAGGGCCCATTAAATTAGGCACTTGTTTCCCTGCATGTCGTATCTTTTTTTTACCAAAGCCAGATAAAAAGTCTGTCTGCTTACTTTTCCGTGCATGAGGAGGCGGATGGTGAGGGTGACATTGAGGCCGCCCTCTGACGGGACTTTAGTGGGTTCCATCTCCATGCTGGGGGGAAGTAAGGCCAAAGCAATGTCCTGGAATGGGATGTCCTCAAGAGGAAAATGGGTAGGGTGGAATACCAGCCAGCCAGTCACCTGCCAAACACAATATACGTTACACACTGTATACACTTATATTTGTACAATTATAATTAAACAGAGAGAGCATTAATATAAAAAAAGATGAATAGATTGATAGATAGATAGAAAGATAGGCTCTATTGATTTAGATATATCGCAATATGACTTTCAGAGTATTTATTGCCCCGAAGAATTACATCTTGAGGTAATGAGAGGGATATATGTAAATAATTCAAAGATAAACTAACTATAGCAAGTGTTGTCATGAAGAAGATTGGATGTTCTCTAGAGTGACAAGTACAATTGTAAAGTAAAGGTCCAAATTGGTTTCAAATCGACATTGATCATTGAACACCAGCTTATCAATAAATGCTTTGAAAAAACTCCTGACAATAATCCTATGACTTGCAGACATCATTAGATGTATTGTGTTTGAAGGTTCCTTCCTATAAGTCAGACATTAAATCTTTCCTCCAGTGTCCTCATTACATGTATTCAAATCATTGTTGCTCCCCTTTGCCTTTGCTAGTAAGGCAAAGGCAAAGGGGACAGTCATGCATTGATGGCTCAGCAAAAAAATAAGGAACGTTTACTTTTGGGTAGACTAAGGAATGTTTTAGGAAAGATATATGAAAGATGCATGATCACATTCAATTTGATTCTCCCAATGGCTTGAACCGCTAAGCCTTTGATCACAGATGTTGTTCTAACCATGTTCAAATATTCATTTTCCTAATCCAGCCTGTTGATGTTCTGCTCTTTTATTTACCTGCAGAATTTGTCATTTCATTTTCTACAGAAATCAATCAAGGGAATTCTAGACAATCAAATGTACTCTGGGGACTGAAGTTGGGCACATTTATGTTGGTTTTAGGCTACAAATTCAAGTCCAAAATACAGTTATAATTTCACAACCTATAGGCTATTTTTGTGCTCATTCAAAAAGAAAAACTCATCACTTCAGTATCCCAAAATATAGACATTAAGAACATAGACCAATATAAATAATAGTGCTGCTTTTATTAATCAATTAATTCTCAAAATACTCTTTTGGCTGATAAATCAGTATATGTAATTTTTTGGAGAAAATCAAAGATGATCTTATTCCAGCCTCTTTAGTTTGAATATGATCTGGTTTCTTTACCCCTGTTGTGAAAAAAGTATGGCATTTGAGGATGCCACCATGGGCTTTAGGAAACCGTTTTCTGGAAAAAAATAAAATTATATTTTCTCTTGTTTTATTTATTATTTAATTGAAATGTAGTCATAAATGAGAAAATGTTCTTCTCACAGTCGTAACATTACACGCTACGGTACGATGAGTGGTGGCATGCCACAACACTTTGGTTTGTAGTCCGCCATTAAAATAAACGAGGAAGAAGAACGCCAAGTGAAGCTGGCTCCTTTATTAATCAATTATCCAGACATGTATATAGCCAATATTGTCTCGCTAATAATATTGAATGTACTGAATGTGGGCTCATGAAACGTTCGACAAATGCACTTGGACAACACAACAGGCTGTTAACTCAACAACAAGAAAGTGAGCTATCAAGTGACATCATCCGTTAGCTTAATTAACTAAGTTATGCTAACACCGTGCGCTAGGTAGCAGCCATGGAAGGTGGACTTTTGGTGAAAGTGGACAACAAAAACTACGCAGCAACACCTCCTCTGTGAAGAAGTATCTGATATGGACATGAATATCAACCAGTTGTCTTCCATGAAGAACCGGAGAATGACCAATATCTCAAAAATGGTGAGTAAATTAACCCTGTGTTTGTTTGGATGCTGAAGTCGTTATTGTTCACCTTTTGCACTGTTGTGTGTATTCTATTCGGAAGTTTGGGTAGTGGTTTGTTTGTTTGTTTGTATTGAAATAGATAGTGAAGAAGGAATGCTTCTGCCCTGTCGAGGCTAGTTTGTTTGCATCAGTAGAGTGATATTAGAATAACTTATGTGATTATTGCACTGCCTTGATGCGGAGATAGAATTGTCTTAAATGTCGTGTTAATGAACAAAAAACAAACCTAAAAATGCTCTTTTTAATATTATATTGGTTAATTTCAGTTTAACCCCTTCAAATTTTAAACAAGTTCCGAGTAATGTTTCTGAACTACAATGGCTGCAAACAACCAACGTTGACTTTTATACAGCTAAATACTCATTGCACCTGTTGATTAGCACTTCCAAGTCATAACACTGGGAATCCTTCCCATTGCTGAATTATAGCTTGTGTTCTATTTCGTATATGGCTTCGCCCTCTAAGGCTATCGCTATTGGGTAATCCCCCTGCGCCCCCGCGCAGCACTGAAACACTTGTAGTCCACGCCCACCTGCAAGGTGGGCCCCACCCTCGGGCCTCCTTCCGGTATAAATAGGACAGCGTTCTTTGGGGTTAAGCAGGCCAACTTGGTCGCCGGACGGCGCCCTGTGTTGGCCTCCCCCAAGGATCAGTATGTCGCCCGCCAGGCTGACCGGGCGCACCAGTGTGCGGTTCAGGCGTCTGCGGCGGCGAACAACATCGCGTTGCTGGCAAACTCGGTGGTTACGCTGGTGGAGCGGTCCACCACCGTGGCTCCAGAGGAGGCGGAGGAGATCGGCAAGGCGGCCAGCACGGTGCTCAGGCTGTGCGCGTCCGTGGCTGTCTCCTAGGCGAGGATCGAAGCGTGGATGACGCAGATCCAGCGCCACCTCTGGCTGCAACAGGCGGCTGTTACAGAGCCGGCCAGGAAGGTCTTGCTGGACGCTCCGATCAGCTCGGAAGGGCTGTTCGGACCCCAGTTTTTGGCCATGGTAGAGGCCATGAAAGCGGCAGCGGAGCAGGTGGATGATATCCGCCAGCACGTTGGCTGGCTCCAGCCTGCGGCGAAGCCGCAGCGGCCACAGGCAGCAGAGCAGCGCCAGCAGACGGCGGCCAACCCGCCACAGCGGCAGGCAGAGAGACAGCCGAGGCGGCAGACTCGCCCGTCCGGCGGCGGCAGGGGCACCGTCCGCGCCTCCGCCCCCACCAGAAAAGAAAAAAGATAAAGTACTTCCGGTTCGTCGTCTGCTCCACGAGAGCCGCCCGAGGAAGCAGAGATCCCATCATCGGACCTGTCCAGCGTTCAACGAGGCAATAATAGAAAAAGGTCCGTTTCACATGCTGACGGTCAAAAGGGGTGCTAGAGTTGTGGTTCACCAGGGAGACTCTGGTTCACTCTATAGACCTAAAAGGAATGCAATACTTTCAACGTACCCAATCATCCAAACACAGGAAAATTCCTGCGGTTTTCATTCCCAATGGGGAATATCGGTAACCATAGCGCAGCAGGGTTCTGTTACAAAAGCCTGCACATTTTAAATATCGGTTAACAAGTTATCAGAGCGCAGAAACTACGGCAGCTGCCGTCCAAGATCTGTTGATTTAGTACAGCGGGTTCGCTTTTACGGGCCTGATGGTATATAACTTTTCGGGATTATTAACCACAGACCTTCGCGGCATTCCTCTGTCCGAGATCTGCCGCAGCTTTACACACGGGGTCACCAATAAGCCCATGAGCGCCGTGGTAACGCCTCATTTGAGAGTATTACTGCACACCCACCTCTACTAATCCTCTGAGCGGTGTACCGCCTCACGGATGAGAGTGGATGTTAAACGGCAGTCGGTGGAGGCCCCTCTCACACCCCTTCGTTCTAGGCCCCTACTTGGGGTTTGCCTCAACGGGGCAGCCGGCGGCGAGGGCTCTGGCGTGGCTCTTGTCTGTCATGATAATCCAAACACATNCCTAATGTCCGAGTGCAAGTGAATGCAGCACAAAGACGCGAGCCTTATAACCCCTCCCCCGGCCCTGGCGCGAGCGAGGAAATGTAATTGGCGGCGATTTCATTTGAACGGGACGGCACATTCGGACCTATGATTCGTACGGCACATTCGGACCTATGATTCGTACCCCATGTAGACCGAAGGAATTAGGTATTTGCGGTCTGCAATGACAGAGAAGAGACTGTGAAGTCTGGCTGTACTCAGCATCGAATCAAAATGCACTAAAGCTTTGGATCTTAATCAGTTTGTGAGGCGTGTTGCTGAACAACATGGTAATCGCCGCATTCAGCTGTTATAGAAATGTCAACTTGATGCTCTGCTCACGGATGACTCGATGAGCATAACAAACTGTTAAGATAGACCTTACATGTGTAAATATATTTTTTTCTTTGTGAGGGTCTTCCCCCAAAAAACAGTTTTAATTCCTGAGAAAGTCAAATAAGACGGTGTGTAAAACTCCACTGCCCAGCCACTTTGATTTAACTAGGCCAGTAGGTAAGGGCATTCCACTGGATACTAATAACCCTGCATTATAGCAGCAACAACAATAATAATAATAATAATAATAGCAATAATAATTGGGAGGGTGGGCGCGGCTGTTCTTATGTTCTCTGAGGGGAGGTTCACCTTCCCACACTTTGAAAACCCCTGGTATAGACAAAGGAGGTAGAATTGCTCAAATAGATAAATAATCATACTGATGCCTAAAATTAATTTCCTGCTTTCCTTGAAAAAAACGACGGCACTAACTATAGGTAATATATTTAAATAATATGGTTTAGAGTTAAGAATAACATGCTATTTGCACCCGGTTGACTATAGTGAACAATGCTTTTTTCATCCTGTTGACCTTAATGCACAATGCTATTTGCCCCCTGGGGACTTCAGTGAACAATGCATTTGTACCCGGGTGACTGTAGTGAACAAAACGATTTGCAACCGGGTGACTATAGTGAACAAGCTATTTGCACCTGTTTAAATATTCTCATCTTTTTCAATTCATCATCATGTTATTGGAAGATTCATTTGATGCATGATTTATGCAAGAGAACATTATTTGATGTTATTATTATTAACTTATAAAAAATGATTAGAATCTGGCACATTTGCAGATTATTACCCAGGTCGGCTGTTTCCTGACAAGGATAACAGCTGCCGTTCATGGAATTTATCCAAAGGAAGTGTTCAACATCTTGAGGGAGAAAATACAACAACACCCAGTTTGTGATTAAGATTCTGAACCGTGTGAAACTTTCCTCTTTTTATCTGATGTCTGATAAGGTTTCCCCATCAGCTAGTTGCAGCAGAAAAACTCCTTAAAATTGAACTCTTGGGGGCAAGTTAACTTCTGCGGCATCTGTCCGTGGCATCATCACAGACACCAGACCCGTTATTTCTTAACAGTCTGACGATTATTGTGTTGATATTCAGCTTCATTTGACATCTTTGCCTCATTCTCAACTTTCACAGAACAGTGTTTTTGCACATGAATTGTACTTCATTTCAGTATGTCCATGTATTGCTACTTTATACTTCTACTCCCTTGCATTCCAGACGAAAGATCTTGCACTTTTCAATCGCTTACATTTATTTAAATGTCATTGTTACATATAAATATTCATTATATGATATGATGCAGTACTTTAATACTTATCTGCCCAGTTTAAGTGTCCAAAATTGGTTTCACTTTGACAAACTACAACATTGAAATGCTCTTACATGTATATCACAGCATATCATATTTTTCATTATTACATGGCTTCGTTGAATACTCAATTCTGATTGGTCAATTCAGAACACGTGACACGTTGTTAATACTGTAGTACAGACCGCTGTCAAGGACTTATTGACTGTTGCTAAGGAGGATCAAGAAAGAGAAAGTAAAAGACGGAGCGCTGGACGTCAGATAAATCACCAGAAGAAGGCAGAGAGGAAGTAAACACTAACAGGAACTGTTTCGGCTCTACAGAGTTTAAGGACTTGTTAGTGGATCAGAAAATGTGAACAGAGTTGGAAAGTGCTGCCGTAAAGTTGTTGTTGTCGCAGTTCCAGCCATTGGTGCGCCGTGGAACGGAGTTTTTTTTTCTTAGCGGAAGAAATACCATAATTTTTAAGTCAATAAAATAATTTCAATTAATATTGGGAGTCGATTCCTTAGTTTGTTTAGTATATGGCCGTGTAATAAGCGGGATAATGTGCAGCGACTTGGTCATTATTGGGAAAAGAACACCCCTTTTCCCCATAATGACCACCTCGCTGCGCATTATCCCTTACTTAAACGCCAGTCTAAAAACAAATTAATATTTCCAGCTTTTGGATGACATGCCTGCACACAACCAGAGCACAGAAAAAATATATTCAAAAGTAAGATTGGTCCATAAAGCCTATTGGTTTTTGATCCTTATTTTGTTGGCTCTGGGAAGTCGAAGCCATCAAAAACTCTCTGTTGCCCTTAATTATTAATGATGTATCATCAGCTGTTGCCCTCTGTCATTTTGTTATTCCTGGCAAAAACTGTTTTTGATATTGATATTGAACTGCTTATTTAAAGAGCCACGTATCTCTTACTCATGAAGCCTATGCAGATGGCCAGTTATAAAAAGCAATATTTAAAAAAGAATAGTATTTTTCCAAGGGTTTGGCAGAAAATCACACTCAGTGATTCTGCCTCTTGTAATTAAAATCATTAGAGCATGCTCTCCAAATATAGCAGAGGGCCAATTAAGAGCAATTGCTTGCCAGGACCATCTTTTAAAATGATAACCCTGAACAAGATGTGTCCTTTTGTTTGGGTTAAAAATCACCTGCTAGCTACCAAGTCATTTTAGCACATCACCTGCGTAGATTTCCAAATGGTTTCTCATCCATAAACATAGAAGCTTTTGGGAAACTGTATGTAATGTGTTTAATGTAAGAAGCAGAAAGGGAAGGTTGAATATACCCTCAGAAAGACATGCTGAGGAGCCCTTTGTTGTAGCATTTCACTCGGCAAGCAACCATTCTGCCCAGCCCATTTCCCCCCCAAAGCGGGCCGTAAACCTGTCATCTCCAATCAGTTGGCCTGGTTTAGATATCAGCATAAATTACAATCACAGGCTGACTGCCCCTTGCATTGTTCCTCTGCCGCCCGCATTAGCTTGCAAGGCTAACAGGGTTTATTAGTGCGTGTCAACTAATAAGCCATGCATGCTTTTTCTTTTTAGCTTTCCTTTCGCCCCACCAACAATCCAATAAAATACATCGATAGGATTTGTTTTCCCTATGGTGTCGCTAGTTGCTAATGGAGAACATAAATCTATCCAATTTTGACTCATAAGATAGACATAGCCTTCAATAAACTGCCATTTCCCGTTTCCATATAAATTGAAAGTTGAGCTTCTTAGTTGCATTATGAAGCCATATTCCAGAGAATATCCTTCACAGTAAATCTCCCACTCTGCAGCATGCCCCACTTTAAAAGTCACACATTCACTTGTATGATATACTAGTTGAAATAGGAACTGAACTGAATTCATGATAGCAACATTTTCTTTTGCTTTTGAATCCATCTAATGATGAATCCATTGTTGTAATAAGGCAAAAATGTACACGTCAAGACATTGTCTAACATCACCTCCGACCAAGACGATTCACTGGAAAAAGTACAAAAAATGTGTCTGCCCTTATTCCGCCCCAAGGTGTCACACTGCTTGTACATACAAATATTTGCCAAACAGAAGATATTTACTATTTAAAAAATCATCCACAGATGTAATCTGATCGGTGGCATAATTTATAATTATCCATAAACGCTTTTTACCTTCAACAGGGTTCCAAACAGTTGACCACTCCTTCAGCAAAAAGATTAGCAAAATGGAATTGAAATATGATATCCACCCTTCCTCAATGACGAGATAAAATACTGGCAAGCCATTGGACGAGACATGGAGTCATATGAGCGATGTCACCCTTAGCGTTTAACACGAAAATACTCCAGACAGACGCTACTGCCGGTCTAGCCGTTTCCTCGTTCTTTGACCATTGCATGGGCAAGGGTTGACGACATGATGGGTGCCCCAGATAAGGATGCCCCTTAGGGTACTGGGGGCGGGGGTTGAAGGTGGCAGACATTTGAAATGGGTGCCTGGATATTCTCAGTGACATGTCAGCGAAGCCATTGGCTAAATGCTACCGCCGGTTTTCTGCTAAAAACGGCTTCTATACTGCCTCTCTGAATTTGTGTATTGTCCAATGTATTGTTCAAATGATGCGTAAATACTACCGACATCCTTACCTTGCTAAACACATGACAAACCAAGCATATCATAATGCTGTGGTTTACGGTGGAGTAGAATACAGTAACCCATGGAATGAAATATTACATTGACAAATCCCTTGAAACATACTGACTTGATTTTGCTCAAAACAAATGACCATCAGTCTTACTTCTTATGCTTCTGTGTTCCTATTTAGCAAATGAGTACTTTGCAGCTATGTCATAGATTATGTTTATTTGCATAAGGGAGGCATATTTAATATTTTGTGATTGACTGGTATCTCATTTGCAATTACATTCCAGGTCAATAGGCCTGCTTTTATGTTTGTCTTATTAACGTCAAACCATTCTGATAGCTCTTGCTACTCTCAGAGTCTGTACATCATGTCTTGTGGTTTAGCCATCCTAGAGCGACCCAGCATGCACATCAAAAAGTGTCTGTGTGTTTTATTGTGATTGATCAGTGTGCCTTGCTAAGAATCTGTAGGTATTTCCAAGGTAGGACCATGACATTATTTTTTTTTCAGTTTTATCAAAATCCAGTCCATGACCTCATTACTAAAGGCTCCTACAGTTTGGATTGCAGACAGCTAAAATCAGATGCTTTAAGTAATTGTTTATCTATTTAAAAGATAATGAATGCTATTGGACTACAGACCGTTCTGATCTAAATACTAGTTGTTGAAGTAAAATCTTTATTTTAAATGCAGTGTTGTTTGCTGCAAAAAGATAGACCCATTGTTAACTTTAGAGCAGTGGTTCCCAACCTTTTTTCCCAAGAGCCCCCCCAAATGACTCCTGTTGGAAGTTGCGCCCCCCCCCTCCCACAAACACACACACACAAGGGGGGGCAACAGCGGTAATTAAAGTTTAAAAGTCTCAAACATGCTACAACTACTGTCACAAACTGGATGAATGTGAAGTATTTTGTTAAAGGAGGATGAAAGCGTAATTAAGGAGCACTATTGGAGTGACTTTGATGGTTATTGGACTCAGGATTCATTCATTTGGATTCCCGCTGTATGAAGAAATTAAAGGACGGCGCAGGTGGAAACAATTCACAAAGGCATTAAACTGTTTAAAACACATGCCGGATTTTGCCGATGTGTTTATGTGAATTCAAAAGTCGTAAATAATCTACAAAATGGAGGAGACCGATCTGATCAGAGCAACTGTGACAAATAATCCAACTGAAACCGGCATAGACAATGACTATGTTTTAAAAATGTGCTTATCCAGACAAGCCTGGTTTGGACACTTTACGGGCAGAAGAAACATTTCTATTAAAGAAAGAATTATAAATGTCTGTGTTTTTATGCCTTTATTAGCTACTAACTTGAATTGTTATTAGAATTAATTTATCAATTATTTTTTATATTTTATTGTAATGTAGAGACAAGGCTTTTAGTGACAATCATGTATTGCTGTGCAATTATGTGTAAAAAAAAATCTAAAAATATGGATATTATATTTTGGTGTGTGGGTTTATGGTTTACCTGTGGCCTTTTTTGTTGGCAAAGTACTGCTCAGTCAGTCAACATCATTTCCATCAGCTTTTGGCAGCCAACGTTTTTGGCCCTATGGGACTGATATTGGCAAGTTTTTGGGTGGTATAGAATATTAAGAAAACTATTAAGCTCTGAAAGGCTGAAGGGCATGAGTGTCACAAGATGGAAAAAAAGAAATTGTAATTTCTTGGGCTGTAGTGATCCGTCTTAAGAAAAGGAGGTCACTTTGTGTATCCTCAAACCTTGTACAGCCATCACGCTTCAAGAAACACTATCAAAGCAGGCTAATTGGAAAATGGTGCCAGATCACATACTTGGAAATCTATTTGGTCTTAAATTTAAAAGGAACTGACAAAAATTACCATTGGGTGTTTTGTTTGCATGATTCATTATCTGCAACTCCTTGCGGCAGTTCTGTTATATTCATATCCAGATGCAGACTATGGCTTCTTTTTCCACACCTTTATGCCCATGGGTATTTTAGCAATGTTTGGCACTTCAAAAAAACAAATTAAAAAAGTAGCCCCCTGGCAGATCTGTCACTAAAACGACCAGAGAGAAATTTAAATTACATTAAGTATTGTTTTATTAAACAGCACAACCTTATCAGTAAGACACAGGTTGGACACGACTCTTGCAGGTAATGGGTGCCTCTGTAAATGACAAGAACACTTAGTTTAACAGAAAATGTAAGCAATAAACCAATGGCTATACTATAACTACGTTCTGGATGGGATTAACTTTTTTTGTCATGGGTGGCGTCATTCCCTCGGACAGATACAAAAAAGCCCTATACCCTAAGAGGCCAGGTATATAGCAGGATGGCCCACCCAAGTACAGTCCAGTTAAAGTGTAAATGGTAAATGGACAGTATGTATTTATAACTTTATCCAGTCTTTACGACCCCTCAAAGAGCTCTACATTCTACAAGTCATGATTCACCCATTCACACTTTCACTCCCAGAAACATACTACTCTCACTAGCTCACTCTTTCTCACTGCACACATACATGCGCCACACACTTATACCCCACCCCAACCCCACGGCATTTCGTTGTGCAAGACACTTCACCCCAAGTTGTTCCTGAGTATGTAAGTCGCTTTGGATAAAAGCGTCTAACAAGTAACATGTCATGTAATGTTCAGGGATATTTTATTCTCACATTAAAACATGGTCTACAGTATTTTGACAAGGTATTCTGCTTAAAAGCCAGTGCAAAGGCTCCAGTTAAAAACAGCAAGGGCAGACAGGTCACTTTAATCAACAATGTTTCACTTCCTCCCTGAAATAAGATTAGTCTTTTTCAACTTTAGTTTTCTGAAGTGTGGCTGAGGAGTTTTTGCCCAATCACAAATGGCTGCAAACGTGTCATCTTATGCCGAAAATCACAATCTTCAGAAGTTTTCAAATGCTTTTCCATTTAAATGTAATCTCTCATTTTGATTCTTCTTCAGCAACATCAGTAACTCGTAGCGAGATTCAGTATAAACATTTTGCAACAATCTTCAGGGTGGACATAGTTGTATTTTTACTTTGAAATCAACAACAAAAATCTATTATTATTATTTTTATTACAATTTATATTCAAAAGTTTTAGAACTATATGACAATTTGATATGACTTGTATATTACCAGGAACATTTATTAACAGTGTTTTGCATTAGCAAATGCTGCTTTAATTTCTTTTTTCTTGTGATGCATTTTCTTTTTTCAAAGCTGCTTGTGGTGATAGAGGACTCAAGCAACCAAAAAAAGTGACAGCCTCTGCCCTTTTAATATCCAGTTTATAGTTATTTTTGGCAGCTCCAAATGTCAGCACTATCAATGTTTGAACATTTTAACTTCAAATATCAGAATCCTGTCACATCCAGTCCAACTGGTCTGTGATGCTTTACATAAAAGGAGACCAGAGGCAACAGAGTGCATGTTTCTCTAGATCAAAACTGATGAGAGGACAATTTGTTATTAAATATTCACACTCATGTGTATTAAGTGTACCTTAATACAGTGTGGCAGTTATGAGCCTTTGTAGGCCTGAAAGTCTGCATCGAAAGGCTCATTCCACAACAAGCCAATACAGGGATTTTCCCCTTGCATTATGTCGGATTTTGTTTTGCATGATACTTGTATTGTTCAGCAGGATGATCTTTACATATTAACACCACTTTATAATTTTTGAAGCATAAATTCAGTCACCACACTTAACATCTGTTAGCTAAGGTTCGGCGTAATGTTTCAAAATCTCATTTAGACACTTATTAGCAACTGCCATTTTTACGACGCATTCAATTTTCAGAAATGATTGACTGGGGTATTCACTGACATACTTTATGTCATAGAAAAACAAGTACAAATCTCCTAAGCTTGTGTTAACGACAGGCCATATTAGGAATCTTACCAAAAAACTCATTACATTTTTGACTTTGAGACAAGGGAACCAGAGATGATGAAATGCTAACTCATTTCCAGTATTTTTATGACTCCATCACTCTATTGCTGCTGTGGTAAAGTTTGCATCCTTTCATTAAAAATGTTTATGAAATGTTCAAATGTGGCCATTTCATTCAGCTGTGGAACTGCGGGAAGAAAAGGGAAGGGGGGAACCAGCCAAAATCTCTTTTTGGTTTGTGTTACTAAATCAGGCCAGGGTGTTGAGTCTTCGACTGTTTTGTCTATCTTATATCTTATACCAGCCTGTCGGCAGCAGTCCTGACTGTGCTCCGTCTATTTTAGCGTACATGATGTGCAGCAACACATCCTGTCATTGCATCTCTCTGTGTGACTGCTGAGCTTTGACAATCTCAGTTCAGGACCGAGAGGCCAAAAAAAAGAAAACCGGCTTGTCTACGAGTAAAATGTTTTCATTCTGATCAAAAGAACAACTGTGCTACATTGATTTGAGTGATCATAGCATTTGTATGGACAAAATACTTAAGTGAATCCTACTATTCTATTGTGTTACCATCTGATGGAGGGGATGTAATTGTATGCAATTAAATACTTGAGATGCGTGGAACAACAACTGAAATATGTGGACTTGAGAATTGTGTCTTCACAAAGCCATTCATCACAGCCCTGACTTATTATGGAACATCCATATCCACTTTCTGTTTACATCCCCCCCCCCCACCAGGGGGTTGTTGATGCATGTCAGTCCGCAAAGACATCTTTCAGCTTTTAAGAAAAGCAGCAACTTTACAACATTCACATCCCTCCCTGCCTTATTTCTTAACGCTCTTAATGTTTTTCTTTTTTGTAAAGCCTTGTGTTGAAAGGTGTTGTATAAATAATCGTAACTTGCCTTACCAAACACCGACAACTCCCTCTGTTTTTATCACACACCCGGTCTTGGCTATGCCCGTTATTAGACTTGTGTAGGGCTTGCAATGTTATACCGCTGTTATATCGATATTGTGATGTAACACAAATTATTTTTCTTAGAATTTTGATTATTTAATATCGCACACATCAGAGGCTGCATTAAAGTAAAATTATTATTATTTTATGAATTTACCATACCATTCTAGTTTATCTCTGATTCCCCTAACTCGCTTAGTCATAACATCCACATAACTCATTTTAGAAATCCTTTGTAAGAGCACCAATAGGTATCGCTGCAATATTGATATCAATGTATTTGATCGAAGTGTTGTGGTATTTGATTGGAAGGTGAGGCTGCTGATGGGAGAGGGACAGACAACCTTAGGAAAGATAATAAGTAAAGTAGATTTAATCAAATCTCAACAAGATTTAAAACGGTACTTATATGTTTAAAATATCACAGTGTAAATGAATCTTAAACTGAACATCAAGGTACTAAACAGAGCTGTACTGCAGTGACAGGCATTGAGTTGTAGAAATGGCCGGTAGGATAGAGGGTACTTGGCAGCTGTACTTGGGATTTAAAACTTCTGAAAACTCCTTCAAGATTTAGGAGTTAGGTTTAATAATGAGTCTCCTGGATCATGCCATTAAAGCAAATTTGAACCAGCTCATTCATATTTAACTTCATGGATTTATTATCCTCCCTGGCCATAATGGGGAGAAGGCTGAACCAATAGCCAAGTAATAAGGGAAGAGCTGTCCAATAACCTGTTTAAGAAGTGTGTGTGCAGGTGTTTGGTGTGTTGGGGGTAATTGCTCCCATTTGGCTACTAGTTTGTAAATCCTCTGAGCACTAATGATATGGTTGCCTGATTTGTATAATTAATGAGATTTGATAATCCTACTGTATACATGGCAAAATGGAATTTAAATCAAACATTGTTGCTAAATGTTACAAATGTGACTTAAGAGGACTCTGGTTAAAAATACACAACCCTTCAACAACGCTCACAAAGTCTTTTACCGTGTCCAATTATTCCGTATTGTGTCTAGTAGAAACTGTACTCTGATCACAGCAGTTGGACTGGGCAGTTGAGGCTACAGTGTAAGCAACTGTAGAAGTAAACCATAAAATGGCAATTTTGGTGTGTGGGAGAGAAACTATAGGTTACTTACGTAACCCCAGTTCTCAGAGTAACATGAAGTGAGATGTCTCACTATGGGATGCGCCTCATCGCGGAGCAAACAGAAGCATCAATCTCATTACGCCAATCCTGATTGGCTGGTGATCTTGACGTCAGCGTCAGGGAATCTAACCCCTATAAGTAGCTTGCGCTACGCCGCATGCATCATTCAAAATAAGCACCTCTTCTCGCTTCACCATAGCAAGGAGGGCCGTCTGGTGAGACATCTCACTTCATGTTACTCTGAGAACTGGGGTTACGTAAGTAACCTATAGTTCTCATTCGTAACACTCCGTTCGATGTCTCACTATGGGATATTGTAGCTCCCGTATTGCCAGACGAGCTTATCTCGAAAATCACCAAACCCAACCAGAATTTAACTGTTAGAGCTCTAACTCAGCAGGGGGCCCAGCACTGCATGGGCCACACTGGGAGCAGAGACGTCTAATCTGTAAAAGCAGACAAAAGTGAGCGGCGAGGACCAGCTCGCTGCTGCACAAATGTCTTGGATGGAAACACCCTTGAACAAAGCCCAGGATGTAGCCAGACCACGAGTCGAATGAGCACGCAAACCCGAAGGTGCCTGCAGACCCTGACTCGTGTAAGCCAAAGCAATTGCCTCCACAATCCAGTGAG